>NC_045547.1:15172381-15533631 GCF_009769535.1 Thamnophis elegans | reverse complement strand
AGCAAAATCCATAGGAAAGTCTGATTTAACAATTGTGTTACTAACATATTCACTTAACAACTCTAGCAAGACAGGTTGCAAAATAAGGCAAAACTCACTTAACTGCCTCGCTTAGCAGCAGAAATTTTGGGTTCAAGCATGGGCATAAGTCGAGGACTACCTGTTATCCCCTTGCTCATTTTTGGTTCACCGACAAAAGGGTGCCCAACAAAAGTGCACCCGACGAAACCGCGGCGAGAAAACCACGAGTTCTAAACCATGCCGATGAATGAGTGCAGAAGCGCGCCGACAACAGCGCGCCAACAGAAGCGCATTCTAAACCTAACCCTAACCTAACCCTAAACCTAATCCTAAACCTAACCCTAACCCTAACCCTGAACCTAACCCTAACCCTAACCCTAACCCTGAACCTAACCCTGAACCTAACCCTAATCCTAATCCTAACCCTAACCCTGAACCTAACCCTTACCTTAACTTAAATCGTGCTTCTGTCGGCACACTGTTATCGGCGCGCTGTTGTGGGTGCGTTGATGATGTCGCGGTTTTCGCACCGCAGTTTCATCGGCACGCTTTTGTCGTGCGCGCATTTGTCGATCACACCATTTTTCAGTTACCTTTTTCTAACAGCAGCTTTCTTAATCTGTTGTAGACTATTCATACCTATTTTACAAGTCTACTTTTTCCTGGTAATAACTGCTTTCCTGATTAAGAAGAGATAAGGGCAAGTCAGACATTCTTCAGGACAATTTACCCTCCTAAATTTTACTATCTTTTGCCTAATCCAGTACTTAGGAGAACAGACTAACAGAACTGAGCCTACTTGCTTGAACACCTCCTGTGCATTCCATTTTGGGACCTTGCTAAACAACTAGAGAAAATATGCAGTGTAATTATTAGCAATATTTAAAATACTTTCTTAACGGTTGTTTGCAGAAATTTGTCCTATTCTGTGACATAGGGCTTACTTATTATGCAGATGTAGAGGACTGCAGAGGTGCAGCCTATGAAGGAAAAAAAAACTTTACAATTTTCTTTATTCACAATCTCTTCTACGAGTATTGAAACATGCTCCTTGATAAACTACTGAAACATACTTTTCTAAATACCATATTTTTCGGAGTATAAGACACACCTTTTTCCCTCAGAAAAGAGGCTGAAAATCTGGGTGCGTCTTATACACTGAATACATTTTTTGCCTCCTGAAACCCTGCCCCCTTTGCAAAAATGGCTGTGCAGAGCCTTTAGGAGGCTTCCAGAGTCCTCCTGGGGGCTGGGGAGGGCAACAATGAGTGAAAAACAGGCTGTTTTTGCCCCTCTCAGCCCCCAGGAGCACGCCTTAAGCCTCCTAAAGGCTATGCATGCCCTTTTTTTTAAAAAAAAATGGCCCTGTTTTCGTGAAAAACGGCCTATTTTTGGGAGGTCTGCAAAGTGCAAAAACTTTTTTTTTAATTTGCCTCTTCAAAATTTTGATTTGCCTTATACTCCGGTGCATCTTGTACTCCGAAAAATATGATAGATGAGATGTAGATGTTTAGAAACAGCGTATAAGACAGTCATTTTATATAACAATTCATTTTGCTCATGTGCTAGTAAGTTACTCACATTTAGCATTTCTGTAGAGTAGAAAAGGATCCTGCAACTGGAAATCCAGATCTTTTGTGATGGGTTCCGTCCGATTTTCCATGCTCAGCCTATTCATAATGGTAAATCCATACTTGGGCGAAGCTGATCTGAAAATGACCAATATGGAAACCATCAACTATCTAGTAAAAATAATTCAGTTATAGCAGGGGTATCAAACTCGATTTCATTGAGGGTCGCATCAAGGTTGTGTTTGACTTTGGGGGGCCAGGGTGAGCATGGACAGCTTGATATCACTCGTGTCAGGGGTGCCTGTAGTGGCCTGAGCACTCTGCCAGTGAAAATGGGCTTATGAGCTCCGTTTTTGGCTGCAACGGCCTCCTGCAACCTTCTGCCAGTGAAAATGGTGCTTGGGGCGGGGCCCACGGACAACCCTTGTGAGCTCTGTTTCTGGCTGTGGCGGCCCTGCAACCCCCTGCCAGTGAAAATGGAGCCGGAGGGGCCATAAGCGACCCTCCCGAGCTCCGTTTTCACTGGCAGAAGCCCCGCAGGCCGGTCCTTCACTGTTTCCAAGGCGGCCCCACGGGCCAGATCTAAACACCCTGCAGGCCGCATTTGGCCCCCGAGCCTTGAGTTTGACACCCCTGAGTTATAGTATGATAAATATTTTTAAAACTTTTCAAGTACCAATACTTTTATAATCAGAAATTTTTGAGACTTCAAGCAAATTATTATTCTCTCAATTTTTTTTAACTTCAGCAAAGAACTGCTGCCTCAAGTACCAGTACTTGAAGGGCAATCACAGAGAGGAAGGGGTTGACTTATTCTCCATAGCATCCAAGGCCAGGACAAGAAGCAATGAGTGGAAGCTGATAAAAGAGAGATTCTACCTGGAACTAAGGAGAAATTTGGAATAAAGAGCAATTAATCAACGGAACAGCTTTCTTCTCAGAGTTGGTCATTGTTTCCTGCCTGGCTTACCTGGGAAGGCTGACACACCATAATTTTGCTGAACAAATGGTCGTTAAGTGAGGACAACCTGTCCATCTCCACTTCCCACAATCGTTCTATGTCAGGATGGCCCTTCCAGTGATTTAAGTATTTCAAACCTTCTTCCGTATCTAAAATCTGAAACGCTGTATTTCACAAGAGTGGACAATTGCAAACGAAAGCCTGCCAGGCTGATTTGACTTCTCACAGGGGAGGGCCCCCAAAAAACTTTGAGTTGAGTTTCTTGGACTGATGGGAAGAAGGTAGAACCTGAAGAAAAAATCATATTCATTTGCCCATAGCGGTCCCATTGAAGTCCTCACTTGTGGTTCTGTGTCCTATAAACATCCCCTACCCTTATCCAAATCTAACTATTCCCTTAAGACCGTGATGGTGAACCTATGCCAGAGGTGGCACACAGAGCCCTCTCTTTGGGCACATGCATCATTGCCAGCTGTTCTTCTGCTTTCCGGCATTCGCATGTGCACCGGCTAGCTGGTCTTCACACGAGCCAGAGTGCCGGAAACCCGAAGATCAAGTGGCTGGTGCACACATGTGCACCGCCCAGCTGGTTTTCAAGTTTCTGGCGCTCCATCGCGCATGCACGTGCACACACACACGCATGCACACGTGCATTCCGGTTTAGACACTCGGTGCCAAAAATGTTTGCCATCATTGCCTTAAGATGAGCTGTGCTGTGTCTTTCCCTCTGGGAAATCAGAGGCTCAAAGAAGCGAGGCAGGAGTCTGGCGGATAAACGGTGTGGGCGAAAGCCACAATTTGGAGTCTTGGCAGTAGAGGAATGCAAAGTTGCTACATGCAAATTTTGCAAATGGCAACAAGCCTGTCCAACTATTCTGTGGATATGATATTTAGCAATGCAAATATTGTTTTAATATTGCATTATTCTACACGATGTTCCCCTTCAATTCTTAGTGATGTGCCGATGACAGATGAATATTAATGTCCGGTAATTGGAAAAAGTCTTTGCAGAATTGAGATGGAAATTGAGAACCGTGAGATGAGATCACACAATTTACTAAGTCCCTGAAAACGGGGCCTAGAAACAGCTAGGCGGTTTCCATAGCAGATGGCTAGCTCTTTAGAAGTAATAAAATGACTCACGTTTCTAAATGGATCCACTATCAGTAGAATGGTCATAAAACTCTGCACATCTGGGAAATCAATAATAAAGTCCAGGGAAATTGTATCCTATAGTCCAATGGTGGAATGTAATAACTGGAGGCTTAGCAGAGACATCTTCAACTCTATGACAGACATGACATGAAATCAGAGGTGGTATTCAGCAGGTTCTGACCAGTTCTGGAGAACTGGTAGCAAAAATTGTGAGTAGTTTGGAGAACCGCTAAATACCACCTCTGGCTGGCCCCGCCCCATCTATTCCCTGCCTCCCGAGTCCCAGCTGATTGGGAGGGAATGGAGATTTTACAGTATCCTTCCCCTGACACGCCCACCAAGCCACACCCACTAAGCCACGCCCACAGAACCGGTAGTAAAAAAAATTGAATTCCACTATTGCATGAAATCTCTAACCAACGATGCAATGACTCAAAAACAACCCCATGTCTTGCATTTTTATTGTACACTTAAATAATACTTCAATTCAGAGAAAGAACAGGGGGTGAAGAAGAAACTCAAGATTATTTCACCTGAGTTTCTTTCTCATTCTTACTTCTTTCTCAGGACTGAACTTAGGACTCCTGAGAGCTTTATTGCTCTTGCATTCCTTCTTCAATGTTATTTCTATAGATATTATCATGGCTAGATTGCACCACCTCTTCCACCAGAGAGGAAGAGGAACATAAAATTGACCACTGTGAAGAGGTTCCTCAGCCACCGGAAAAAGGAGAATCAATCTGTGTGGTTCCATGAAAGCCATCTATTGGAGCCCTGACATACAGCTACACTTGTAAATCTGTTTGAAAAGATTCACTATCTGCCACCTCCAATATCAGGGTAGATGCTTTGCCACCATTTCTCCTTTTTCCCCTTGTACATTTTCAGCACACAGCAATTGACACTAGAGGGACATTTTAATCTGAACCCAAATTTAATACCACTGAAAAGAATCAGAATAAATATCTGGGAACTGTTTCAAGTCGAGAGTCCCAGCGGACATTCTGAGCCAGGAGATGGAATGTACAATGCATGAAAGAAGGCAAAAGAGAAAAAGAAACAAAAATGGAACTGAAAGAAACTAAACACAAAACAATCGAGGCATCGTCCTATCTGCAGATTGTTCCCTTTGTTTAATTGTCCCCTCCAATAGGATAACTTCTAATATTTTAAATCGCATTTGTCTGCCCCTCAATTTTAGCAGCAGCAATCTCTAATCCAGTTTAATTATCCAAATAGCCACAGCTGCAAGGTACGATCTGTCATCACCAAGCCTTCTATTTTTAACACAGTGAACCAGTTATTTTGCAAGAACAAAATGTGTGAATTTTACAAATATTTGTTTGTGAATACTTCATAAGCAAAGCGAACAGGATGGGAATCATTTTATTTGATTTATTTGATTTAAAATGGCCCCCTTGCTTCAGGCTAAATAAACTCCAGGCTGTTATTGCCAAGAAATTCGGATACTCTTAGGCATTCGGTGTCATTCCTTCCTTTAATTATTAAACACTGCAATCCCAAAATTCCTAGCAACTTGCAGTCGATGCCCGCATGATCTAGATTCTGATAAAAACAAAATGTCACATTTGCTATTTATTTAATGTAATATCTCCCACTTCCCTTTATATACATAAAAATTAAAGGGCCTTACAAGCAGTATTTTAAAATGAGATGTATAGATATTTAGTTTATAAAAGGAAGTGGGTTATGTTTGGGATGGGGTGGGGAGAAGGTGGCAAGAAAAAGTATGATTGATTGGTCAAACTGGAATTTAAAAAAACAACACCTCCAGAATAAAATGTTCATTAACGTTTACTGTAGAAGTCATATTTGTTATGGAAAAAATACAGCTATATGCATGTACACAGAGACTGATTTGGCACAATGGTTAAATGCAGCACTGCAGGCTACTTCAGCTGACTGCAGTTCTGCAGTTTGGCTGTTCAAATCTCACCGGCTCAAGGTTGACTCAGCCTTCCATCCTTCCGAGGTGGGTAAAATGAGGACCCGGATTGTTGGGGGCAATATGCTGACTCTGTAAACTGCTTAGAGAGGGCTGAAAGCCCTATGAAGCGGTATATAAGTCTAACTGCTATTGCTATTGATTTCCTTATTACTTATAAGGAAATAAGACTTATTATGACTTATTCCTTCATTATATGCTGGAGTATCTTTTGACATACGGTCAGTGAATAGAAACAATTTGGTCACAGGTTCCTAACTTCTCCACAGGATCAATGCAATTTATTCCGAATGTTTTCTTACAAGAGTGCTTTAAGCAGATCACATCAGTGGTGGCATTCAAATTTTTTTACTACTGTGGCATGGCTTGGTAGGCATGGTGTGGTGGGTGTGGCTGGCGTGGCTGGCGTGGCTTGGTGGACGTGGCAGGGGAAGTATACTATAAAATCTCCATTTCCTCCCGATCAGCTGGGACTCGGGAGGCAGAGAATAGATGGGGGTGGGGCCAGCCAGAGGTGGTATTTTCCAGTTCTCCGAACTACTCAAAATTTTTGCTACCGGTTCTCCAGAACTGGTCAGAACCTGCTGAATACCACCTCTGGGTCACATGGGGGAGGGGAACTGGGGGAGGGGAGATATCACAGTACCTTTTGCCATGCCACTCACACTGGATATTCATTGCAACAACAACAAGAAGAAGAAAAAACTTTAATTTTTGAATGGGAGCCACTCAGGGTCTATTATAAAATATGCAGCTACATAAAGGAAAGAAGCAACTTAGAACTAAGGAGAAATTTCTTGACAGTTACAATTGATCACTGGAACAACTTGCCTCTAGAAGTTGTGAATGCTCCAACACTGGAAGTTTTTAAGAAGTTGGATATCCATTTGTCTGAAGTGGTGTACGGTTCCTTGCCTAAGCAGGGGGTTGGACTACAAGACCTCAAAGGTCCCTTCCAACTCTGTTATTCTATTCTATTCTATTCCATTCCATTCCATTCTAATAAATGTTTTAAATAAATAAATATAGGAAACGAAAAATGTGAATTGGATCAAAGTGAACAGGAGTTTTACAGAAGGGAGTTAGTGCTTACGAAGCCCAAAACTGCCCACGGGAGTGAAGGGTATAAATACAGGTGGTCCTTGACTTACGACCACAATTGAGCCCAAAATTCCTGTTGCTAAGTGAGACATTTGTTAATTGAGTTTTGTCCCATTTTACGAACTTTCTTGCCGTAGTTGTCAAGTGAATCTCTGCAGTTGTTCAGTTCATGATACGGTTGTTAAGTGACTCTGGTTTTCCCACTGATTCTGCTTGTCAAAAGGTGCTAAAAAAATGATCAAAAAATGGCCTAGGACCTGGATATCTACGAGACCGCCTCCTGCCACATACCTCCCAGCGTCTGATAAGATCTCACAGGATGGGCCTTCTCTGGGTGCCGTCGACTAGACAATATCATCTGGCGGCTCCTCGGGGGAGAGCCTTCTCTGTAGCTGCCCCGGCCCTATGGAACGATCTGCCCCCTGAGATCCGGACCCTCCCCACTCTCTCGGTCCTCCAAAAGTCTACTAAGACCTGCTATTCCGGCAGGCCTGGGGCTGTTGACCCTTGATTGAGTTCCAGCCCCACTAAGCTTGAGTGCATGTTGTGTTCTTTTAACTTGCTTGTCTTTGTATTTTAAACTTTCTTAGTATTTTTAAAATTGTTTTTATGTAAGCCGCCTGGAGTCCTTCGGGATTGGGCGGCATACAAATTTATTAAATCTTGAAATCTTGAAGTCACATGATCCCAGGACAGGGCAAACATCATAAATATGAGCCAATTGCCAAGCATCTGAATTTGGATCACGTGTCCACGGGGATGCTGCAACAGTCTCAAGTGTGGAAAATGGCCCTAAGTCCTTTTCCCAGTGCCGTTGTAACTTTGAACGGTCACTAAATGAACTGTTGAAAGTGGAGGATTACATGTACCCAAGGGCTCAGAAGCAATTTCCCCTTGAATATCAACTACAGGATGTAACTCTCTGGATGCCCACTAGGTGGCAGCAAAGGAACACGGAAAATTAATTTCCTGCTGCCCTAATTTTTGCAGCCAGATCTGGTAACCTTAAAATATCCTCTCCCATGCCTGGAGGCAGAGTTCTGCCTTCAAAGGAGGAAAGAGATTATTCTCATGAATGATGGCATCCAAAGATTGCCTAGGAGGATTGGATTGTTAGTGGGAGCCCCCTGGCATGGCCCTCAAACACAGCAAAGGTTTACACCAAACAAAAAGGCACACCGATTTAATCTTCTACTGTCTGCTACATAATACTTGAAAAAAAGTCTATTCTTTCAACGTTACTATTTTTCTCAAAGGAGACACAATGAGGGATTTCATCCCAAGATAGAATAAATTTGCTGAGCTGGTTACTTTAAATATCGGTTTCATCCTATTAACACCCAAGAGAGGGTTTATTTTATTTGGTGTTTTGATAACTGCACCAGAGGAAAAATAACATTCTGAAATGTGCGACGGCTGATTCAAACAATTAATTTCTTTGCTCTTTCTCTTCTGCTTTAAGAACGGAATGACTTAACAACTTTTAATCAGGGGGGAAAATATTTTAATGGTCTCTCACCTTGTATACACAAACAGTGCTCCTTCCACATCAGTCTTCTCCTAAAATCAAATTAAAATTGTTTAGTTGTTTTACTGATGTCGTACAAACCTGCAATCAAGCTATTGAAAAAGTACATTTTGTAGAGACAAGTAATTTGTGTTTTTACACTTAGAAGTCATTTCACTGCCTTTTTTTAGCACATTAAGGTACTCCAAGTTAATTCGCTTTTTTCAAAACATGCACTATACTTTTGTCCCGTCTTAAAACTTGTGTGCTGAGTAAATGCTCCTAAAATGAAATGTTTCCTTCACTAGGGGGAATTAAGGACAATTTTTAATTATTTTGCGATAGCAGCCATTTTCCCATATTTTGAGAATTTTACTGAATTATAATATTTGTGGTAAATGTTTTGTATTAAGGCTCTCTAGAAAACAACAGGAAACACTAACAATTCCTAAGAATACTTTCATTACCAAATTTAACATCTGGTGCCTATAAGGAATCCCTAGGGGGTATGCTTTATTATTGCCCTATAAATCATGACAAGACATTTGTTATCCATTTGATCTTAAAATGCATCAGAAAAGCGATGACACACAATATTTGCAATAAAATATACAACTGACCTATATCCCATATTTTAAATTTAAAACAAATTCATATGCAATGTAATTGTTACTTATATTGACAAACCATATTTGACAAAACATTACATTGACAAACCAAATTTCTGAAAGCATGGAGGATACCTGATCACAGAAATATATTAACAAAGAGACAGAAATCCATTTTCCTGGGTATCAATATTTCTGTACAATGATTAAAAAAGGCTTTTATAAAGTCTCACATCATAGCTGTTAATATAAGAAAGTAAAAAGATTATGCAGAGCATAGTAGAAAGCATTAACAGATTAAAATAATTAGTGTGGATACCAATATTTTTATATATTCTATATCAGGGTGCCCAACCCCTCGTCCGTAGCTCAGAGTTGATCTGCAGTCCATTGCTAACTGGGCCACAAAAGAACAAGAATCCCCCCCTCCATACCCACAGCCAGTCTGCCAAGTCAGTAAGGTTGGGGACCACTGCCCTATACCCAGTGGTGGGATTCAAAAATTTTTACCACCGGTTCTGTGGGCGTATTTTTTGGTGGGCGTGGCATGACTTGGTGGGCGTGGCATGACTTGGTGGGCATGGCTTGGTGGACATGGCAGGGGAAGGTTACTGAAAAATCCCCATTCTCTCCCGATCAACTGGGACTCAGGAGCCAGAGAATAGATGGGGGCGGAGCCAGTCAGAGGTGGTATTTACCAGTTTTCTGAACTACTCAAAATTTCTGCTACTGGTCAGCACCTGCTGAATACCACTTCTGCCTATACAACAAGAGTTTAATCTAAATTTGATGTTACCACTATCCTGAAAAAGCTATGTAAAAAAAAGAGAAAATATACACAGCAGTATATATAGAATAGGCAGATTGTATAGGGCTGGAAAAATATTTGGATGTGAGCAAGAATATACAGAAAACTATGTATCTTTGCTGCCATCTGCAGGACACCCAGCGTTTTACAACTCATATACAATATAGTATGCTTAACATATATTCCATTTATTGAAGACAGCTATATTATGAATACAAGCTAATTATTTTTTTTCATACTCTAGATATGACTTGAAACCTTATTTCAGAAATGTAACTTTCAATAAGTCACATACATTCAAATATCCCCTGTCAAATATGTTGAAATTAAAGAGGGAATAGGCAACAATCTGAAGCCAAAGCTTTTGGCTTACTTCTGCTGGTAGCAACTGGTGGAGTCAGTCAATGGTGGGTTGCAGGCAGTACGCCCCGGTACGGGTGTACCGGAGCCTGCCCAGAGCACCGGATACCCTTCTGGTACGGTGTTCTGGAGGGCCCACTCGCCCATCCGAGCTCCTTACCGGTCTTTTAAGTCTTCGGCGCTTACGTGCACGGACATGGTACATACAATAGCAATAGCAATAGAAGTTAGACTTATATACCACTTCATAGGGCTTTCAGCCCTCTCTAAGTGGTTTACAGAGTCAGCCTATTGCCCCCACAGTCTGGGTCCTCATTTCACCCACCTCGGAAGGATGGAAGGCTGAGTCAACCTTGAGCCGATGAGATTTGAACCACCGAACTGCAGATAGCAGTCAGCTGAAATGGCTGCAGTACTGCACTCTAACCACTGCGCCACCTCGGCTCTTCTGTGTGACGTTCCGCTGAGCAGCTGGAGCGTCACGGAGGCGCTAAGACGCATGTGTGTGCGCTGCACGCGTCCATGTGGACACCGCCAGGCCCATTCCAACCATACTGGTTGGAACGGAATCTGGAACCCATCACTGGAGTTAGTCTGGTCTAGTGATTAAAGCACCAGGCTACAAACCAGGAGATTGTGAGTACCAGTCCTGCCTTAGGCATGAAAGCCGGTTGGGTGATCTTGGGCTAGTCACTCCCTCTCAATCCACCCCACCCCATAAATGTTCTCTGCCTTGAGTTATGTATTAAACAATACAGGCCAATTAAAATAAACACAGTCAAGTTCAGCTCCCAGGAATTATGCAGACACATCCATGCGGGGTTTTCTTGGCACCATTAGGGAAGTGATTCTTTCAGGATTCATCATGAAGAACATCACTTTGGATGCTCAGCGTCAACAATGACTTGACGGCACATAATCAATTAAAATAAAAACCCTTCCTTAATAGGGATTTGTTTACTTTTCCAGGCCAGCCTTCAAATCTGAAAATTTCCTGGGGCTCTCATCTAGCCCAAACCTGATTAGTGAGGATGCGCCGTGAAATTTTTTGCCATAAGGAAAGAGGCACTCCCACTTTGCCAGCTGAAAAACACCTATCCCAATCATCAGATATCAACCTTAATATATTTGGACAGTGCACTAAAAACACTCTGGCTAGGCTTGTTCTGCACCAACATCTTACATTAGCGAGGAGATGGAAGGATTTAGGACATTGATTTTGGATCATCTGTATCAGTCGTTACCAACCACACCACCACCACACCATACATGGGGGCAATTTGATTTTTAATGGGGGTAATTTGAACCTTGTTTAAAGCAAGCTAATTGCCTTTTGGAATTCCTCCGCGTGAGTAGAGTTCACTTTTTGAATAAAGTAGGAATTATATGTCTCAGGAGGACAGTGGTGAAATTCATTTTTTTTAACTTTCAGTTCTGTGGGTGTGGCTTCATGGGCGTGGCAGGAGAAGGATCCTGCAAAATCTCCATTCCCTCCCCACTTCTGGGGGAAGGATATTGCAAAATCCCCATTCCCTCCCCACTCCTGGGGGAAGAACACTGTAAAATCCCCATTCCCTCCCCACTCCTGGGGGAAGGATATTGCAAAATCCCCATTCCCTCCCCACTCCTGGGGCCAGCCAGAGGTGGTATTTGCCAGTTCTCCGAACTACTCAAATTTTCCGCTACCGGTTCTCCAGGATCTGTCAGAACCTGCTGAATTTCACCCCTGCAAAAGGGGGGGGGGCATAAATATGCTTAGGTGGGGCATGGATAAAAAAAGGTTGGGAACCCCTGATTTATATTATTATTTCTGGAAACTGATTAAATCTATTCTCAGACTCTCTTAACTTGGCGCTAGATGGCGGCTATGCCTGTTTTGAATGGGAAGTTGGCCGTGTAACTTTTGGCTGCTCCTCCTCTGGCAGGGGGCTGCCCCCTCTCCACTCCTTATTCCAGTTCTTCTCTGCTTATCTTGGCCGCCAGGGTAGTTCTGCTGACAGATCCCCTGGAGTTGTCAGCAGAAAGTGCTCCCTGAATGCAAGAAAGGGATTTCTGCAAGCAAAATTGACATTGTGCTTCATTTAGAGCAATGCTTCCCAATCTTGGCCACTTGGAAGATGTCCGGACTTCAACTCCCAGAATCCCCCAGCCAGTGCTGGCTGGGGGATTCTGGGAGTTGAAGTCCGGACATCTTCAAGTGGCCAAGGTTGGGAAGCACTGATTTAGACCTTGTTGCAAGATATAAAGCTTTTGTCCCTTTTGAAATAAGCCCAGGCAGTAAAGAAACAGCCAGATACCTCCTGCAAAGAATAAAACGGCATTAAAATGGGAAGAAGTCTCCCTCCATTAACTATTTCGGTTAAAACAATGATCCCTGCCCAAAATCTAAGCCAGGCAAAATCTGAAGAGGAGAAAAATGACCTCCAGTTTAAAAAGCGAAGGAGCGGTCTTTTAGAAGGTTTACGGCACCTCCCCCGCATGAGCGGGTGCCACGTCAAGGCTTCCAAAGGCTCCTCCTCCTCCTTCCGCTCCTCTATTAGTGGATTTACGGTAACGGGAACGACAGCTACACTTTATTCCGTCTTTTTCTTACACTTCCCCACCGCCGTTCCGGAATTAGCAACTTCGCTCACGCACCCACTCATTGGCGCGATGCCCGAAAGTGTAGAGCGCCACCTGGCTGGCCACGTCCAAGATGCTGCCGATGTAGGGGTCGTGCCGCTGGAGAGCCGCCAAGCTGATGTCCAACCCCTTGCCCAGTGGGGCAGCCCCAGCTACTGAAGCGGCCATCTTGCCTCCGAGAAAAATAACTCCCCGCGTTCGGAGCAGGCGCGGCTCATCGAGTCCCGAGAAATCGATGGCTTTGCCACCCATCGCGAAACTGGGGGGGGGGGGGGAGAGGATGAGGAACCTCGGTAATCGAGCGCCGATTGCCCGTTAGCGCAGGATTGTTGCTACGGGCAACCCTTCTTAGCTTTCCCATCGCCGATCTTGGCTTTTGATTCCTCCCTCTGTGGTTATTTTTTTTAAAGTATTTTTTCCCCCCCCCAGCTAACTTTAAAAAAAAAGCAAAACCCCAACTCCGCGTGAGGCTGGTTTTAATCTAGGAGATAAAAGGCGAATTCTTTGCAACTCCCCAAGACGCTGCCAAATGAGAGCATGAATTAGGAGGAGAGCTCTTGCCCCAAAAATGAGAGAAAATTCAACATTATTGAATGTTGTTCACGTTAGATTCAGATGGAGGAACTGGATCGTTTCCCCATAATCTTGATATCTTGTTGCCAGGACTGCAGTCTTTATCCAGAAGATTTCAGTCTGCTGGGGATTTTATTTTATTGTTATTTTTGTTTGTTTAGGTTTGTCAAGCATGTATGAGAAAACAAGTATAAGTATGAATATAACACATCAGTGTAAGCAGGTATATTAATTTTATTTAATAAATATATATGGGAGTTGAAGTCCATCATTCTTTAGGAGTATTTAAAAAAAAAACCCACCATGCCACCAGGCTGATGCCAACTGCCCTGTTTTGCAAAAGGTTAAGCTGAAAATGAGCCAGAATTCTGCTGCATTACATTTTCTATAGATTCATGGATCGGTAGGAGATTTGATAGCAACGACACAATACTAGATAATCTTGAAGTTACCTGATCTTTGTCTGCAGCGCTGTTTCTCATCCTTGGCAATTTTAAGAGGCCGTCCACAATTCTTAAAATTACCAAGTCCTCACTTCTTAAATTTGCTCAGCTTAGATGACAGCTTAATCGTGCAATATATGTTAGTAAATACTGATTCAGCAGAAATGAAACAATGTAAGGTAAATTGGCTCCTTTTGTTTCTTTTGATTGTTTCTTTTGAATTGGAGACCTTTCTTCCCTCTGACAATATAATTTTTTCTGGCCAAGCCAGCTCAACATACTGGAAAAACTACTCATGAAGGTTGAAAGGGGGGGGGGGGAGGTTCCTATGAAATGCACATATTTATTTATACAGTACACTGATGGGTAATACTGCCCTCTAGTGCTTTGTTCTTAATTGCTGCCTACAAAATAATACTGTAATTCTTGCTGAAAACCTTATCTAGGCCTTAACCTAACATGGAAATGTTTATGTTAGGATTGCTAGATTTGCGCTGCAAACACCAGATGGTAGTCCAGAGTTGAACATTTCTAATTTATCCGCAGCTCAAATATGCATCCCTAGTTTAATTAATTTTAGACCATTAAATCATGAATGCTAAGAGTTTTGTATTTTCAGAATTCGGAAACTATCTTGTCAAAACTTTTTTTCTAAATAAGACCCAGAGTGGTACAGTGATTAAGGTTCAGGACTTGACGTAAATAGACCCAGGTTCTAATCTATCCTCGGCCAAAGAATTTTACTAATTCATTGATTATTATTAACAAATTCATTGTAATATTCAAATAGTTAATGCTTTATAGTGATTTTTCCAGAAAAATAGGTTGCTTCTTAGCCTGGCTAATGTTCCTCTACTAGAAAAAATGTTAAATATGTTTTTAAATATATTAAAATAATTTGTGCAAATATACTAGTTTATTCAAAACTTGGCAAATGCTGAACCTTGTATGATCTGCAACTGTCCTATTCCATCTTCCAAATTCAAAACTGGAAGAACATTTGTGACAACAGAACTTATCCACAGGCCAGTAACCAGAATCCTGGAACTGATCTCGAGATCAAAATGATGGTTGGGATTCCATCCCATGTGATATTCTAATCAAGTTCTTGGAGAACAACTGCTTAAGTTATCTGTACTGAGACCTGGATAGTAGAATTGCAAGCCTGTGGATTCTTTTGAGTTTTTTGGAGATTGTAGATGAGCAGCATCAAAGGCAAATTCATTGTTTCAGCAGAACTTTGGTGTTTCTCAAAAGATTTCTTTTCAAACCTCCTGCATTTGCTTAGGGCAGGGGTGTCAAACTCAATTCCATTAAGGCCGCATCAGGGTTGGGTTTGGCCTCAGGGGTGGGGTGGGTGTGGGCGTGGCCAGGATGGGCAAGCCCAGCTTGACATTACTCATGTTGGGGTGTCTGTAGTGGCCCAAGCGCTCTGCCAGCGAAAATGGGCTCCAGATGCTCCATTTTCAGCTGCGACGGCCTCCTGCCACCATTGGCTAATGAAAATGGAGCTTGGGGGCCTGAGCTCCATTTTCACTGGCAGAGGGTGGCAGGAGGCTGTCGCAGCTGAAAATGGAGCCTGGGAAGGCCAAACATAGCCCTCCTGAGCTCCATTTTCACTGGCAGAGGCACCACAGGCTGGTCCTTCGCTGTTTCCAGGGCGGCCCCACAGGCCAGATCTAAGCACCCTGCCGGCCAGATCTGGCCCTCGGACCTTGAGTTTGACACCCCTGGCTTAGGGGGGAGGGGTCAGCCATCTTATGCAGTTTGACATATTGTCCTACTTTTTTAGATTTGGAAGATATTCTTTGAACTTTGAGTTCTGCAATGATATAGTTGCTCTAGGCCTATCCACATAAACAGATTCTCTCTCCTTCACTGAACTCTTTGAAGTTCAATTATTTTTGGCATGACAATTTCATGAATGAATCAAGTAAAAATGGAAAAGGGTGTAGGAACCTTTGTTGGCTCTGATTGCATATTCCCATTTCTTTTATTTCTACAAGAAAGGACTATGCATGCCGGAGCGATTGATGTTGGGAAAATTCGGTTCACTGACAAAAGGATGAATGACAAAACCGCGCCCGACTAAACCGCTGTGACAAAACCGCGTGTTCTAAAGCGCTGAATCGCGCCGACAACAGCGTGGCGACAGAAGCGCGCTGTAAAACTAAACCTAAACCTAACCCTAAACGTAACGCTAACCCTAACCCTAACCCTAAATGTAAAGCTAAACCTAACCCTAAACCTAACCCTAAACGTAACACTAAACCTAACCCTAAACATAACCCTAAACATAACGCTAAACCTAACCCTAAACCTAACCCTAAACCTAACCCTAAACCTAACCCTAAACCTAACCCTTACCTTAACTTAAATCGCCCCTCTGTCGACTGAAATTGCCCTTCTGTCTCCGCGCTGTTGTCGCCGCGTTGTTGTCGGCGCATTGATGACGTTGCGGTTTTAGCGACGCGGTTTCGTCGGCGTGGTTTCGTCATTCGCCCTTTTGTCGGTTCATGGAAAATTCATTGGAGGTACATCTTCTTTGCCAGCTAGCTTATCAGCAAATACATCGTGCAGTTGCCATCTATTCAACATCCTTGATACTTTTAATTTTCATTTAATCATCATGGGCTTTAGAGCAAAGCATTGTTGTGCCTTCCTCAAAGACAGGTACCATAAGGGATGGTGGATCGTTTGTCAAGAACAATAGTATACTATTTTTTTTTTGTTACTGTTTTTACTGCAAGGAAGTCAACAGCAAACAGGAATAAACTCTAAAAACTCAACTTTCTCACTTTTCGCTGCCCTTCTGGGTTCCCCTTATTCAACCTCACTTGCCTCAGCTATAGAAGAAATTCCAGTGCCAGTGAACTCATTTATTTTCTCATTAAACTGCCAGCTATGATTCCTGCCCCAGCCCTTTTCGGGGGAAATTCACCAGTGAGATTGTACTGCCTTATTACTATCAGGATTTATTGTAATAACAAACTTTGCTGAGACGGTACCCTGGTGAATCAGATCTTTTGACTCTGTTTGTGTTTGTTAATTCACAAAATTCTGGACGTTCTTAGGATTGGGAAAAAATAAAATAAGTGATTATCACTTCTGAAGCAGAGTGAGCTAAGGGTTACCCTGAGAGCAGAGTTTTTGAAACTTTAGAAAGCTTAACATCATAAGAGTATTGTCTTCTGCAGTTCCATTAGAACAGGGGTTTGGAGGTCTACAAGAACAAAAGAACAAATGCTGAGACTGTAGAAAGAGTACAGAGAAGAGCAAGAAAGATTATCAGGAGACTGGAGGCAGTGGTGGGTTTCTATTACTTTTACTACTGGTTTGCTTGTGGCTGCATGCGCACATGCGCAGAAGCATCTGGGCAGATGAGTGAAGCCTGCCGCCGCTGCTACTACCAGTTCGCCTGATCCAGGCTGTACCAGCAGCAAACCATCTCTGACTGGAGACTAAAACATGATGGACAGTTGCAGGAAACTGTCTAGTCTAACGAAGAGAAGGACTAGGGATGACATGATAACAGTCTTCCAATGTTTGAGAGGCTGTCAACCTATTCTCCAAAGTCAGGACAAGATGTAACAGATGGAAGATTTTAAGAGAGAGATCCAACCTAGAATTAAGGAGAAATTTCCTGGCAGTGAGATCAATGAATAAGTGGAATCATGGCTTGCCTTCAGAAGTTGTGAATGCTTCATTGCTGGAAGTTTTCAAGAAGAGATTGGATTGCCATTGGTCTGAAATAGTATAGGGTCTTCTGCTTGAGCAGTGAGTTGGACTAGAAGTCCTCCAAGGTCCCTTCCAACTCTGTTATTCTGCAATTCTGCAATTCTTAATGCAACGATTGATATTCTTGACTGAGGAATGATTGGCTGAAGATGCTCACTGGGAATTCCAGAAATCGACACAGGGCTATTAGACTTGAAAATTCATGGAATTAAAATAAAGTGGGTTTGTAGGAAGTGATGAAGGTGCACCAGATCTCAGAATCCTCCTCTAGACATGTTAGCTGAGGGGTGGGATGGGATAACTTGTTTCTTCTTTTTGTTTTATCTGAAACTCTTGCATCAATTGGTTTTCCAGCAATGCCACTAAAGCATTCCCTGCGGCCTATAGCATTTTTTTTTAGCCTGACTTTTTTTTATTCAGGTGGGCATTGCAGGCTCTGTTACATCTCTGTGAGCGTTGTAACTGTGATTCATAAGTATGTATTAGCTGTGCACTCTGGAATATTGAAAAGGATTGTTTTCACAGAGAGAAATGGTTTTGAATGATGTCTTTGCCCTGAATCTAAGTAGAAAATAATAAGTCTCAACGAAGACTTATTTTTTAAAGTGCTGAGCAACTTCCAACTTTGAAAACATCTTTTCAACATAGGTAAGAATATGTATTAATTCCTGTTCGCTTTCAATATTCTATTTATACACACACACACACGCACACACACATACTCCTGCATAAAAGCTAAACATAAGATATTACAACAGCAGGTATCCTCCCCAAAAACCTTAATGAAAGTGATCCATCAAATCGCAATGACCCATTAAACACAACATGTACTTTTCTAACTGCAGTTCTGGTAATTCTTTATTTTCTAAAGGAGCAAAAATGTACAATACAGTGTATGTTCATGCATGAGTACAAATGCACCAGTGGTGGGATTCAATTTTTTTTACTACCAGTTCTGTGGGAGTGGCTTGGTGGGCATGGCATGGCTTGATGGGCGTGGCTTGGTGGGTGTGGCAGGGGAAGGATACTGTAAAATCCCCATTCCCTCCTCACCCCACTAACCTGCTTTCCAGCTCCGTTCTCCTGTTCAAGGCAACAAAAGAAGATCAGCTGGGAGGCAGCGGAGGTGGGGCCAGCCTATTTGCCGGTTCTCCAAACTACTCAAAATTTCCACTACCGGTTCTCCAGAACCTGTCAGAACTAGCTGAATACCACCTCTGAAATGCACATGCATATATATCTTTTGAATATAAACATAAACTGTAATATGTGCAAATATCAAATTTTTGTTTTGCAATATATTAATGTGTCACAGGGTTGTAGGTGGCTATAAACTTTTCCTACATAGTAGCAGGATGATCTTGAATTAAGAATTCATTTTTTGCATATTCTTTTCTCATGTGGCAATTAGTAAGAATTACATTTGGGAATAATCTGGCAATAAAATATTAGCACAGTTATTCAGGCTGGTCTCTTTCCTAGACAGGAAGACTCCTGGTTTCAACAGGGCCTGCCTGGCGTGTCTACATTCTTCGCTGTAGGATGCTTTTCATAACTATGACATATCATTAAATAAACGTGTTTGAGGTTTAGCATGTTCTATAAACATAGCCAACTGCGTTTTATGCAGCAGATCATAAATAAGAAAAATGGAAGAAGAAAATAAGTGAACCCAGCTAATGTGTTTCCTCATCTTGGTTTTGTCCCTCAGCAGCTCATCTTGTGGGATTTGGTGGCCTTAAACAATTTCCTAATTTATTTTAATATTAGAATCTCAAGGATGTCCTTCCAAAGACATTAGAGGTCTGGTTGTTCCTTTGGCTATTTGACCCTGGTTGTTAAGAGCAGGTTGGTTGATTTCTTGGGTTGTGGTTTACTTGTGAATATGTTTTAGACTCCGGGTGTGTTTTATTGACTTGGTTAGTTTGTTTTTAACCAATACTCTTGGGCTGTTTTTCAATTTTAACCTCTGTTTGCTACCTAGAGTTACTGCTGTGAAATGGGCAACCATATAAATATATTAAACTACGGTTGGGAGGTAACCACCAGAGTGGTGAGTTGTGCTTTCTGTTGTGATGGCCCTATATCCATGATGGCGAACCTATGGCATGCATGCCACAGGTGGCATGCAAAGGCCTCTCCGCCGGCACATGAGCCGCCGCCCCAGCTGAGCTCCACCGCGCATGCGCATGGGCCTCCCACCATCCAGCTGGTTTTCGGGTCTCTGCAACACATGTTGTTTAATCAAAATGCAGCTAAAACAATGTACAAGCCATCGAGAATATAACTATACATCCAACAGGAAGTGCCTCACAGGAGCAGATAGAGGTAAATCCTAGAAAGGCAGGAAATGCATCACTGAACAATGGAGATGAATGCTAGAGAGGAATAAAGCTGCATACAATGCTGACATATCATCTATAATAGCATAGGCATGCATTGGGGGTGAGGTGGGATGAGCGCAGGGGGGCGCCCCCCACGCCCCTTTTGAGGCTTCAGTGAGGGCTGCTGGGCCCAAAACGGAGTGCGGTTTGTTTGTTTTCTGCATGCACATTATATTATGGGTGTGGGCACACATGTGCACGATGTGTGTGTGTGCACGCTTTCGGCACGCGAGGACAAAAGGATTAGCCATCACTGTCCTATGCCTATGACCATGAAGCAATGGTCCATATGAAAAAAAAGTACAGATCTATATTTCATAACAACTCACAAGGCCAAAATAAATGTGCCAAGATGTTAAGTATCCAGCTCTTTAAAAAAAAGGTGGATAATCTTAACAAAAAAGATGTATTTCTGCCCCTTTTGTTAAATAAATAAGATAGGGAAAACGCAACAACCACGAACTTGGGAATTTTTCTTTTGCTTCGCAGAGTAACTTTGCATAGGTGCCTTGGTTTGCATTATTTATATCTTGCACCTTATTTGTTGCAAATTGGTGATTTGGGGTAAAAAAAAATGTGACGTACATTTTAAAAGGCTGTCCTGCCAATGCGTGCACACATGCACACTCTGTACAGCACTGCTTTATTAATAGCACCAAAAAAGCTGAAGAGGGCCTGAGAGTGAGTGAACTCTGAGTAACAACATCGTACTACCCAAGAGATCGGATGGGGAGTGATACAGTATGTAATAACACTGCAGAGTAATCCAGTGTTATTGTCTACCCTTCCCAGTGTGTTGGGAATAGAGTGCACCATTCTTGTTTAGGAAAAGGCAATGGAGAAACAGAATTTGGATTTGATTGTAATCGCAGTACGGTAGAATTTTAAAAAGGGCTGGAGGAGTCTGTGAGATATTTTACGCACACTATTAAATAAAGCTGCTGGTTTTCTTTTTTTTTTGTTTCCTCCTGAGTGGGCATCTCCCTCTCTCAGAGCTGGCCTTGTTGCTAAGGCAGTATAGCATGTCATTTCTCAGAAATCACTGTTTCCTCATGTATTATAAAAAACCTCCATTGTGAAGATATTAAGTGTGCAAAGCATTCAAAGCAGCATTTCGCAAGGCACGTTCACATGAATCAACTATCTTTCTTAAAGCAGAGGGAACATCATGTTCTGCAGAATGACATGTGCATAGCTGGATGCTTTGCTCTGCCAAATCCCAGTGGGCATGAGGCCTGTATATGAACAGGTACGCTGTAATGGAATGTGTGGATGACCTTGGAGGACAAGGAGAAGAGATGCTACCTAGGAAGCAATCGGACAACAAAGGGAGCCTCCCCCCCCCCCCCCCGATGGATTAGCAGTCAGAGGAAGAAATTTAGGAAAGTCTTACTCTATTAAAAGTGGCCGGAAGTTTGTATCTTCAGACTTGCAAGATTCTGTTAATGTGACTTTACAATAAAGTAGAATTAAGCCATCTACCCTGTTTTCCCGAAAATAAGACCTCCCTGGATAATAAGCCCAATCGGGCTTTTGAGCGCATGCGCTGAAATAAGCCCTCCCCCCAAAATATTGCAACTCAGCAGCAGCCATGAGGTGACCATACCTTCTGCACCTCAAAAATAATAAGATCTCCCTGAAAATAAGGCCAAGTGCTTATTTTGGAAGTCAAAAGAAAATAAGACCCTGTTTTATTTTCGACTGTGTTTCCTGTCCGATTCAGCTGGAAGTCCTGACATATATACAAACAAAACTCGAAAAGTACCATGTCTCTCTGTGTATGGAGTGTGCTGTGTATGGAGAGGTTTTGTTCCTCTTCTCACAGGGGTTTGGGCCCACCCACCCGTCTGTGCTCTATCCTGTCCTTTAATTCCTGCTTTCTAGCTCATCTCAATAGTGCAGCGCAGCTGATTTCCCCCCACAGCAGCTTTTTTACTTACTGTTGCTGACTTGGAAGGTAAGCAGCTGAGCTTCGAAATGCTCCATTTTCAGCACTGTGCCTGCCCGCAAAGCACGCATGCACACAAAGCACGGACTCACCAAACCGGTTATTCCACTGGCAGCATCCCACTACTGTCTTCTCACCTTATGAAACGGATATAAAACACATCGGGATTTGAACTCCTTTCTTGTCTTTAAATCCTGTTGAATTTATGTTACAAGATAGACAACCAACCTCAAGACTGTTTTGCGCTAAGCACTCAAATCAAAGACTCAAAATATTTATGCAGAATACATCCCACAAATTGTGTTAGTTGACAAATAAAGTGGTTGATAATCTATAGAAAAGCAAGGAGACCTTCGCATCCTGGAACGTATATGTATTCCACCACCTATCCTCTTTTCAAAAGACATTCACATGAGCTTCACTGCTCCTTTCTACAAAATGCTCGTCAAAATATCCAGAATGAAGAATCAGTAGAATGTTTGCTTTAGGTGCAAAATATACTAGGCTTAATCTCGGTCTCTTCAAATTATGGTGGGGAAAAACCCTGCTCTGAGAGTTTCTGTGTATGAATAAGAAATAGGTGGAGTTTCCATACTGCCTTTTAAAACAAAATGCTTCATGTTAATTCTGCTTCATTAGGAAGAGATTAGGGACAAACTAATACATGTAAAGCATGGATATTAATAGTATCCAAATGTAAGGGAGCACATGACAGAAAAGGTCTAGGTTTAATCTAGCTACCGTATGTGAATTTGTCCTATCCGATGATCTTTGAATCTAGTGGATTGATTGTTCATCAATTCTCTACTATCTGATTATTGTTATGGTTGGATGCAGAGTCAGGCAAATGTTTAGAGTTGATTTTATCCACCTATTGAGGTTTTCCCAAGGAGCTGAGATAAACAGATGTTTTCTGATGGTTTTAAAGGTATCATCACAGGATGTAAGCTGTTCCAAGTAAAGCTGCCTTTTTGCAACTGACTGATGGTAATTTTGTCAATGCCAATAGTGTTCACATGGTACTCTAAGGTTCTTGGAATTGCATCCAAGGCACCTAATACAATTGCTACTGTCTTTGTTTTCTTTTACCATAGGCTCGACTTCTACTTGCAGGGAGTTGTAGTTTTGGTTTTCTACAGTTATTTCTCTTCTATTTTGCTGTCTCCTGTATTGCAATTATAGTTGGTCACATATCAGCCAGATGTTTAGAAAAGGATTTGGCATTTTTAATGACTGTCCCAAAGATGATGATGGTGGTGGTGGTGGTGGTGGTGGTGGTGGTGGTGGTGGTGGTGATGATGATGATGATGATGATGATTTCATTTTCAGGTGAGGCTATGACATCTTTCAGTCAGATGGAATTTACCAGCACAATACCTTGCCCAATGTCTATAGCAAGTCTCAAGGATTTCCTAAGGAGAAATCTCTACCCCAAGGGCATAAGTCTTACTGGCAGCCTCTCAACTCTATTACTTTAATTGTCACTTCCATTTAATTTTACAAGAGAATGACAAAAATAACAACAACTTTAATTGAAAATGTAAAAATATTTTTGCACTCCTCAGAACATGGGAAATGTTTTTATTTTTTAAGCAATCTGAGTTCTAACATACATGTCTTTCTTTAGGGGGCTATTTTTTTTTTTTGAAGAAAAACTCGTCACGTCTGGACAACTAGTGGACCCAGAAGGCCCCTTTTTTTCCTGGTTCACTATTCTGTCTAAACTAAAACTAATTAGTTTTTCTCCAGCTTCTTCATATATCCTGTCCCCAGGCATGACCCCAAGTATACCAAATCTTCCCCTTGGCTCCAGGACAATTCTCTCATTTTCTTCCTAGTACAAAAGTGAGACCACTGTCTCTTAGGCAAGATGGGTGGTATAGAAATATGACAGGTAGGTAGGTAGGTAGGTAGGTAGGTAGGTAGGTAGGTAGGTAGGTAGGCAGGCAGGCAGGCAGGCAGGCAGGCAGGCAGGCAGACAGACAGACAGACATGATTGACCAATGATAAATAGATAAAGATAGGTAGATGATAGATTAGATAGATAGATAGATAGATAGATAGATAGATAATTTATAAATGGATAATGATAGATAATTGACAGATGATTGGCAGATGATAGATATAGATGATTGACAGATGATAGATATAGGTAGATAGATGGTAGGTTAGATAGAGATAGATAGATAGATAATTGATAGATTGATAAATTAATTGTAGCATTGCTTGCCTGAGATGTAACAATTTAAAGAACTATTGTCTTTGTTAAGAATCTTTGGATCACAAGTAAATGTTTCCTTGGATTTTCTTATTTGTAGCAAAAAAACGTGATTTTAAGAGAACTATTCGAAATGCCTTTTGTTCTTGTTTTGGATGCTGAATCTATCTAGACAGCCTTTTATTTCTCATTTGGATGCAGGTCTTCGCAAACTTTCTAATTCTATTGTAATTGAATTTCTCACGAGACATTGGCACTTGGGAGCAGTACTTATTTTAAAATGGCTGGTAATTCATTTCTTTATAGAAAACATTAGCTAATAATGGAAACATTACCTTTAATCAACCATCAAGTAATGACACGTTTTATGAATTTTGCGATAAAGGAAAAGCTGAATTGCATAAAACAGTTAAAACATTTGTTATGCATCATTGTTTGCCTCTTAATACCCTCTAAAAACTCAGAAAAGCACAATGATGAGAAAGGACTTCGCTGAAAGGGAGCTGACAATGTATTATTATCGATACCAATGTTTTCATTAATGCTTTTAAGAAACATTATGTAGGGGGAAATGGCTGCAGATGTCCCTTTTGCTGTGTTTAATAGGACATGTAAACAGTACAGACATCCATGGAGCAGAGGTGGTATTCAGCCAGTTCTGACAGGTTCTGGAGAACCGGTAGCGAAATTTTTGAGTTGTTCAGAGAATCGGCAAATAGCTGGTTCTGCCCCCGCTGCCTCCCAGCCTCCCAACGGATCTTCTTTTGTTGCCCTGAACAGGAGAACGGAGCTGGAAAGCAGGTTAGTGAGATTGGGAGGGAATCGGGATTTTGCAGTAACCTTCCCCTGCCATGCCCACAAAGCCACGCCCACAAAGCCACGCCATGCCCACAAAGCCACGCCCACAGAACCGGTAGTAAAAAAAATTGAATCCCACCACTGCCATGGAGCCCTTAAAAAGAAAAAACACCTTCCAAATCTATGACCAAAATAATACATCTGTCCATAACTGTGTTTTCAGATGATATAATGTGACAAACAATCCTGTTTTAAATCAGGGAGAAGTTCGCCTTCATTTCTTCCTCCTTTTTTTAAACTTTTTAAAAATGGATATGTTAATACCAGATTTTACAAATCCTGTGGCATGTTATCCTGATAAACTTGGTTGCCATGGAAATGGTTCAGGGAAAGCAGCAACTGAGCACTGTCTTAGAAGAATATTGAACGTAACAAACAAGAAGTGCATACCTAATATATCAGATAGAACATGGACATGTTGAAATTCAAGGTATTGGTTAGAGATGGCTCTATTTCAGCCAGAGCGTGATACAACCTGGCCTCCAGCTAGCCAAGATGCAAAACTGAGATAAAACATGTATCATCCGAGGAATCAGAGTTAGACAGGGGCTCAATATAACGTACGTCCTTTGGCAGATTCCATGCAAAATCTAAGGAGAAAACATGCATTCAGTAAAAAAGTAAAATCAGTTCAGTAATTCAAGGTTACTCAGGTGCTGAGTTTTGCCACTGGTTTCAGCAGATATTAATTTTAACAGAGTTATTTTAAATGACCCAGTTAAATAGTTCAGAGCTTAACTGTAAGTAGTGAGGTCTTCACTTACAGCAGGGGTGTCAAACTCAATTTCATTGAGGGCCACATCAAGGTTGTGTTGGACCTTGGGGGTGGGATAGGCGTGGCCAGTGTGGGCGTGGCCAGCATGATGTCACTCATGTTGTTGGGGGGGGGGCGTCTGTGGTGGCCCAAGCACTCTTCCAGTGAAGCTCCAAAGGTCCATTTTCAGGCACCAAAGGTATTCCTTTGTGGCCAGGGTGGGCATGGCCAGCTCAAGGTCACTCGTGTTGGGGGCACCTGTGATGGTCCGAGTGATCTCCCAAGCTCCATTTCAGCTGCAACGGCCTCCTGCAATCCACTGTCATAGAAAATGGCTCTTTGGAGGGCCGTACGCACCCCTCAGGGGTTCCATTTTAGGCTGTGACTGCTTCCTGCAACCCTCTGCCAGCGAAAATGGAGCTCTGTTTTGGCTCGTAGAGGCACCGTGGGCCAGTCCTTCGCTGTTTCCAGGGCAGCCCTGCGGTCCAGATCTAACCACCTCAGGGGCTGGATCCAGCCCATGGACCTTGAGTTTGATACTCCTGACTTACAGCCTGTCAGGTGCTCCTTCGTTTAATAATCAAGAAAGAAACCACTCAACTCCATGCTTTAAAATTAAGTGTACTTTTACTAATTACAAACGATGAGTAGCAAAGCAAAGCTGAGTCTGAGTAAAAAGGTGCGACAGATATCATGTATAATTAAATCCCCTCCCCTTGGCACCCCATTTCATAGTCCAATAATAATTCACCCAACCGTCAGGTGGGAGATGTCTTCAGAAAACATCATCAGGCTGGAATGCTGGACAGTTAGCCTTGGCGGGAAACTCCCTTCTTCCACATGCGCAGATAGATGGTCAGGGCAGCTCCTAATAACAATCCTCCAGTACATAATGATTCCCCTCCCAAATACCATGCCCCCCCTCCCCGTTTCAATGGCAGCTGAAAAGCAGCAGCGAAGCAGAGGCTGACACAGCTATTCATTTAGCAATCATTTGAAGTTATAATGGTACTGAAAAAAAGTGACTTATGACTGATCCTCACCCTTACGACCATTACGGTCACGTGATTCAGAGGGTTGACAAAGGGCATGTATTTACAATGGTTGCAGGTGTTACCTGATTGCCATTTATCACTTTCTCAGCTGGCTTCTGTACAAGCAAAGTCAATGGGGAAAAGCCAGATTCACTTAATGGCTGTAATGATTTGCTTAACACCTGCAGCAAAATGAGATTGTAAAATCGCACATGGCCACATGATGACTCACTTAATGACATCACATCATTTCCTGACCACAGGTTTTGGTCCCAATTATGGCTGTAAGTTGAGGACAACTTGTAAATTTACATCTAAGAATTTTGATGCTTCTGTGGATTTTGGTAAGCATCTTTTCCTGCAATGATCTCCTGAGTGTCAGATGCTACTTAATTTAATAACCAGGAAAGAAACCACTCAACTCCATTTGCTTGAAATTAAGTGTATTTTTACTAATTACAAATGAATAGTAGCGAAGCAAAGCTGAATCTGGTTAATTAGGCGCGAAAGCAAAGAATATCATGTATAGTTCAATCCCCTCCCCTTGGCACCCCAGTCCATAGTCAAATTATAATTCACCCAACTGTCAGGTGGGAGACATCTTCAAAAAACATCACCAGGATGGAATGCTGGACAGTTAACCTTGGCGGGAAACTCCCTTCCTCCGCATGCGCAATGAGATGGTCAGGCCAGCGTCTAGAATCTTCCTCCAGCACATAATGATTCCCTTCCCAAATACCATGCCCCCCACTCCCCGTTTCAATGGCAGCCGAAGCAGCAGCAAAGCAGAGGCTGACACTGAGCTTGCATGCACGGGAATCTGAACGTAGTAAGATTCAAATCAAAGGTGGTATTCAGCAGGTTCTGACCAGTTCTGGAGAACTGGTAGTGGACATTTTGAGTTTTTCGGAGAACCGGTAAATACTGCCTTTGACTGGCCCCGCCCCCATCTATTGTCTGCCTCCCGAGTCCCAGCTGATCGGGAGGGAAAGGGGATTTTGCAGTATCCTTCCCCTGCCACGGCCACTAACCACACCAACCAAACCACACCCACAGAACCAGTAGTAAAAAATTTTTGAATCCTACCACAAGTTTAGATGTCTCTTCTATGGATCAAATAGGGAATTTTCTGCTACATGTGAACTGGAATCTTTCCTAGGTCCTTCAAGAACATCATTGGTTGACATCATTATTCAAATTAAGAATCCCCTTGGGGAAAACCCTCCAGAATGTCATAGTTCATGAGAATTAGGAGCCTTTAGGAAGAGAAAAGCATTAGATATAATATCTGCTTGCTGTACCAGAATAATTCCTTTAATGATTTTTTAAATGCATCATTCAAATTAAAATAACTAGTAGCATAGAACAAATATCAAACATCATGGCTTATCCATAAGTATTTTTTTTTATCAAAGCTAGGCATCAGTAGCTCTTTTTTTTTTTTTGAAAAAAAATAAATGAAGCCGTTTGAATCAATACCTTGGCCTTTATGTATCCTAGGGCAAAGCAGTGACTCAAATGCATATAATTTTCACATGGATATAAAAAGATAGGAAAAGGTTAGGCAAAATTTCTCATGCAGTATAGCTCTGTTCTTGAGTATTAAATCTCCATTTTGCTGAGAAAGACGGCCAAGAGCTCAAATTTAACTCTGCATGAGGCATCTAATTTCAATGGTAACTTCATCCAAATGTTTCCTAAATGCATAGTTTACTTAGAAATCTGATCTAATTCTTGAAGGTAAAGATTCCCCTCACACATATGTGCTAGTTGTTCCTGACTCTAGGAGACGTGCTTGTATCTATTTCAAAGCTGAAGAGCCAGCACTGTCCGAATATGTCTCCGTGGTCATGTGGCTGGCATGACTAAACGCCGAAGGCGCACGGAATGGTTACTTTCCCACCAAAGGTGGTCCCTATTTTTCTACTTGCATTTTTACATGCTTTCAAACTAGGCGGGCAGAAGGTGGGACAAGTAATGGGAGTTCACTCTGTTATGCGGCACTAAGGATTCGAATCACCGAACTGCCGACTTTTCTGATCAGTGTCTTAGCCACTGAGCCACCGCGTCCCTAGTAATTCTTGAACTACATGTTTAATAAGCAGAGAATGCTACTCCTCTGAAGAGGTTCATGTTTTTAGTTATGGTTGACAGCTACAAGAGCTCCTGGATTTAAAGCTACAGTGCTTTTCCATCTCTCTCTCTCTCTCTCTCTCTCTCTCTCTCTCTCTCTCTCAATCTCTCAATCTCTCTTTCTCTCTTTCTCTGTTGTAGGGCAAGCTGAATCACAAATGGATCAGGTTGTAATGGTATGTGGGAATTATCTTGGGAGACAGGAAGAAGAGCTACAGATTAAACATTGGCCAGATAAGAGACTATGGAAGGAATGGGGGCTATGGCAAACATGTCAGAAGGGACCCTGCCTAATGTCTTTGATTCTAAAGGCGGGGGGGGGAAGGGATGGAGGGAGAGGAGAAATGTACTTTCAGATGTGCATGGTTCTGTTAATCTTACAATAAATACAGAGACAGTATTCTTGAATAGGCTGGGTTATCTTGCAAGGCTGATAAAGGCCTATGAAGATTCTGGGTTTTCCAGGTCATGGTTTTCCCAAAGGTGCTGTTTCCACAGGCAACTGGACTTTGTTTTTCCTTGAAGACATCTCACTTCTCATCCAAGAAGCTTCTTCAGTTCTGAGGTTCGGAACTGAAGAAGTTTCTCAGATAAGAAGCAAAATGTCTTCAAAGACAAACAAAGTCCAGTTGCCTGCGGCAAAAGCACCTTTAGGACACGGCTGGTACAGGTTGCTGTCTCCTACAGAATAACTAAAAACCAAGCTATATTGGTGGTAAAACATTTTGTTATGCTCATGTAGCCTTCATTTGTATTCCTCTGTGAATCACTGATCTCCAGGAAAATTGACAGCTTTGTACGAATTCTTGCAGACTGCCGACTTGCCCTCCTCATTAGTCTCCTACTTCAGATTCTCTTTGCATCATCTCTCTTGGGATGTTAGTGGTGAAGAATGATGAAACTACGTTATTAGAAGTTGCTGGTTATCATTCCAATGTAATTTGGAAGCATAATCATCAAGTATCAACTGTCCCTTTCTCGTGTTCTAAGCAGCATGGCCTCAAGATTCCCACAATGAAATTTGAACTTACAGAAATGTTGGAGACCCCATTTTAGGTTAAGCTTGAAATCTCAGCCAATTCTTCAAGCTCATGAAGCTTCTCCTAGCTAAGGGAAAAGACTCTAAAGACTAGATTTGGAAAACTTGCCTCTAAGAGATGCCTTTTCAGAAAACAGAAAACAATAGATTAATATAAGCTGTAAGCATTAAAGCATATATTATCAAAAGCAAAAGATTATATATTCCTTTCACTCACACCAAAGTTCAGCTGTTCTTCCCTGCAGTTGTTCGGCAAACAACAATCTGCAGCACAGCCAGAAACTTCTCATAGCTTTCATTCTGAAATTGTCAAACAGAGAAATATAAAGCTAGATTCAATTCAGAACAAATTCCGGGGAAGGCATCTTGTTTATGGTGTACAGCCGTGTCAAAAATATTGTGACAGGAACTGATTACAATTTTTGTAAGATGGATGTAAAAGTAAAGGTTTTCTTCCATCAAGGCTATCTCTCTGCGATGGTGGGGTCCACAAACTTGGCAACTTTAAGACTTGTGGATTTCAACTCCCAGCCAGCAGAGAATTCTTAAAGTTGCCAAGTTTGAAGACCTCTGGTGTAGAGTTACCGAGTCATAGGATTGAGGTTTTTTTAGCCCAGTCTCCTGCACAAGGCAGAGTCCTCAAGACATCTCAGACAAATGAGATGTCCTGCCTTGAAAACCTCCTGTGATGAAGCACCCACAATTCTGGAAGGCAAGATGTTCTGCTACTTAGACGTTCTTTGTTTTTCTTTCGGAGTTGGATCGATCTCTGGTGAGCTTCCACCCATTGCTTCTCTCAGGTACTATACAGAATAAATCGACATCCTCTTCTCCTATGGAAGCCCTTCAGATATTGGAAGATGGCTATTATGTCTCCTCTCGGACTTCTGTTTGTTAACTTACCTCAGGGGTGTCAAACCCAATTTCATTGAGGGCCACATCAGGGTTGTGTTTGACCTTGAAGGGCTGGATGGGCATGGCCAGCTCAACGGCTCTCATGCCTGTGGCAGCCTGAGGGCTCTGCCAGCAAAAATGGGCTCTGTTTTCGTCGGCAACGGCCTCCTGCAACCCCACAGACAGTCAAAATGGAGCCTGAGAGGTCCACATGGAGCCCTCCCAAGCTCCGTTTTCACTGGCAGGGGCCCTGCAGGCTGGTCCTTCGCTTTACCAGGGCAGCCCCGCAGACCAGGTCTAAGCACTCTGTGGGCTGGATGTGGCCCCCAGGCCTTGAGTTTGACACCCCATACCTACCAAGTTCCTTTAGCTATTTTTCATAGGATTTAGCTTCCAGAATGCTTGTCATCTTTGTTGCTCTTCTCTGCACTCTTTAAAGGGCCTCGGTATCTTTTTGGTGTTGGTGAACAGAACTAGACACAGTCAAATTTGCCCTGTGTTTATTTCTACTTATTTTCTTCTTCTGCATTTCTTTCTTTATCTTTTTAAAGACTGCTACATTCAACTTTAAAATGTTGATGAACGAATCAATTATTCTTGAGGAACCAGACAGTATATATTGTTAAGAAGCCTGTGCTACACATTCAATTAATAAAAGAAAACCTACGATTGAAACATGCCATCATACATGTTTAAAACCTTGTGCATGACCAGCACATCAAGAGAAGGCAATTCAGAGGCAGAGAACATTCTGAGCAAGCCAATAAGTATAATGCAGCAATCTTCAATTGTGAGTAGGAAGACAGAGGTTCAAAAGTAACCATAAAATACAGGGTGCATGAATGAAAAAGGTCAACTTTCAGGGAAGATAGCATTCTTTCTCTTTTTATAATCCTGTAATCCATTCAGTTGAGGTGGAGTCGGGACAACTGTAGCTGAGCATTTACTGGCTGGATGCCCTTCCTGCCACCTACCTGAAGTTCACAGCAAATATTTTCTCTTTGCGCCCTGATAGAAAAATATCTGTCGTTGCCTAAGATTGAGCTCTCAACCTTCCGAGTGGGAGGCAAGCATCTTAATCTCTAGGCCACCACACCATTCTAGAAGATAACATATTAATGAAATGAAATAAATACATGCACATAAGCAGAGTGACTTAGATACTGAATCTTGAGAGAAGAATGAGGATTATCAAGATGTGGATTCCCATTTTCATCCTTTCAATATTGGAGAAGCTACATGCTTAAAGTGCCCAAATTCCCCCCCCCCCCACATTGATAGTTTCTTCCTGGCAGGGAGGGAGGGAGGGAGGAAGAAAAGAATTGTTTTACAAATTTAAAAAGTAATACTTTCATACAGCTTGATATACTTTGGCATTTTGTTAAATGCATTCTGTTATCATGGCCATTTAAAATGAATGGAATGACTTTTCTTCTAGAGTCTGACCTTCATGTACTGAATCTATTTTGCTTTGAAGAAAGCACTTTAGGAGCTTGCCAACTTCATATTTTATCCCTTTCTTGTCCCTTTTAAGTGGCCTAGTTCTTGTTATACAATAAGGAGAAGTGCACAAACAGTTTATGTGAATGCTAATTTTTATCTAGATTTTTTAGGAAATACAAAATACCAGCACTGGATACAGGATAGCAAATTCAAATATCTTTATATTTCGCAAGCCTGAATATTCTATTTCTGTGTTGCAAACAGACATGCACACAACTCTAATGTAGAAATATATAGCTTTTTTGGAGCCCCGTCAGTGGCACAGGATTTCCTACTTCAAAACTGAAGGCTTTTCAATAAAAAAATAATAATTCCAGTCTTATGAATTATGATCCATGCCAAATCTTTAGAGAGTTTCCCATTCTTAAAGGAACTCATACAGAATGATTATCTAGCAAACAAAAGCTGGGGAAGGGCAGTAATTCAAGCCCAACATTTTTGGCGCGTCCTGGGCTATCTAAGCTACTGTAGAAGGTCATAGAGAACTTTGAAACTGCAGGACCAGACTGTCAATCTCTTTTCCAGGGGAATTTCAGTTTATGTGGTCTGGAGAAATGACACCCTGTTTTCTTTCCTGCTGCTTACATGGAACTGAGTGATACATGAGTAATTAATGCCAGAAGGCAGCAAGCAAGTGTATGAACCAGGCTTCTCTCAGTCCTTCAAATGCTCTTGCAAATGTCTAAGTCAGTGTTTCTCAACCTTGGCAACTTGAAGATGTCTGGACTTCAAGTCCCAGAATTCCCCAGCCAGCGAATGCTGGCTGGGGAATTCTGGGAGTTGAAGTCCAGACATCTTCAAGTTGCCAAGGTTGAGAAACACTGGTCTAAGTCATCCAGGTTATGGTGGTCCCAAAGGTGCTTTTTCAAGAGGCAACTGGACTTCCTTTGTTTTTCATTGAAGACATTTTGCTTCTTATCCAAGAAGCTTCTTCAGTTCCCTGCTGGTTCATCTCATGCATATGTTGTTGTTAGTTGCAAAGTCGTGTTCAACCCATCGCAACCCCATGGACAACATTCCACCAGGCCTTCTTGTCCTCTACCATCCCCAAGAGTCCATTTAAGCTCATGCTGACTGCTTCAGTGACTCCATCCAGCCATCTCATTCTTTGTTGTCCCCTTCTTCTTTTGTCCTCAATCGTTCCCAGCATTAGGCTCTTCTCCAGTGAGTCCTTCCTTCTCATTAGGTGACCAAAGTATTTGAGTTTCATCTTCAGGATCTGACCTTCTAAAGAGCAGTCAGGGTTGATCTCCTCTAGGAATGACCTGTGTGATCACCTTGCAATCCAAGGGACTCGCAGGAGTCTTCTCCAGGTGTCTTCTCCATATATGAATCATCTTCTCATACATATACAATGGGCCAAAAAGTGGTGAAATCAATGGAGTAGGAGAAGATGATTAAATTAACCATTTTGGTTAAAGAAAATTATTTAGCTTCCCTTCTACTTGGCAAATACTCTTGGATTTTGGTTTGAAACTGGAAGAAATGAAAACTTAATCTTCGGTTTTGATGGTTAAATTTGTTTATGATGATAAAAATACTGTTTGTTATGGTTTTTGCTTGGTCTTTGATCTTTAGATTTTTATCTGTATTTAAGAAAGTGAGAGGTGGAGTGGCCTAGAGGTGAAGATGCTCACATCCCACTCAATCTAGGATTTGGAGTTCAATCCTAGGCAAAAACAGATGTTTTTCTATTAGGGCAAAAAGAGAAAATATCTGCTATGAACTCTGTGTAAGCATCAGGAAGGGCATCCAGCCAGTTAACGCTCCATTCCATTCATTCGCCTCGATTAAAGGGATTACAGGGTCTTAAAAAGAAAAAAAAACTGTATCAAAGAAAGTCAGAAGTTATCTTCTTTATAGATATTTTTCTTTTTTGTTTGCACTTCCAAATTTTTCCCTACTCTTTCCCCTTTCTTTTTTAACTCTGTTTGGTATTTTGGGTTTTACGCTTTTTCAAATTTTAATAAATATTTAGGGTGGGTGGGTGGAATGGGCAAAAGAGGTTAGAACTCATTTTTCTGGATTCTATTTTGACATCTGACTACCTTGCTAGTGGTGAATTCATTTTTTTTACTACCGGTTCTGTTGACGTGGCTTGGTGGGCATTGCAGGGGAAGGATACTGCAAAATATCCATTCCCTCCCCACTCCTGGGGGAAGGATACTGCAAAATCTCCATTCCCTCCCCACTCCTGGGGGAAGGATACTGCAAAATCTCCATTTCCTCCTGATCAGCTGGGTCTTGGGAGGCAGAGAGAAGATGAGGGTGGGGCCAGCCAGAGGTGGTATTTGCCGGTTCTCCGAACTACTCAAAATTTCTGCTACCGGTTCTCCAGAACCTGTCAGAACCTGCGGAATTTCACCCCTGTACATGTTCCCCCTGACTCTTTCTGCAGCTTGACCTTCCTACCTTGCTTGATTTCTGCCTTTGCACACATGGATACAGAATGTTAGGGTAACGGAGTCCTTGTTTCAGCCCAGCAAAACTATTCTTAGGCTCTTCTTATAATGCTTTCCTGCAGTAGATGTCTTCCGCTCACAGCTTCTCACACTTGAAAAATGGACTGCAGAATTTGTGGCCATATCTGCAAAGAGACAGTGTCTGTATCAGAGGAGATTCCAATCCATAAAATAGACTTTCTGCATACCAATCCGTTCCTGGGGGCATTTGGAGAGCATCCTTTGTGGGAATTATTATAAAACAGTGACAATTCTGCAAAAGGGTTTTGAAGACAAGATTGTTGACGTCCCTCCACCCCTCCCCCAGCCCACGTGGCCTCCTCCATCGCACAGATGCCTGCTGCCTGAACATTTCCTGTGCTTCTAATGGACAGCGAGTATGTTGTTTGAAAAGGAAGGCCACCCTCACAAATTAGGACATTTGTTCATCTAAAAGACCGGAGGAAAACAGCAGCTTCCTGAAAAATAACCATTCAGCTAATTGGGTCGCCCTGGGAGGGGGCTCAGAATGCCTGCAGGTACCTGTGTGCATTCTAAGCATCTGATCCTCTGTGGATAATCATTAATATTTTCAGATTGATTTTCTTTTTTAAAGGAAAATCTTTTAGGCTTCTGCTTCTCAAGTGTTTCTCCTTCGACTTAACAACTGAAATTAAAACTCGGATGCTTTGCATGTAGGCTCCTAGGAGCTTCACACGAAGATGGAAATCCAGAGAATGCCAGTGATAGTTGTTCGTACTACCAGATGAATCCCAGTTATGTTGATCAAATATTAATACCCTGCTGATAAATGATATATGAGCTTTTGAAAGTTAACCTTAAACACAGAACAGCTTTTCTAGACTTAAAGTAAGTCAGGCGGGATTTGGGATGGTCATAAAAAACACCAATGGATTTGCGGAGCTTAGAACTGTTTAGTCTACAAAGTAAAATTTAGAGTCTTGCGGCGCTTAAAAACAACACCCTTCAACACAGTGTTTTCTTGGACACGCATTTAAGTCATCAGTTGCATCAAAGGAGTTTATGACTGAAGTCAAGGATCCTGGTTCCACCACAAATCCGCGAAGCCCTTATCCGCGGAGACATAAGCGCGAAGACTAATTCGTGCCGTTCTAAGCGCTAAGGAAAAACGCGACCCTACCGCGATGAGATAATCGCAGAGGGCAAATTTGCGCATTCCCAAGCACTCAGTACCCTAAACCTAACCCTAAACCTAACCCTAAACCTAACCCTAAACCTAACCCTAAACTTAACGCTAAACCTAACCCTAATCCTAACCCTAACCCTAAACCTAACCCTAAAACAAACCCCTAAACCTAATCCTAACCCTTACCTTAATTGAAGTCGGCTTTCTGCCGCGGCGCCGTTTTAAAGCGCCCTTCTGTTGCCGCGCTGTTGTCGCGGCGGTGATGACGTTGCGGCTTTAGCGCCGCGATTTTATCACCACGATTTTGACGAGCGCGGTTTTGTCGTGCCACGAAGGATCCTATAGGTCCAAATTCATCAAGTAAAAGCAGCCGCAAACAAGATCCTGGCCAGCTCATTTACATGGTTAATTTTTAAAAAACTCTCATTCTTTTTATGATAAAATAGAACATTTGCAAATAAAGGTCTTTAGAAGCTAAGCAGGAGCAGCAAGTTATTTTATTCTTTTGCTGTGACAATGACATTTTGTAAATATGATTAAGGGTAAAATGGCATGTGGCTAGAATATTTCTTGTTTTATCATTTTTGACAAATATGATTTACATTCTCCAAAGCACCTGAAGGCAGGACAAGAAGCAATGGGTGGAAACTAATCAAGGGAAGAAGCAATCTAAAACTGAGGAGAGATTTCCTGACAGTTAGAACAATTAATCAGTGGAACAACTTGCCTCCAGAAGTTGTGAATGCTCCAACCCTGGAAGTTTTAAAGAAGATGTTGGATGACCATTTGTCTCAAGTGATGTAGGGTTTCCTGCCTAAGCAGGGGGTTGGACTAGAAGACCTCCAAGGGCCCTTCCAACTGTGTTAATCTATTCTATTCTGTTTGTTTGTTTATTTTATTCATGCATTCATTTATTCATTTATTTCAATTTCAGTGTGATCTAATTCCTCAATGACTGTGGGTAGCTTCCATTAAAAGGAAACAACACATATAAAAAAAACAGAATGATTATCCGTCATCCCAATTGTAGTTGTCTCAAAGGTGCTTTTTCAAAAGGCAGCTAGACTGGTTTTCTTCCCATGAGGAGAATGAAGACATTTCACTTCTCATCTAAGAAACTTCATCGCTTCTGGCAGGAACCAGAACAAATCCTCCCATCACCCCCATTATCCTGCCAGACCCAATGAAGCTTCTTGGATGAGAAGCGAAAGGTCTTCTTCTCCTTCTTCAAGGGAAAAACAATAGTCCAGTTGCCTTTTGAAAAAGCACCATGGGGAGGGGGGCAGAATTCACCATCTCTTTATCACAAAAGGGAGGGAAATTTGACAATCATCCTGTTATAAAACCTGGACGAACAATCGAGTTCTTAACATATTATGCAAAGCCATTAAAACAGGAGCAGTACAGAATTCTGGAGGGATGTCATTCCAGAGGACAGCCATCGCTACTGAGAAGGCATACTGCCTGGGTCTGCCAGATGACCTGATTATATTGATGTTTTGACTTGAATCATGTTCACTCTGCTTGGTCCCACCAGATGAGCAGAAACATTTGAAGAGAGAAGCAGTCCTTATTGTAGACAGGTTTTATGCCATGATAACTAGCCCACTGAATTACACCTGGAAGTCAACGGGTAACCAGTACAGCTCGTGAAACAATGAACAGATTGCAACATGTCCACCACTCCCTGTGCTACTGTATTCTAGACCAGTAGCAGCTTCTGGGTCAGGGGTTGGCAACCCGCAGCTCTGGAGCCGCATGTGGCTCTTTCATCCCTCTGCTGCGGCTCCCTGTTGCCGGTCGGCACCACAATTTTGAGAGGAGCTTCTGGTTACAGGGGGGGAGCATGGTGCGCCAGGAGGAAACTCTATGGCAATGGAAAGATTTTCCGTTCGGCTCCACAATTGATAGAGCTTTTGGTTAGGACAGGTAGAGGGAAAAGGACACCGCACTAGGAGGAGACTCTATGGTGGGGAAACTGGACTTCCGGTCGGCTCCAGAATTGAACGGGGGGCTTCTGGTTAGGACCTTTGTGGCTCTTTGAGTGTTTAAGGTTGCCGACCCCTGTTCTGGGTGGTCTTCAGGGGCAGCAGTATTTTTTATATTTATTTACTCAATTTTTATAGTCATCTATCTCCCTTTTATTTGACTTTAAGAGATTAAGAGTGACTGAAGAGTTTTCCAGTCCAAGAATGGGTGCAAATGGTACAGCAGATGAACTATACTGTTAGGAATGTAGAATGTAGATTGCCTATCATACCGAGCACTTCACCTCTATTGTAGGCAGAAGACTCCATTGCTTAACAATTCATACTGTCAGGAATTTCTTCCTAAATCTTGAATCTCCTTCATTTAAGCATTAGTTAGAATGCGGTATTGCAAGCAAATTCTGCTCACAGCCTGGAGCTCCATCCTGACCAGCTCAAGGTTGGCTCACCACTTGCCTATGTACAAATAATGGTCCACTAGAACTTCTAGATCCGCGATGGCAAACCTATGGCATGTGTGCCACAGGTGGCACGCAGCTTCGTCTCTGTGGGCATGTGACTCGTGCCCTAGTTCAGCTCTACTGTGCATGCACGCACGCCTCTCGCTGGCCAGCTGGTCATCAGGTCTCTGCCACACATGCATGGGGGGCAGGGCATGAGGGGGGTGCGTGTGCATATGGGAGGGTGGGGTCCGTGTGCAGGGGACGTACGTGTGCGGGGATGCACACATGCATGGGAGCGAGATGCATGTGCAAGTCTGCACATGCATTGCATTTTGGGAGTTAGCACACATGCATGCTTTGCGCACTTGGTCTGGGAAAAGGTTAGCCAGTACTATTCTAGATTACTCTTAAACTGTGGTTATTATCCCCAAGGAAGTAATTTGGGCATATTCTGTGGATAAAGGAACAACTTGTAAATGCTTATGTGTGAGTTGAGGATCCAGCTTGGGATTGCCACTGCCAAGTCAACTGTCTGCACTGTACTTTTTTGGGACTAATGATTTTATTTGAGACAGGAAAAGAGATCATTTGTCCAGTTTAAGAATCACTGTTTTAGATCCTTCTCGCATGCACTTATGCCACGCCAAGTTGATCCAGTCATCTATCCACTGAATTTCCCTATCCAGATGCACCAGTGTACATCTGCCATAGTTGAACAGCATCCTGTTACAAGCTTGTTAGTGTCAAACTTTGATAATTTACCCTATAGCATATTACAAGGAATCTTGAGTTCCTCCTCTATGTATTGGCTAGATCTTCTAGCTTGGTGTTTCCTGAAATTTTAATAAACCTCCTTTTCTTTATAAATAATGGAAAAGATGGAAAGTTATGAATAACACTGGGTCAAAGACAGAGCCCTGGGGAGCCCCACTTGATAGTTCCCCCCTTGGTCAATTCAGAACCATTTATGAGCACGCTTTAAGTGAAGTTCTTCAACCCATTGCAGACCTCCTGCTGACATTTTTGTATCTTGTCTGATATGAAGTACTCTGCATGCGTGCGTGTTTGATTACACATATGTGGGCCAACCACCACTCAAAGAATGTACAATTGATATTCAGCTTTCAATCAATTAAATTTAAATAAATCTTGTTACTGATATACAATTGCCCTGTCTTCCTGAGATATTGGAAGGTGTTTTTTTTATTTTAAACCCAATAACCTGACATTTAATAAACAAATGCTGTCATTCTCCACTGGAAAGCAAGGTCATTTTTAGTACTTTTATTTCATCCCTTATATAACAGTCACACATAAGAATTAAATAGCTTCCTGTAGCTGAAAGGATGATTAGAGTCAAGACAAGTAGCAAGGACAACATATGCATTTCAAAAGAAGAGGAGCTAAGAAGGGCTGCAATGCAGGGAACTTGTGTGTAGCTGAATTAAAGCAATGGGGCGGACTGGAAAACTATTAATCAAACAGAAAGGTTCAAAACGGGGAGTTAGTTGCTCCAGGAAACAGAAAATCAAATATCAAGGAGTGCAGGAATCCAAGATAGAGAATGAAGTCCAGATTGGATTTTCCTATCCAGATGCACCAGGAATATGTTGGCCTAAGGGTGACTGATTAGGAACTGGGTCCCCAACATTAGAATAGAATAACAGAGTTGGAAAGGACCTTGGAGGTCTTTTAGTCCAACCCCCTGCTTAAGCAGGAAACCCTACACCACTTTACACAACTGGTTATCCAACATCTTCTTAAAAACTTCCAGTGTTGGAGCATTCACGACTTCTGGGGGCAAGTTGTTCCATTGATTGATTGTTCTAACTGTCAGGAAATTTCTCCTCAGTTCTAAGTTATTTTTCTGCTTGATTAGTTTCCACCCATTGCTTCTTGTCCTGCTCTCAGGTGCTTTGGAGAATAGCTTGACTCCCTCTTCTTTGCGGCAGCCCCTGAGATATTGGAACTCTGCTATCATGTCCCCCCTAGTCCTTCTTTTCATTAAACTAGTTCCTGCAACCATTCTTCATATGTTTTAGCCTCCAGTCCCCTCCCCACAGCATCTCCTTAAGTCTCAGTCCCCAGCTGTGCCTTGTGAAGAGGGGAGGAGCATTCTTCTCCTGAGTAGTCGGGTCAGTCTGTGCTGTTCTTGCCTCCTCTCTACTCTCCGTGCTTGAGGCTCAGGAGGGGATGGTCCTTGCTCATTGCCTGAGCTCTGTCTCTCATGTTCACTTGCTCAGCCTCTCTTGGTCATCCTGCCCCTCTGTCCTCCCTGACCACAAGCCATCCCAATTCTGAAAGATCCTGTCCTGACTCGGCCTGCTCCTTCCCACATTCCCTCAAAGCCCACAAAGCCACATGTTAGGAATATAATAAATCATGTAACAATGTTGCACCTGTTGCACCTCCCTCTTCTTCGGGGCAGCCTCATATTGGAACAATGCTATCCTATCCTCTAGTCCTTCTTTTCATTAAACTAGACATACCCAGTTCCAGCAACCAGTCTTCATGTTTTAGCCTCCAGTTCCCTAATCATCTTTGTTGCTCTTCTCTGCACTCTTTCTAGAGTCTCAACATCTTTTTTACATCGTGGCGACCAAAACTGGATTTCAGTACTCCAGTATTACATGCAGTATTACATGATAACTGGGAGTTAATAATGTACCCATCAAGGTTTCCTTAGGACCCCGAGTTCCTGCCCTGTCCATTTTTATCATTTTAGATTCTTTTCATTTATCATAGGTGGAAAGCTAGCATGATACAGAATACCAGCCTGGGACATGACCTTTCATTCCAACAATAACTCAGGGCTCCTCAAAGACCTACAGGCTTTCTTTCTGCACTGATCATGGCAACCATTTTGCCAGTTGTTCCCATAAGAGATTCTTGGTCTAACTAAGCCGCGCGAGCGATTGTGGGTGCACCAAGGTACACCCACGTTACACCTATCCTCCGCAAGCTGCACTGGCTATCTATTAGTCTCCGAATCCGCTTCAAGGTGCTGGTCGCTACCTATAAAGCCCTACATGGCATCGGACCTGAGAGACCGCCTCCTGCCGATTACCTCTCTCAGACCAATTAGATCGCACAGGTTAGGTCTCCTCCGGATTCCATCTGCCAGCCAATGTCAGCTGGCGACTCCCCGGGGGAGAGCCTTCTCTGTTGCAGCTCCGGCCCTCTGGAACAAGCTCCCTGTTGAGATCTGGACCCTTACTACCCTCCAGGCCTTCCGCAAAGCCACCAAGTCCTGGCTGTTCCAGCAGGCTGGGGGGAGCTGAGAAGCATCTACCTCCATAGAAATTGTGAATGTTGGTTTTGTTTTTAATATGTTGTCTTTGTCTCGTTTTCCCCCTTTCCCTTGTCTTTTGTGAGCCGCCCGGAGTCCTCCGGGAGTGGGCGGCATACAAGACAAACAAACAAACAAACAAACAAACAAACAAACAAATAAATAAATAAATAAGCTATTGATCGGGCCGACTCCTGCCTTCGGGCAAGGGGTTGGACAAGAAGACACCCCCCCCCCCCCCAAGATCCTTTCCAGCCTGGTGATTCTATAATTCTATGTGTTAGCAAGGAAAAGTTTATACGGAACGGTGTGATGTAAATTGCCTCCAACTAGGCTGGAGTTGACCTAAAAATGATTTGCCCTCAATTCATTTCCATAACCTATATCCTAATAAAAAAAATTGATTACACTGATTAAATTGGCTGATGTTAATGGGAGAATCAAAACTTTTAGTAGATCATTTTCATAAAATCTTTTCTGGATCATCGCTGAGCCAAAGCATTTTACTACTGAAAGCAAAGAACAAGATGCTGTCTCTTATTTCAGTTCCCAAACAGCAATTGGACCAGCAACTGAATTCTTCTTCAGCTGTAATGCTGGGGCAGCCCCATCCATTGCAGTTGAAAACGGAAAGGCAACTACATAGCTACTAGTATTGTTTTGCCCTCCAACGTTTTATGGACTTCTTCTTAGCATTCGTTACCCGAGAAAACTGCTTTACTCTACTTAATTATAGTGCCACCCTGTTTTTGCCATAATTCTGAGCAAGTTGAATTTGGGCGTTAATTCTGAAAAGGAAATGGATATTAAACACAGCACAATGTAACATAAATGGTTTTGCTTATAGGAATCCTTCTATCACAGGTGGTCCTCAACTTACGATCAAAATTGAGCCCAAAATTTATGTTGCTAAGCGAAACATTTGTTAAGCGGGTTTTGCCCCATTTTACAACCCCCCCCAAAAAAGAGGGTGAAAATCTGGGTGCGTCCTGTACACTGAATACAGCATTTTTCGCTTCCTGAATCCCCACCCCTTTGCAAAAATGGACGTGCATAGCCTTTAGGAGGCTTCCAGAGTGCTCCAGGGGGCTGAGGGAGGGCAAAAATGAGGAAAAAATGGGTCTTTCGCTCGTTTCTAGGCCCCCCCCCCAGCATGTAGGAGCACTCTATAAGCCTCCTAAAGGCTATGAATGTCCTTTTTTTGACAAAGAAACGGGCCCATTTTGGTAAAAAATGGGCCGTTTTTAGGAAGTCTGCAGAGTGCAAAAACATTTTTTTTTTAATTTGCCTCTTCAAAATCTCGTCTTATACTCTGCTGCATCTCATACTCCAAAAGGTACGGTACCTATACATAAATGTATGCCTTTTTTTGAGCCTTTAAAGACAGGCAGAATGGGAGTTCAACAGCCTGATTCTCAAAAAGGAGAGCTGAACAACTAAAAATTAGCTGGTAGGAAGGACTGATCAATGACTTTCTATTTTATAACAGGAACAGGCAGGAACTGAGCATTATTGGCAAGTCTAGGCCAGTTGCAGAGAACACAACTTTTAGGGATAAAATTCTGAGGCCAGTGCTTAGTATCTCCCAAAGGATTCCGAATAATATCATTTATTGAGGAGTAATAACATGAAAACATGTATAACATGAACATAAGACCCTTCTCCTCTACTGTTCTTTGAATATGTTGTTGGCCACTCTGAAAACTTAGACCCATGATGTTGAACCTATGGCACACATGCCACAAAATTGGCATGTGGATCCCGCTCTGGAGGCATGCAATCCGTCACCCAAGCTCAGGTCCACTGCCTAAGCGTGAGCACCTCCCACTGGCCAGCTGATTTTTGGGTCTCTGCAGCCCATGTGTGGGGGTGCGTGCAGGAGAGGCATGTGCATGTGTAGGGGATGTGCATGTGTAGGGGGCGGGGTGGTGGTCACGCACATATGCGCAGGGTAGAGGGAGCACGGGGGTTGCGGCGCCCCACGCCCCCCATTCTTTGTCCCAGGAGGCTGCAGGGAGGCCTGCTATGACCAAAATGGGGTGAGGGTGGGTCATATGTACCTGCAAAGGGACAGGGGAAACACAGGGGATTGCGCACGCATATGCAGAGGGGTGGGGCAAGCAGGGGAGGGGTTGAGCATGCATTGCATTAAGGGTGTGGGTGTACTTGGATGTATAGTCTGATTTGCTATAAAACAGTTCCACAGAATAAACTAAAGTGAGAAAAGAAGTCAAGATGCCTTCTGAAAGGCAAAAATTATCATCAATTTCTGTGACAGCCAAAGGTCCACATTTTAAATACCCACTTTAAACAGACAGACAAATTGTATAAATGCTGCATATCACTGTGACTTTGAAATGCAAGTCATTTGTATTTCTTATATCGCCTAAGTGTTGGATGACATTCATATAATCCATTCTTAAGTTCCTTTTGCATGTATATCAGGCTGCATGGGCATAATTTCACTCTGGTAATAAAACCAAGACATAGATGTATGTGAATACACAATAGGGACAGAATTTACAGTATACAGAATGTAGAATATGGCCAGGGTTTATCGTAGGTTTTCTCTAATTACTTGGCCTCTTCCCTTAGCAAGAAACCTATCACTTAGGAAAAACTCTCCAAACAGCCCTGCTGAATTGCTTCTCATATTTTTACATCAGAAGGGCATAAGTATTCATGGAAACCATTCCCATGTGACTTTGAATAAAACCTCACAGCTAACAGATTATTACTTTAATGACATATTTGAACTTCTCCATCACTTTCAATTTACCCAAAGCAACCCTACGGGCTATCATTTCAGGCTGGGAGAGCAATATGCAGAGAGATGTTTCCTGAAAATAAGACCTCCCTGGATAATAAGCCCAATCGGGCTTTTGAACGCATGCGTTAAAATAAGCCCTCTCCAAAAATTATTTATTTATTATTATTATTTATTGGTTTTGTATGCCGCCCACTCTCGGAAGACTCCGGGCGGCTTACAATAAAAAGGGAAGGGGGATATAAAAATAAATAAAAATATTGCAACACAGCAGCAACTATGAGGTGACCACGCTTGCCGCCTCCTGCACCTCAAAAATAATAAGACCTCCCCAAAATAAGGCCAAGTGCTTATTTGGGGGGGGGGGGAAGAAAACAAGACCCTGTCTTATTTTGGGGAAAACACAGTTTCCATAACAGAGTGAGCATGAAGGCACCAATATATATTTATCTATTTGTATTTGGACATTGTTGTGGCCCGGCAGGAGCTGTTAGAGCTGTCGCCAGACTCCGACAGTGAGGGGGCTTATGAGTCGGCCTTGGAGGAGGTGGAGGACCCTGGACAGGGTGTCGACTCTGAGCAGGGCGAGGAGAGACTGGTTGGCCACCAGGTGGCGGCGGAGCCTTGGATCAGAGGGAGTGTTCAGGGAAACACTCGTGAGTTGTTGCAGGATGCACCCCGTCGAAGGGTTACTCGACAGAAGGAACAACTGAGTACTTACAGGAGATGATTGCGAGCAGCTGTTGCTCATTGGGATCCTCTCCTTAGTATAAAGGGAACTGTTTGTGCCACGCCCTGGTTGCAGGAGTCAACATTCTCGTTCTTGTTCACAACCAAGAGAAGCTAACTTGGATAAGTGGCTGGATGAGAGAAGCCAGTTTGCAGTGCTGTGTGAGTTATAGGACTTTTGCCAGAGTGGTTATCTTTGTTTATTTTGGGCTCGCAGCCAGCAAGAGCCTGGACTGATTAAAACATTCTTTCGTACGTCTGTTTTGGCTTTCGTTCCTGGACGGAGAAGGGAGGGTCAGAACAGGACATTATGTTGGGTCTCTGAGGAACTAGAACAAGAGTAATCTTACAAAAAGTTGTGTTAGTTGCACTATAAACAGATGTTATCCAGAGGTAACCCCCTCCCACATGGATCAATAGTACTACACTGCTACTATTAACTCTTCAATGTGTCAATCCAGCCTTGTCCAACCCATCCCAGTTATATCATATTCATCTTAAGGACCCTTCCACACAGTATCGTTATGTCAGTTAAAGCCAACTCCAGACTTGTTCAACTATACAAAGTGAAGCTATTAGAGAACTGAATTGGATTCCCCCCCCCTGGTTTTATACAGAAAAATTGCCCAGAGAAAAATTGGATTTGTGTGTCAGTGTTTGGATTTACTCACTGTTAGTTTTGTAATTACTGCACTTCTAGTTCTTGCCTTTGTGCTTGTTATTTCTTGCAGTCTTTTCCACTTCTAAAACTCACAAAACTAATATTTGCTGACAAACTCTTCCCATAGGCATGATTTCTGTGATTAAGATACATTCCTATAATGCGTAGCGTCAGATTTAAACTGTTTCTCTTTGACCATCAGAGAAGGCAATGACAAAATCCAGTTCCATATTGTTGTCAAGAAACTTTGGACAGAACTAGGAATCTTCATTGTTGACCAGGAACCCAGAATTGGTGGACCATCACCAGAAAGATAACATGTCCAACTTCTCAGTCACCTACTGTATCCAATCTTTTAGAACCATGATGGCAAACCTATGGCACGCATGCCCGAAGTGGCACATGGAGTCATGTCACCTGGCACGTGTAGCGTTGCCCATTCCTCTTCGACAATGATCAGCTGACCGTTGTGCGTGTGGCAGTGCCAGAAACCGGAAGAGCTGGTCTTCTGTTTTTGGGCATGAGCATGCACGCCGGCCAGGATCGCTGCGTGCACAGCAGTAACCAGAAGACTTGCTAGCCAGTGCGCATGCATGCAACCCAAACCAGAAGTTCATTTTTGGGCACAGGCATGCCCCCTGGTCAACTCCTCTTCCAGGTTGTGGCCCAGATGAGCGCACACTCGAAGTGCTCCCTTTTCCGCAGTTGGTGCAGCGTGCGCATACTTGCCATCCCTCTTCGGTACATCGATTTGCCATCCCTGCTTTAGGAGATGCTAAAAAGTTCACTGGTTCATTTTTGGGATATTAAGGAGCTAATAACTGTAATACTCTCAGTTGACTGGGTGATGGAATCAGTTATTTTGTTATTTCTAACAGGCAGGCGATTTTCCCCTTCTGCTTGGTTTTAGGGAAATTATGCCCTGATATGCATTTGGAAAACCTTTAGGCTCTTACTTTTTATTGTCTAATTATTGTTAAAAGCAGATGAACAAGAATGAAGAAATTGTAACCCCAAAACATCTGGAGGGCCAGGCTATCCTCTACTTTTCCTTAAGTGCGGTGAACATTATTTTTCAGAAAACGTATTGTTAATGAGAAGTCTGCTAAAAGAATATAAACCAGCGAGAGTAATGGAGAGCTTATAAAGTTCTGTATGAGACATCAGGCATTGTTTCATGTGCTAATTTCTGCATGTTTCAATAATAAATCACCCTGCTCTGTATGAACCTCATTTCCCCCCAGCTGCGAACGTATCAGCTTGCTCAGCATCTCACAGATGGAAGGGGAAAGAGGGAGAGAGGTTTGAGCGCAAAACTCCTTATTTACTTTGCCTGTTGACTTCAAAGCCAAAGCTGGTATATATTAAAAAAAACCAGATTGTATGACATTGGCCATAAACAGAAAGAAAGGAAGAAACTGATTTTTTGCTTTTTATGATCATGCACTTTCATGACACTGCATGCCATCCTATGCTGGTTTGTAACATGGTCCATTTTATTCCATGGATTCAGTGGTGGGATTCAGTCAGTTCGGGCAGGTTTGAGCAAACTGGTTGTTAAAATTCTGTGCCGGTTGGGGTTAGGAAAGATACGTAGGAAATTGCCCTGTCTCTGCTGCATCGGTCATGTGACTGAGTGGGCATGGCCAACCTGACATCACCCACCTTGCCGTGACATCGAGTTGGCCATGCCCACACAGTCACATGACACCCCCCAAGCCACACCCACACACCCAGTCACTAGGAGAACCAGTTGTTAAATTACTTGAATCCAGGGGTGGGTTCCAGCTTATGTTTCTGCTGGTTCGCTCAGGGACATGCTTCACGTATGCGCTTCATGCACATGCGCAATAGTAAAAAAACAAGATGGCAGCACCCCCCCCTAGAACCAGTTCAGAGGCGTGGCTGGCCAAATTACTACCTACTTGGCTCGAACCAGTCCGAACTGGTAGGAACCCACCTCTGCTTGAATCCCACTACTCCAAGGGTTTATTCAGTGCACTCAAATAAGTGTTTATTTCTAAACGTTGAGTAAATTTACTATACTGTACTTCCATCTATATGTACTTAGGACTGTATTGGATAATGCAATAATCTGCACAATAATGGATATATATATTAAAACCATATTTTTCATCAAACAATCTTGACCTATCTTGGGAAAACAAGGACAAGGCTTCACGGTGGAAATGTAAAAGAATATATACAATGCAATCCTATGTGGAGCAACATGCTTTTATGGACATTAAAGTTTGTGCAATCAGGAGAGCATGCTATTTTAATATGCTTTTCCTTCGGTACGAAAAGAAAAGCTTCCTTGTTGTCTTTTGTATTCTCCAATGGAATTCAATAATCGTGATTATTACAATAAACTGCACTAATTAATCAGTTAGGTTTTGCATGATGGCTGTAGCAATAAACTGTAATATTCTCAGTTGACTGGGTGATGGTATCAGTGATTTTGTTATTTCTGTTATCTCCATGGAATCAGCCGCCAGATTCTATTTCAGCACAGTCTAGGGTTTGGAACTAACACTGCATTATTTTTATACAACGTACAAAATTTGCAAAATTGGCCACGAGAATGCTTCGGCCACAAATAAAAGAAATACTTAGCACTTGTTAATGTCTGCAATAAAGCTCAATGGATTGATAACTGAACTTTACACATCTTTTTAAAATATTTAATGTCTTCTAATCTTCAAGAGAGATTGAAAAGGCGAGCTGATGTTTAAGATACTGGAAGTGATCAGTTGAAGCATTACTTTGACACAGGCATACACACTCTCATGCACACGCATGCACACATACACACACAAACATCTCTCTCTCTCTCTCTCTTTCTTTCTGTGTGTGTGTGTGTGTGTGTATTCATTTCTTTTATCCTGTTTATCTAAGCAGTTTCCATAGGTTTTTTTTTTAATAATTTTATTTTTTATTACATAGACAACATAATCACATAACAATAGGAAAAAAAAGGCAAAGGGAAAAGGAAAAAAAAGGGGGGGAACCCCATCATCCCATACAATATGTCATTTGATCACAGGTGCATCCCTACTACGTTTCCCCCCATACACACATCCCGTATCTCTATGTTGTGTATTTAATAGACACCACAATAACCTAGGGTTTAAAAAAAAAAAAGGGAAAAAAGACAAAAAAGAAAAAAAAACCATCATCACATGCAGCATGTCATTTGGTTACAAGTGTTTTAACATCTGCATCTTCAAATAATATTTACCGTCTCAAATATTTCATCTAATATAACTAAAGGCCTCATTTTCATTCTACAATATATATTCAGTTAACATTAGCATTATTTTTCCCCAGAAAGTATACTTATATTTATTGTTAACCTTGCATTTCATACCTTCAAACAGAGATATAAGGACTGGGTATATAATGTATAAGGTTAAGAACTTATTATAATGATATTTCGCTGCTGATAAGCAATTTTAATAGGGGAACAAATGAAAACTGGTATATATAGGCAGCGATGCTTTGTTGAAAAATGAAGGAATAAGATCTCCATAGGTTTTCAACTGACAAGCAACTCTGCAAATTCTGTTTAGACATCTAGGCCGTGAGATTCTCACACATATCATAAACTGCTTCTAAGTAGCTTCTTCTTTTTAAGCTTTAGTGGTGGTAGCTGGAAACAAATAGCTGTTCATCCTTTGCAGGACATAATTTAGGGCAGGGGTTCTTACCCTTCTTGTACCAAGGACCCCTTTGAGGGTCTGGTGAAATTTACAAAACCCTTTCTCAAAGCAAACTTTAATTTTTGCATTTCATTTTTTTAAAATAAAGGAAGCTACCTATACTCAATTACAATACCAAAATATAAAAAAAACATATCAATCTCTCCCCCCCTCTCTCTTTCTCTCTCTCCCCCTCCCTCCCTTCCTCTCTCTCTCCCCCCCTCTCTCTGTTTTTCCCATTCAGGCCCCCCTGAAGTCTATCCATAGTCCCCAGGTTAAGATCCCCTGATTTGCAGTAGAGAAGCGATGCCAGTTATAATATTCTGTCAGTTTTCTTGAAATACAAAGCAGAATTTGACTTGATGATCACCTATGACATGTATTTTATATCTCCAGCTATCCGGTTCAATTATCTTGTAGTTTAACCAGAGAAACAGGATGTGCTCGTCTTAAATGCAGCATTGAGGCTAATCAGATGCATCTCCATTGATTTAAGTGGAATTGTGCCCAGTTACCCAGAGCTCAGAATGGCCTTATGGCTATCAGAGCATGCAATGTAAGTGATAATCATCTAATCCCTACTGGTTAAATTACTAAGCATTTGGCTAGATTGCTTCTGACTTGCTGCTGTTGTTACCACAGTAAAGTAACCACTGAACTGAAACCTTTTTCAATGATCAATAGGTTTACCTTTTGTATGGATGGGCACAACCCTGGACACCGCATTGGGTATGAAATGTATTGAGTTCAAAGTCTAGTTTTTTAAAAGCAATAGTGACATAAGGATATTAAAATTTTACCATGTGTCTTGCTTGTTTTTTTTAAAACACAGCCAATTCCTCCAGGCATTTTTATTTTCACTTGAGTTCTTGTCAGGGAACTGATGTCGAAGTGGGGGGAAAAATTGGAGCGGGAGGAGTACTCTAGAAAGTTAAGAAAATCAACTTATAGGCATGAAAACCTGCTCTGCATTTTATATCTGTTCCAGTGGTGGGATTCAGCCACTTCGCACCTATCCGGGAGAACCGGTTGTTAACTTTCTAAACAGTTCGGAGAACCGGTTGTTGGAAGAAGTTTTATTTTGTTTTTTCCATTTTACAAGGCTAAACCTGTAAGGAAGACAGGAAGGAAACATTCTGGTGTTGTTTCTAGACTAATTTTTATTGCCTTACTTACAGAAATTGCCTCTCCGATTAACCCTTATGACATTCTAACAGCTAAGATGAAGCGCCTATCGACGTGAGTGATGTTGAGTTGGCCACGCCCACCCAGTCACATGACCACTGAGCCCCGCCTATCCAGCTGGTCATTAGGGCAGAGAACGGGTTGTTAAATTATTTGCATCCCACCACTGATCTGTTCATATATATGCCTCACTTTGATTTCCTTAACTGAGGTTGGCTGAACAAACCACAACTGGCTGAATAAACCGTAAATCACAGACAAGCCAAACTGGCTAGTTCCATGATGGTGAACCTATGACATGTGTGCCAGAGGTGGCACGCAGAGCCCTCTCTATGGGCACGCATGCCATTGCCAGCTGCTCTTCTGGATTCAGGCATGCCAGCCAGCTGGTCTTTTCGGGCTCTGGAGTGCCGAAAAACTGCCTGAAAAACTGCTTGAAAATGCCCCCAAAACGGCCTGAAAACAGCTTGAAAAATGGCCTGAAAACGGCCTGAAAACAGCAAAAAAACGGCATGCACAGCAGTGGTTGGTTGATAATTTTTTTACTACTGTTTTGGGTGTGGCACATGATGCTTCTGCACATGCACAGAAGTGTCTGGGTGGGTAGGCGGAGCCTCCCGCCATCACTACTACTGGTTCATCCGATCCGGGCCAAACCAGGAGCAACCCACCTCTGATGCACACTCCAGCCAGCTGGTCTTCGGGTTTCCGGAGCTCTAGCACGCACACATGCACACACATGCATGCGTGTTCCAGATTGCGCACTCAGTGCCAAAAAGGTTTGCCATCACTAGGCTAGTTCATGCTATGGCTCCACCTGAAGCTGCAGACAGGCAAACCATATTAGGATTTGCAACATATGAAGTTGCCTATGAAATTGTACTGTTTATGATTGGGGAAGAATGAGGTTTAAACCAACTTTTTTTCCCCAATTGGGGCCCTTCAAATAAGAATTATTTGAATTAAGAATCCTAAGTCAGAATTATTTGAATAAGAATCCCAATTCAGAGAATTCCCAACCAAATTGTTCTTCCTTATCAGGGGGATTCTGCACTTGCCTCTTCCGACACATCTGGAGACAAACTGGGAGAAGCCCCTGAAGCTGATTTGTTGTTTTTGCTCTTGTTGTGACAGCCTTCTTGTTATGTTTGGTTCTGTTGCATTCAGTGAGGGAATTAACACCGTCTTTTATGCCGGTGTGCTGTTTCTCTTGTGCATTGCACAACTGGCAAAAGCCAAGTCTTGTGCCCTGCTATTTATCAGGGACTTTCTTCTCTTCCTGTGAATTATGGCCAGTCGGCTTTGATCATGGGAAAATGCTAGCGACATTTATGACATGGTGCTTTGGCATTTTGTTTCCTTCTTCTCCCTTTTTTGGCAGGTGGTATAATGGTAAACATTTCCTGGACTCTGCTGCAGTCATAAATTTAGAGAGAGAGAAAGAATGAGAATTATGGGTGGCTGAAATGTAGGCATTTATAAAATAATGGGTTTTTCCCCCCCAAAATCAAAAATAGCATTTAACCATGAAAGGACCTGAGGCATTATTTCCATTTTTGTTTTAAAAAACAAACAAACATTTAGGGATTTAAAAATTTGAGAAATTTGGTACTCAATCTAACTAAGAATAAATCAAAGAACGAACACTTTAAAACAGTATTTCTTAACAACTGCAAGTTTTAGATATGTGGGCTTCAACTTCCAGAATTCCACAGCCAACACTGCTGGCTGGGGAATTCTGTGAGTTGAAGTCCACACATCTTACGCCTATCAAGATTGAGAAGCGCTGCTTTAAATTATTCAAACCAGATATTTAAATCAATGGGCTCTTCGTTTGTCTTATTCAATGTACAATCACTGACATACTTTTCCTGTATATGAGAAAAAAACTCATTCCTGACTCCAAATAACCCTGAATGACAAAGTAAACATACATTGCTTTATTTTTATGTTTCAGCAATAGACAGAGTTCCTTTATGGTAAATTAGAACTTGTCGTTCTCTAGAGGGCTCGTCCTTTTTAAAGGATAGGATGTTCTATCCATTTAGTTTATTAAAGGATTGGCTTAGGATGATGATGATGACACAATATGTGGAGCTAGCCTTTACAAACATCAAACACAGTTCTGTGCAGACTACTGTCTGCAGGTCAGGGACTTGAAACCTTGTCCCAGTTTAACATGCACATCAGGAGTGAAATCCAGCAGGTTCTGGAGAACTGGTAGTGAGAATTTTGAGTAGTTCGGAGAACCGGTAGCGAAAATTTTGAGTAATTTGGAGAATAAGTAGTGGAAATTTTGAGTAGTTCTGAGAAACAGTAGTGGAAATTTTGAGTAGTTCAGAGAACCGGTAGTGGAAATTTTGAGTAGTTCAGGGAACTGGTAGTGGAAATTTTGTGTAGTTCAGAGAACCGGTAGCGGAAATTTTGAGTAGTTCTAAGAACTGGTAGTGGAAATTTTGAGTAGTTCAGGGAACTGGTAGTGGAAATTTTGAGTAGTTCAGAGAACTGGTAGCGGAAATTTTGAGTAGTTCTGAGAACTGGTAGTGGAAATTTTGAGTAGTTCAGAGAATTGGCAAATGCCACCTCTGGCTGGCCCCAGAGTGGGATGGGAATTGAGATTTTGCAGTATCCTTCCCCTGCCACATCTACCAAGCCATGCCCACCAAGCCACACCCACAGAACCGGTAGTAAAAAAAAATAATTTCACCACTGATGCACATATGTTCTGTTTTAAAGAGGACAGTCTTTTGAACTATGAAGTAGTGTTGTCTGTTTGTGGCTTTTTGCAATGCAAAGTTTAGCTTTCTGAGTATGATCTTTAAGCTAAGATAAATTGCATCCGAATAGGACAGAGGAGATCTGGTTCTGCTACTCTTTATTGCCCATGAAACGGTACATCTGCCTTGGTTACAGTTGCTATGGAAGAAGACTTCAAGCTGACACTTTAAAAATGGCTAGGAGATAGCGAAATATAATTTGGATTGTCAAAGGGATTGACACATTGGGATTGTAAGTTAGAGAGTCTAACTCTGAAAGGACATGATTAGGCAGACTAGGTTCAGGCTAAGATTTTAAAACAAGGAAGGATCAGTTTGACATATGGAGGCTGTCAGTGGGTTTTGTTTATTTATTATGTTTTGATCTTCCTCTTCACCATGAAAAATCTTCTCCAAGAGACACAGGTTAGCATTCAAAGGAGAGAAGAAAAATATACTTTTCTGTTTTGAGAGGGACCTTGCTGAAAAGAGATCTGGAGGCCAAAGTGAAAGATGGAAACAAAGCTTTGAAGATGGCGAATTTGCAAGTCATCACTGATTAGATAAAAACCACATAGAAACTGAAGCACTAACCTGCTTCAGCATCATCATGCTTCAATGGAATTTCACTAGGAAACAACAGAACAATCAATCAATAGAAGAAAAAAAAACCAGAAAATGTATGTTTGACATTCATGGAGGTTAAGTGGTCATTATTTTATGTCAGGGTTGTCCATAGGTTGGGGAACAAAAATTTTACTATGGTGGACACAACCATATCATCAAACTCTCTGGGTTTTTTTTTTTTTTTTTTTTTTTTTTTTTTTATGACATTGAATTCAGCAACCAACCAATTGGTAGGTTTCAGAAGAACCTTGGCTGTATGTGTTCCTCAGACAGTGGCAGTACCATATTCTGAGACTGAGCATCGGTGGCACAGTGGTTAGAGTGCTGTACTGCAGGCCACTTCTGCTGACTGCCGGCTGCCTGCAATTTGGCAGTTCAAATCCCACCAGGCTCAAGGTTGACTCAGCCTTCCATCCTTCCGAGGTGGGTAAAATGAGGAGCCAGATTGTTGGGGGCAATAGGCTGACTCTGTAAACCCCTTAGAGAGGGCTGGAAAGCACTGTGAAGCGGTATATAAGTGCTATTGCCATTGCTATTCTTGCAGGAAAAATGCCCGTATTTGTCCTGCATTTGCTCTTTTTAAACATGTGGTCCAGTAGATAACCAATGTAAGGTTAAATGTGCTGGCTACATGATACAGTATTTCAGCTGAACTGATTCTGTCTATTATCAGCAGGTTTGAGAGACCCCAACTTGTTCTCAAATGTAAAAGGCAGCTCACCAAGAGGCAGGATGGCGCCAGCCTAAGATGTTTTATGGCATGAAGCAGAATCCAAGTTTAATCCATTCAGGTACTCCCAGCTCCATCTGTACATATGGTGCTAAATGAAGCAGAGCATGTCACCTTGCCATATGACAGGGTCAGATAGGAGTCTTAATAGGAAAGAGAAGAAGAATCAAGCCGATTTGCAAGGGCATACGAAGCCAGAACATTAGAAGAACGATATAAGCCATGTTATATTTACTACTTTGTACTAACAAATTATCAGGCTTAATTATGCTTAAAATCTGTGTTTAGAACACTGTGAATCACCAGCATTTTGAAGGACAAGATACTTAATCTTTCCCTTTCAGGCTGCAAACTATACTATACAGCTGATTTATTCATACTACCCAAATTTAATGTCTCTGCCTTCATTACAACATTGAATTTTCCTGAAAATTATTTTCCGTTCTATATAACCGTCTACAACTTTACATGAGTAATAGAGTGGGCTACATTGACTGGTTTCACCATTTTGCTAGGCTGTTTGATTGGCCCAACCTCTGTCTGCAGAAAGAGCCACTGATAGCTGGACATGCAAAGCTATAAAACATGGTTTACAAATCATGACGTGTTGAGATTTAAATCTTGTACTAGAGTCAATAAAACGTTTTACAGTGCAGTCAGGCAGGCCTGGTTAGTACTTTAAGGAGAAGTATAACCCACTGAAAAACTAATTAATATTCACATTGTGCTGGTGGACCATTAATTAATGAATAGTGGTGTTGACAGCACTGAACACAAAACGCCTTCTCAAGCCCTAAATACATATTCTTAGATGCTCTACTCCTGGTTCCCAAATTTCCCTTCCTGGATCTTTTGATTGTTCATCATTCCCCTCTATTTTTCCTCTTTCTATTTCCTGCCATCTTTTTCTTGGATTTTATTTATTTATTTCTTTGTTTGTTTGTCAAACATGTACAAGATAACAAGTATTGGTATGAATATAAGCAAAGGACATAAATACAGATAAATGGGGACAGTAAAACAGGGATGGTAGGCACACTGGTGCGCTTATGCACGCTCCCTTTACGGACCTCTTAACAATGGGGTGAGGTCAGGAGTGGGATTGAAAAATGTTAGCAACCAGTTCTCTGCCCGGTTGCTGGAGTGCACGTGGCCATAGCCTACTCGGCCTCTTGCACCATGGCAGTGGGGGAGGTTTCATCCTCCCTAGGCTCTGGAAGCTTTCCTTGAGCTTCTGGGAGGGCAAAAATGGACTCCCGGGGTTCTGGAGGCTCTCCAGAGGCCAGAAACGGGCTTGTTTTTGGACTTTCGGAACTTCCAGTAGGGCCATTTTTCACTCTCCCCAGGCTCTGGAGGCTTTCCTCAAGCTTCTGGGAGGGCGAAAACGGCCTCCCCCAGGCTCTGGAGACCCTCTGGAGGCTGGAAACGGGTTTGTTTCCTGACTTCCGGGAGGCATGGTTTTTGCCCTCCCAGAGCCTATGCTCGGGCCCCTGCACTTACCTGGCATGATGAATGGGCCGCGTGGGGAGTCCTGGGATGGACGGGGAGGGGTGGGCAGGGTTTCTGAATCTTGGATACTTTAAGATGAGTGGACTTCAACTCCCAGCATTCCTCAACCCGCAAATCTTGCTGGGAGTTGATCCAGCTATTTCAAAGTGGCCAACACTGATCTACAAGACCAAATAGGCCAATGACATTTTCCCCCCACCCCAATTTTTTAAAGATAGGGATTGTCTTCAAAAATTAACCTGTTGCCTAAATGTTTATGTGCCTCGTTTGTAGATCATTTCAATGTATTTAATATATCATGTTTTTCACTGCTTCGTCTTTTGAGCAAAACTTCTTTTAACTGCATGCTGTCAATTTGTGTGTAACCCATTTTTAAAGTCTCTATAAATGGAGTTTTGGATGTCCTTGGAGCAGAAGCGTAATAAAGCACACAGATGTACAGTTAATATTTTAACACATCCAAATAAATGTAATGTAGCAGTTGCTTGTGGTGTTTTGATAATGATTGTGTAATGTTATTTGAGTTATTTGAAGCAATCTTATCACAACTTTATTTTAGTGAAATATTGTGGAAAAAAATGAATTTGGATGAAGTTTTCAGAATAGCAAAAGTGAAATATACAAGATATACAGGATTCAGACTAGGTAATGCTTGAAGTGGAAAATCTGTGCCCCAATTATTAGAGGGGGGGGAAATCACCACCCATAAATGTAATTGTTAGTCTCAAAAGCCAAGAAGGTAATTGCTATTTATAGCCCTGCAGAGAAAGAGAAGGGTATAAATAGGAGAAAGTTGGAATAGGTTTCTGAAGTAAACCATTTTCTAGAAGGCAGACATTTATTTGAGGGAAAATAAATCCTATTTCTTAGGATTTTAGCTCAAGAATCACATAGAAAGCAAACATTTTACAATCAGAGTTTACTCTTTCCCAAAAAGAGACAACTAAAATCATGAACTGTCTCTAATAAATAAGGGATCTGACACAACTGTTTTTTATTATAACTAAGTCTTAATCTCATGGTTTCATCACCAGAATGGGGAGGAAAATATTTCTGCAGAGCAGAAAACATCACCCTCTATTAATCCTCCATTCACTCGTAAAGTAAATGTTTCCTGCATTTCTTTTAAGTTTTTTCAACTTGTGGCGAGATCTAGCCAATACTCAATCTAGCCAATACTCAAAATTCTAATATTTCTATGCAAAATAGCATTGTGGTTAAAATCTTCAATTACATACAGAAGCATACTTCAAAATCTGCCAATTTTTTTTTAGAATTATGATTTCAGTTGTTGTTTTTCTTTCCTTTCTTTTCTTGAATAGCCAGTTTCTCCCTCTTAGATTTTTGGTTACTTTTAATCCATCTGTGTATTTACCACAGGGCTGGCAAACTCCCAGGCCGGATGTGTCATGCTCTGACCACACCCACACCTGATTTAGTGAAGGGGGGAGGGGTCCCGATAGGTGACACCACCATGACAATGTGAGTTTGACACCCGATTTACCATTTCAACATTTTTTCTCCAGTCATTTAAGTACAATGATTTCAGTCCCAGATTTTTATTTGGAGTATGGGAGTGAAGTACTTCTACCTCAAGTGGCTTAAAACAGGCTAACATATTATCCTTATATTATTATTATTATTTTAAAAAGATTCTTACATTATATAAAAGAAAGAAAGAAGCTCTGGGGAAAACTACTCAAGAAAAGAAAGTGTGTATGTATTAAAAAGAGTTGGATTAATTTTCAATCCAGCAACCTTTTCTATATTAAGCAAGGATTTTAACCCTTATATTATTTCTCCAGTACAGATCAGAGGAGGAATAAAACATTAAGAGGACTGCCGGAAACATTTTTTTTTTAAAAAATCTGCTTGTTGTGCCTCCATATATCTGCATTTTATGTATTAATCTTGTATGTGTTTTTTCTTTTGTGTTGTGCGCATATATTGGCAAATTGCAATTGCTTTTCTGGGAAAGAAAACGAGAGGCTGCAGGAGCATTGGAATGTCTAATAGGAGAACATCGTAGTCTAGAGACTGAATATCTTGCAAATTGTTGGGTCTAGACAGGATTACCGTATCTTAAACCAGTTTAGCCTCAAGCTGGCATGAATGTAGGAGAAGAACAGCTGTGGCAATTGCAGATATGACTTAAATCTTCAAATTCAGGTGAAGTGCATTATCTGGGCATAAATTAGAAATGTTGCCATGGTGAAATGTATAATGCCCTGTATATCATTTGTAAAAAAAGAAAAATGCAGGTTGCTAGTCTAGTGGTATAAATCCAGACATAAATTACACTGTTGACATTGACCCTCTGCTGGCATGGGGCTTTTGAGCACTAAGTAAGCTGACTGTCTCACATCTCCAACAGCTTGCTTCAAGCAGTTGTAACAATCAAGAAAGCGGAGCAGTTCAGCCTGACAGCATCTATTTTCCATGCAAAAGATCCCAAATGAATTCCTTGCCTTGTCTAGCTGAAATTTTGGGAAAGGGATGTCTTTGGTTATTGGCAGTGGCTAACACTGGGCTGATGGTTAAATCGTCTGAACTGGTCGAAGGCTGCTTCAGAGGTGGGTTCCTACCAGTTCGCACCTATTCGTAGAACCGGTTCGTCAAATCTACTGAACCGGTTAGAAGAGATTCCACCAGTGGACTTGGAAAGCAGGCCACACCTACAGAAGAGGCTCCAAATTTTTTTGAAACCCACCACTGATGTGTGTGTAATGTCCCGCAGTTATCTACATATTAATAATGATCTAGTAATATTTCCTTATACATTTTAGGGACCTTTCCTTACGTAATTGGTGTTTTCTTTCATACTTTTGGATTTCTAATTTCTGTTTCCATTAGTTGGCAATTGCTAAAACCAATCCCACGTGAAAAAGTATTCAAAGCCTTCTTGATTTTAATTGTCAATTTATTTATTCCTGCACATTGTAATATTTATTCATTTACATATCTCTGTTTTTCCATTGTGCAAACACAATTCCAGCAGCTGCTAACATATGTAAAATTAAATATATATTATACTCCCTTTCAAATAGCCAACAAAATATTTCTGGTTTTAATTCCACATCTTGCTTTATGATTGCTTCTAACCACTAACTTCTGAATAGCTACTTGGACCGACCTAAGTACTAATTCATAATTTCATATCCGGTCACATGGGTGGCAAGCCACTCCCATCCGGTCACATGGGCAGCAAGTCACTCCCACAAAGGAGGCCACACCCATAGAGTAGGTTCCAACAATTTTTGAAACCCACCACTGGGCTGCTTCCTGTGTCTCCCATTAAGCAAGTGTTGGAAGAAATATCCATCTGGTTCACTGGAAATCTGGAGGCTGATGGCAATGAGGGTTTAATAGTGCAGCAGAAGCACATGGGTGGTTCTGGGCAGCTGATTACATGGAGTGGAGAGTGAGGGTTATTTATACCTTCTCTTGGGCCTTGCCCTTGAGCTTCCTGTTCCTGTGCAAGAACATGTGTTCTATTGACTGTTGTAGGGTTCACAGCTAACCCTGTAGGTTTTCTGATAAGTTTGGTTGAAGCCTGGATGATGACGCAATGTCCCCAGGCGATTTTGCAATGTGGTGAGCTCTGTTGCTAAATAATTCTATTATATCCTGGAGGGTCATGTCTTAATCCCATCACCCTGGAGCTAAAGATCTTTTGTTTTTTATATAGGCTGGCCCAGTCCTTCTCAATGGGCACCAAATATCTTCTGGGGGCAGGGAACTGAAGCTCTTCTGTCTCCCTTAAGTTTTTTTTAAATGTTTCTTTTAGGGGAAACATTTTATCCTGCCTTTTTAAAATATTTATCAAAATATTTCATTCTTCTGGGAGAGGGGTGGGTGCTATAACGTGTATAAAACCTTCGTATGACTGTCTTCTTTAAATATCTGCAAAATTTAATATACATTAGGCGAATTATCCAAGTAGGAAGTTCATCACTTCTGCAGGATACAGGGTTGAGGAAGGCTGCTTTAGAAATATTAGGTTCAACCGAAGTCAACAAAATATGAGTCATCTGAAATAAATACAAAGTGGTCAGACAGAGAAAAGTAATCACAGGCATCAAAACAGAGAGAAGAATACTGATTAGGTAATAGTATCACAGAGAAAAGCCCAAGGGGTAAACTAAATCATATACTAAGTCTGAATTAATAGTGTTGTTCTATCAGAAAGGGGGACTAAATGTGAGACTGTACTTTTTAAAAGGAATCATACATTAGCCAATGAAAATGGTGAACATGGGGGATGGCCTATATTCAGTTCCAGTTAAGTAAAATAGTGAGATCAAGTTCCTGCATAATTGAATTAAACATATTCAAATGAAAGAGGATCAGCATCAGGTAAGCATATTTTAAGAAGTGACAGTGATCTACTTTTCCAGCAAGTCAAAGGAATTCAAATACTGTACATCTGCCAGGAGTGGTTTTTACTAACTTTCCCTACCAGATTGCAAATCCAACTGCTGTGGATGCGCCCGGCCTTCCGTGCATGCACCCAGCCTTCCGTGCATGCACCCAGCCTTCTGTGCATGCGCCTGGTTACATAAAAATGCTTAAATAGGACGGCATAAAGCCACGGCGGGCCTGCCCGCAATTTGGGCGAACTGGTCCAAACTGGCTGAATACCACCTCTGATATGTACCTTCCTTCCCCTTCATGCAATGTTTACTTCTAAGTAAAATGGAGAAGCAGAAACCAGTACAATGTGGGAATACTACATAGAAATGTCTAATTGCATTCCTAATAGGCCTACTGGTCTTCCTGTTCTTGTCCAGATGAAATCTTTCATTTTTTTTCGGACTGTTTCTAGAACCCATATAGCAGGTTGCTTAATCTAGGATAGAAATAGGCAATTTTGCAGATCTTCTGGAAGCAATCAGTTTAAATTCTGGCAAGGATGATCTAACCTTCTCCAGCAGGATGAAGTAGTTAAGGTCTTCAGTTGGGACTGAAGACACTCGATATCTCATATGGTCGTTAAGAGGAAAATGGAGAAAACGACTATCGATGTACCTTAAATACTAAAAAAGTTGGATGTAAATGTAAAAATATATGTCTGTACAGTATGTGCCATAGTGCCAAAGAGCAGCTGGTACATTGGTTTCATGCTGGGGAGCCTGAATAGATTATAGCTGACCTTTTCTTCGCCAATAGCCATAGAAACTCAAGCTGTCTTACATAATAGCTTATTCAGTTAAAACTGGTCAATTCCTCTATCATTCAAGTATGTTTCATTCAAAAAATGCTTTCTGATTTCTGCCTGGACCTATGTACTTTGTATGGTTACACAAAACAATATACAGGTTTCCCACCCACCCCACCATAAGGCTTCTACTTATCTTACATATGTCACGATACTATAATTCTATAGAATATACAATTTATAGTATATACTATATACCAGTGATGGCGAACCTTTTCAGCACCAAGTGCTGAAATGGGAGTGTGCGCGTGCGTGCATGTGGGAAACTGGAAGACCAGCTGGCTTGTACGCATGCACATGCTGGAAACAGGAAGAGCAGCGTCCCAGTGCACATGTGCGCGCCATGAAAATGATCTTCCAGTTTCTGGTGTGCGCATACGCACCGGCCATCTTGGCTTCCAGTTTCTGACCAGCTGGCTTGCATGCATGCTGGAAACCAGAGGATGATCTTCCCGGCATGTGCATCAGTGGTGGGTTCCTACCGGTTTGGCTGAACTAGTAGTGGTTTGGCGGCCTGGGTTGCTGGAACCGGCAGTGACCCAGGCCTGACATGCCTCCGAATCGGTTGTCCAGGTAGCGCCATAGGTGCCGCCATCTTGTTTTTCAACAAGCGTGTAGCACACATCAAGTGCGCGAGGCGCACACGAGCAAGCTGGCAGTACTGTCTGCCAGAACCCACCCCTGGTGTGCATGCGCACTGAGCGGCTGCTATTATGGTTTCTGGCACTCCCGCATGTGTGAAGACCAGCTGGCCGGTGCACCGGAACCCAGAAGAGCAAGGGGCAATGGCTCGTGTGCCCAGAGAGATTGCTCTGCGTGCCAATTCTGGCATGCGTGCCTTAAGTTCATCATCCCAGCTATATATTATATAGTATAAACCAGGAGTGTCAAACTCAAGGCCTACGGGCCGCATCCAGCCCACAGGGTGCTCAGATCTGGCTTGTGGGGCTGCCCTGGAAACAGTGAAGTACCACCCAGCAGTGCCTCTTCCAGTGAAAACAGAGCTCGCCCTCACCCCCGCCAGTTTTCGCTGGCAGAGCACTGTAGGAGGGTGTCTCAACCAAAATGGAGCCTGAGGAGGGGGCTCCTGGGCCACCTCGGTTGCCCCGGACACAAGTAACATTGATCTGGCCATGCCCTGGCCACATACTCCAGGCCCCCCGAAGTCAAACACAACCCTGGTGCGGCCCTCAATGAAATCAAGTTTGACACCCCTGATATAAGCTGTATACTATAATTGTCTCAGATTGGGTGGGGTGGGGAAGATATTTCCCCCCTAATATTTGAGCTTTACAACTGAAAGTATAAGACATGAGGTTGCAACTGGACTGGTAGCCATTATCCTCATTTTTTTAAAAAAAAGCTGCAAGAAATCTCCAGTAAGAAAAACTATATTTTCCTTTTCCAGATCCATAACATGCTTTCTCTTTCTCTGAAATAACTATCCTTCTGGTATTATAATATAAAGCATAATTTTCTAATAGCGTGTGAAGATAATCTACTAAAAATAGAATTGGGAGATGAAATATGCAGTAACCATTTGGAGAAAAAAAAACTGCCATGGAGGAAAAACTATTTAAGGAAGGGGGAAAGGTGCTATTGTATTTCATTTAAAAAAAAAATCCTTCAGAACATCTTTATCACAGAGCTTTCTTTGGCTTATTTCTTTTTTATTGCTCAAAAGCACAATAACTTAAAATTCTTTTAAGGCTATATCCATTTACTAATGTATTTTAAATGAAGCAGCGAGTACCAGCATTGCTGGTTTAGATTCCACGTGGAGCAACTTTTCCTAAAGTTTTTATAAAAGCTTTTCCTTCAGATGATTTAAGTCTCTTGTTCAGAAGAAATATAACCAAACTTTAAAGCCTTTTAAAAATGGATTTTCAAATGCTTGTCACCGATATCAACGTCAATAATAAAACATTTTTTCTAATGCTGGACTATCAAAATGAAAAAAAAAACTATTTAAAAGTGGTAGGAAAGTAGAAATGTAGGGGGGGAAATATGCTTCTAACCAGAAAAATAGAAAGAGGTGATTTGTCTCTTCTTCAAATAGTAGAATCTGGGATAATAATTTAAAAAAATGAAATGGAACATTCAGAAACAAGGATTACTTCATACAGTTCATTGTCATTATTGCAACTCATGAATTCAATTCTCAAGTTAATGGTGCTGGTTGGCAATCTGAGTTATTTTTAAAGAAGTATTTAATAAATTATTAATGGATAAAGCCATCAAAAACTACAAAGTTATGATAGCTTTATATTACTTCCAATAAAGAACAAGGGGTGACTTAAAAATCTTACTTTGTCCCCTCCCGAATGATGAATGAATGTTGTGCTCTATTTTTAATATTATGTATTGTCTTATGTCTTTGTACCCCCCTCCCCGTGTTTTGTAAGCCGCCCTGAGTCCCCTCAGGGAAAAGGGCGGCCTATAAATTATAATAAACACTCTAAACTTTCAGAGGAAGCCGGAGTCAGAAATACTCATTAAAATATTTCAGAATGTTTGGCTACTGTTGTCAGACTTCTCCCAGCTTGGTCCTTTAGTTAAGATTCTCAAGTCCATTTCTTGGCCAATTACACTTGGTCAATAAAGAATTCTATTCTATTCTATTCTATTCTATTCTATTTGTAATGAAACATATACTTTTACTAAAAGCCAAGTGGATTACAGTATAGCATAGCTAGAACTGAGGTTTGTGCGCCAAAATTTCCCCAGTTAACTTTCCCTGTTTAGTTCCTCTCCTCTACTGGTCCCTTATTGTCCAATTATATTTGAATACTAGCTGATAACCCAGCGTTGCCTGGGTATCTATTTATAGGGGGAAATGTCCGGACCAAACATAATTTCTAATGTTGGATTTTCCCCCTTACCAAAGGGAGCCCCCTTGTGGAGTACTATGAAGCCAGTACCATGGCAACTCCACTGAGCTGTACAGTAGAAGGCTGTATGGCACAACAGGCTGCATCTTAACAGAACACACACCCTGAGGGGTGCTAGTAGTGTCTTACCCCCACAGTATTTTTTCTCCAGAGAGTAAGTCATCTCTGTATCAAGTTTAACGATGGGCTGGTTGTTGAGTCATTCCATTCCATTCCTAGACTTTTGAGATGGTGTCTCTGGAAGGTACGATGACTTGGTGGCCTTCCCCACCTCTCATCCAGCTCTCTTCTCCCCATAGTTTATGGCAGGCTGACAGTTAGCAAATGCAAAGTGCAAGTGTATGATGGCAGGTCTGACAACTGTTGAAATATAAATGATGTACAAGCCAGGCTTTTGATTTGGTTAGCAGAGCGCATTGATGGCAGAAGGCACTATAAGAATTGCACATGCCTGCCTGTTACAGATGACATCAGAAGCAAGTGGTCAGGACTGAAATAATTTAAAGAATTTTGCAAAGTGGATGGAGGGTGCCCAGCACAGCGACTTGCCCTTCGATAGATTAATTTTCAGACAGTATCCCTTGTTGCATCACAGAGTCTATCTACAATTCTCTGCAAATAATTTCCAACAAGCCGAAGCGTGTGGAATTGTTACCTTTCCATCTAAGTGGTACCTATTTATCTACTCGCATTTGCATGTGTTTGAACTGCTAGGTTGGCAGGAGCTGAGCCAAGTAATGGGAGCTCACCCCATTGTGTGGCGCTTGAGTATTGAACTTGGGCTATCAGCTTGCTCAGCATCTTTAGTTGCTGAGCCATCATATCCCGATTGAAGGGAAACTGATTATAATTCAAGCTTATTCATTTTATCATGCTTCCCCAAGTCAACAAATGTACTCTTTTATTTGTTGTTCCCATACATTTTTTAATGTTGTGCTGAAAAGCAAACACCTGGTCTGTGCTGTACTATGGTCCTCTTATTCTAAATGCATTTCCAGATCATCAGTCTTTCAGGTATTTTTATTCCTCTGATATCTGCACACGATACACCTGAAATTATCCTGGGCTTCTTTGCAACTGTATGAAATTGTCTAGACTGAAACAATTCAGTAAAGCTTTGAGCGATCATTCAATAGTTCAGACTACTGGTTTTTTTTACCTGCTAGGCGTTTCCTAGGCTGTAAATAACCTAACCAGGAGACAAATAAACATGTAAAAAAAAATCAGTCTGTTTGGGATTTTTCCCTAGGCTTGACAGTTTCAGAGACAGAAATTATTTTGGACCAAAATTTGGACCAAATTGAACTTTGTTCCATTTTGGGAATCTGGCAGGTAAAGAATCACAAGGAAAAATGTGTATGTTAGGACAGGTTCTGTATGTCGCTGTATATCCATTATTTGGCAGAGAGAAGCGCTAATGTGGTTGGTAGACGAGTGTTGACAAATTCTGTCAACTAAAGGGATCAAAAGATGTCTTACTCCTCTACAGATGGACCACTAAGCTCTTAAATATCTCCTGAGTGAATATGGTGATACAGTAGACAGTTGCACTGAATCATGCTTGGAACTTTCTTTTAAGGCCAATGGAATTATACCAGAGCTAGAAAAACAAAAAAAATCCAGAAGAAAATATTGTTAACGTCTCACAGAGGAGGACAAATGGAAGGTGGAGAAGGTGTTTTTCAAATGGGAAAGTCACAACTAAGTGAAAATAAAAAAAAATGGGTACAATAGTGTCCGTCCCCCTGCACTCATTATTTTAATTGTTCAGTTATCTTTTAAAAACTCACGGATGCTATTTTCTCAAGGCCAACTTGACCATGTAGATTATTAAAGCCCATTGCAAAGACCACTTAAAACCATTCCTATGCACACTGGCCTAGAAGTAAGCCCCATTACACCAAGTAGCTCCTCCTTCTAGGTAAATACATCTTTTGTCTCATTGGTTTCTTAGAGCTATTGGTTCCTTCCTGGCCCTCTGGTAGAGTGAGGTGAAGAAATGTATTGTTTATAATATTTTCTCAGAATTACTCCAATTTCCTTGAACAGAAAAATGGAGCTGTTGGGATTATACTTCATCAGAAGGAAGCAGGATTCTTCTCCCTCCTTAAGGATAATACTCATGCTCTTCTGATCTTTGGTGGTAGTTTGTTGGCTTTTGCACTTGTTGTTGGTTGAAGCCTTATCTGTGAACCAGACAGAACATTCCTGGGAATGGGAATCTAACCAAGGATTTACAACTATAACAGAAATGTATTTGCAGAGAATGCATCATAGGGATAGCTAAAGTCAGCCTCTAGCTAACTACATCATACTAGCAAGAGGGTCCAGGAGCATATACTTCATTCATGTATATTTGGGAAGAAAGATAGAAGGAAGTGAGCTCAGATTAGTTATATCTTGAGTCAATGTTTCTCAATTTTGGCAACTTGAAGATGTTTGGACTTCAACTCCCAGAATTCTCCGGCCAGCATGCTGCCCAGGGAATTCTGCAAATTGAAGTCCAGACATCTTCAAGTTGGGTGGTCAGGAGGCCATGATGTGCTTAAAGAGGCAGTCCCATTGGAACACACCTCCAACACTTTTATATATTAAAGATTGTGCATGTGCATGTATGTTTGCATGCATGCATCAGAATGAAGGAGCCAACTATCTTGTAAAGCCACTCTGGGCAATTAAACCCAACAAAAATGTTGACTTCTTTGGAATTATCATGAGAACATGATTCTGGACACTTTGTGGCAATCATTGAGGACAAATGAAATTCCACGAAGCAGAAAAAGGAGCACTGAAGGAGGAAGAATGCTGGAGAGGAAAGAAGCCATGATGCGGAAGAGATCATGTAAGGAAAAAAAAGATAGTAATATGACATAAGAGATGTGCTGTTTGAGCAATCAATTTAGCAATTTAATAAATTTGTATGCCGCCCAATCCCATAGGACTCTGGGCGGCTTACAGAAACAAGATAAAAAATAAAAATAAAGAAAGATACAATTTAAAAAACAACACACCATACATTCCATTTAAGTGGGGCTGGACCTTGTTCAACAGCCCCAGGCCTGCCGGAACAGCCAGGTTTTAGTGGCTTTTCGGAAGGCCAAGAGAGTGGGAAGGGTCCGGATCTCTACGGATAGATCGTTCCACAGGGCCGGAACAGCTACAGAGAAGGCCCTCCCCCGAAGGGCCACCAGCCGGCATTGTCCGGTCGACGGCACCCGGAGAAGGCCCAACCTGTGAGATCTTATTGGGAGATACGTGGCAGGAGGCGGTCTCTCAGATATCCAGGTCCTAAGCCATGTAGCAGTTAGGAAACTAAGAGTCTTTTTTTTTTTTTTTTTAGTTTTTTTGTTCTGTCAGTTGGTTTCCCCTTCTGTCTTTATGGACATCCCAGCATTATCCATGGATCAAGATACTGCAACAGGAATATGGTTCCCATAGTGTGGGATGCCAAATATGGTATTTTGGAATTATGGCTATGATCGTGGTTGTGGAAGTAGGATCTTAAATAAGCAAGACAAGAAGAATATCAATTTGTTTGAGGTGTGGTGCTGGAGAAAGCTCCTGCGTATCTGACAAGTACTGGAGAGCACAACACCAGACGTATCACTGGAAGGTAAAATCACAAGACTGTGTCTCACTTATTTTGGCCATGTCATACGGGAGATTTCACTGGAGAAAGCAATTATGGTTGGAAGGATTAGTGGTTAAAGGAAACCAGGCCACCAAAAAACAGGAGGGCTGGATACCATCAAAGCTGACACCTGCCAGAACACAGAAAAACTCAAAGAAATAGTGCAAGATCGGAAGATGTGGAAAGACTTGGCCCATAAAATTGTCACGAGTTAGAGACAACTGAATGGTTCCATCATCCTCATGGCTATGATCAGATTCCTATTAGCTTCCTTCAAGTGGTTCCTGCACAGCCCCAAGCCTTCAGTCAGTCAGTCAGTCAGTCAGTCAGTCAGTCAGTCAGTGTGTGTATGTGTGAGAGAGAGCGAGAGAGCGCTGGTGGATGTTGTGTCCATTGGCAGCAAATTTACCTTAAGTGTAAACCAGTCAGCACTAAACCCTACTTTTTGTGACTTTTCCTCGGTGCTGGGCTTAATTCCCATTCACCTCTTTGTGAATCTGCAGAAAGTGTGGTTTGCTCAACTAATTAGGATTATAGCTACCCATGGTTGTAGAGCCCACAACTAATTTCCTACGTTTTTCCCCCTCCATCTTCTCTGACCCCAACAAGAAGAGTGAGAGAAAGAGTGAGTTTTTGATGAAATCCCGAGAACTGGATGACACATATCGGGCAGATCTTCTGAGAGGAGAGAGACGGACCAGGAATTGAATTGACCGGCCCCGCCCGTTATAGTTCTTTTAATGTCTTTCCTTTCATTTCTCAGGACGTTTTAAGTCGACGGTTTGGCGCGTTTTGCAGCCCCTCAACTTCTGTCGCCATCAATTCCTCGTGGCGAGGAGGAGACATCAGGTGGCAAACTTCGCCGACAAAAGTTCACCCTTGAAAGTCGGTGCTCGTCTCTTCCTTGCTGGCGCCGGCTGCTTGCCTGACCCACCAGCACGCTGCGGATCCTTCCTTACAACTTCTTCTCCCCCCTTTACTCGATGCGCCCCGTCAGCGCCCGTCTTCCAGTGCAGGAGCTGGTTCCTTTCTAATTGCTACTGGTGTCCCCTGGGTGCTACGGCTGTCCACAATCAATCGTGCAAACGAGCCTGCATGTCCCATCGCGTTAAGAATAACACTAATATTCCCCCCCCCCCACCATGCAAAACAATCCACAATCTTGCATAGAAGACCGTCCCTCCGGGTTGCACGGGGCCGCTTGCCCGGCATTCCAGGCGCGGGTACTTCGCGCGCTTTCCTTCGGAAAAAAACTAAGGCTTTGCCGGACTTTCTCTCGAGTAAAGATCCATTGCATTCTTATTGTAGAATTGGCTAGTTTGCTCCAAAGTAAGCCAACTTTCCTCCCTCGGTATTTCTCTGCCATAATATTAGTTTAATAAGCAATAAGGAAGATTTCACTACACACCAGTAGAGAACCGGGGCGACACGCGCTCTATCGAGACTCCAGGACGGGCGTGGGACGCTGCCGGCGTCAGGCGCGCCCGATCCGACCAGATTCGCTCGTTCCGATCGATGGGGTTGGAGCGGCGGCCGTCCGGATTGAAGCGAGCGCGGCGGCGGCGCTGCTGCTGAGGCGAAGGACGCGACCCGCTTCGCCCTGCTCATTTTTAACATGGCAGCCTTGCCAGAGGCACACACGCCCAGGCCGCTTGCTTCGGTTCCCGCAGAGGAGCCGTCGCGGTCTCGGCCGGTGGGTGGGGAAGGCGGGGTCGCCCCCAAGAGCGTTCCCGGCCAGCGGTAGGGAGACGTTGGGTGCTGGGGAATGGACGGGGAAGAAATGTTCCTCCCGTCTCTACCCCCCCCCCTCCGATCCGGGGGTCGGCCGTCCGCCTAATCCGCTCCGTTTAATCCGTTTCCACAGCTGCGCTTCCTCTGCACGGGTGTGCGGGGATGCCGGGCACCACGGCCGCGTGCATCCAGCCTCTCGCCTTGCGAACGGTTCCCATTCAACGCCCCTCTGCCTTATACCTTTTCGGGCAAAAGAGTTATTACTCAAGGTTTACTCCATATCGCTGCCCCGTACAAGCCGGTTCACATAATTCTCGCCCTCCGACGTGCGGGCGAAAAACTGCGGGTGGCTTTGAACGAGGGTGGGGCAGAAGGGGCGAGAAAAATGAAACGGGGGGGGGGTTCTGGGTGGAGGGGGGTATGTGTACCTCCGCCGAGCAAGGTGAATCGGATTGCTTTGGGGGGGGGGACTCACCTCGGTGTCTCCCCACCCCATCTCCCCCTCCACTCATATTCTATCTACCATACCCCCTCCCCACTTTTCCAGGCAAGCCAAATCCCGCTCGCCTTCTTCTTTGACGTCATGTCTGTTAGGAAAGGGACCAGCGGCACGGGCGGCCAAGGGAAGGCGGACGGCCGCGGAGGCAGGTTAAAGTTTCCACTTAAGTCTGCCGGCGGTGCCTAAACCAACCCCCGGGCGAAGGGACGGGCGACGCGCTCCTGGCCCGACCGCTGCCAACATCTGGAGCAGTTCAAAGCAGGCTGCTGTGTCTGTCTGCGAGCGAGCGAGGGAGGGGAGGGGAGGCGCGATCGCTCTGCCGAGGGACTGGAGGGGCTGGGACTAGCGGTCGTCTCTGCAGAAAAAGCTCCCTGCCAGCAGAGCGCACGGCGTTGGCTCGGAAGAGGAGAAAGCAGCTTGCTCGCCGCCGCCTTTCCAGCACTCGCTGCTTCCCGGTCCTCTCCCCCGCCCCCCTCCGCCTGCCTTGCCTGCTCGCTCGCCTTTCCTAGTTCCTGGCTCTTGACTTGGGCGAGTGACATTTGAATCCTCCGGACATTCCCCCCCCTTCCTTCCCCCCCCTTCTCGGGAGGGGATGCTCCTTCGCCCTTCTTGGCCACTTCCCTGGGCGGCGGTCTTGCTTTCCTGCCCCCGGAGCTTCCCCCTTTGCAAAGCCGAGAAAACCCGGGAGGAGAAAGAAAAAACAGCAGCAGCGAGACCGGGAGACCGGGAAGAGCCCAGCGCTACTACTTCTTCACCGCCGGTGAGCTGAATTTCTCGGGCGGGAGCTCGGATGTTCTCTGAGGATGCTTGGCAATTGTACTAAAGGAGGCAATACTGGAGCGAATCAGGGTTTGGGCTTCGATGCCATCATGGGAATCAGGTAATACCCGAGTCGGGGAATTGAATCGCCGCAGCAGCTCCGGTTTCTTCCTTGAACTGCTTCCCCGACACCACCGCCGCCGCCGCCGCCAGCGATCTCGGCTGTTTGGGATTTGGAGGAATTAAAACCAGAACTCCGATTTGGGGGATTATTATTGTTGTTATTGTTGCTACTACCGGTCCCCCGCCTTTCCTCTACTTTTAAATGGTCAATGAAAACAAGAGGATGTACATTCCAGAAGAAAACCACCAAGGTAAGGCGAGGGGAGTTTGCCAATGGAGGGTACACCGTCCCGTCCTCCCCACCCACCCAAAAAACCCTCCTTTTCTTCCTTCCCTCCCCGCCGCTTCACCTGCTAAGAGAAGTCGCTGTGCAAGAGTGGGGGGGGGGCAAGAGAGGGAGAGGGGAAGGGAGGGGGGATGTTCCTGCGAGCGTGGGCTCGAGCAGAGACATTTCACGTAGAAATCTTCGGAGCTTGGGGGGGGGGGGCGTCGGGAACAAAAACAAAAAAAAAAAAAACCCGCCAGCACCTCAGCTTCCCCGCCCTTCCACCCACTCTTTCTCACGCCTTAGCCAGGTTTGGCTCGCGAGATTCAGTCGAGGAAAGTTGTTCCTCAGGAGTGGCATGGGGTGGCGGGTGGGGAGTAGTGGGGGGAGACAGCCGGCGGGGGGTGGCAGGGATGATGGTTGGCGGCGGAATCCCAAGAGTTGGAACCGCTTTGCTCTTTTTTCCCTGGCCGCTGCTTCGCCTTCTCAAGCTTTTATTTTTAATGGCAATTATTACCAGCCAAGCTTTTATTTCTTTTTAATGGCAATTATTAGCAGCCTTCCGGGCAAGGTTAGCCCCCATTCACCCCCCCTTTTTTTCCCCAGGGTTTGCTAGCTAAGCCAGGACTTGCTAAAAACCCCTCAACTTTTAACTCTTCAGGATGGGATGGGATGGGTTGGCCCTTCTCCGAGGATGGATGCGAAAGCACAGCAATTCGGAGGGGTGCCTAGCGGTGCCCTCCTAAGTTAGGGTGTGGGACTGATAACGCCTTAAATTTGTCTGAGAAGAAAGAACCTCTGTGTGTGTGTCTGTGTCTGTGTCTGTGTGTCTGTGTGTGTTTGAATTGCAACTCTTTTATTTTGGAGCATGACTTTATCCACTGATAGTCTTCTAAAATGGGGAGGGGGATTGCCACATGGGGGTGGGTGGGTGAAGGGGACAGTCCAAAAATCTTGTTCAGAAAAAGAGACTTGATTCTTCCCTACATTCCTCTTTTCTGCATTCATGGGAATAACACAACAACAACACCCCAAACCTAATGGGACCCCAACCTGGAGACCAGCTCTAGCAATGGCAAGCCATAGTCATTACATGTTTTTTTGAAGCTACCCTCCTTTGCTGAGGTCTCCCAGTTGCAAGACAAGAGGGCTGGGGTTTTATTTTATTATATGCTCCTTTAGACTACCCTGAAACACTGGGCAGTGCATAGATTAAAAAAAAACTCTAGTTTAGGGACGCTATTTTCTTTGGAGAGGGCCAGGAGAGGATCATTTAAAAGAAAACCTACAACCCTTTAACAATGCTCTAACCAGAAAACATTATTTTGAGCAGCATTGGTGGAATAACAGCTGTATATTTTAAAAGGGAGGGAGGGAAAACTCAAAACTTTTTTTCTCCCTTCTTCCTGCAACACCTCTTAAGGAAGCTGCCCTTTGAATCTTGGGCACGGTGCCCTTCTTTCTTGGATGGAAGCACTAAACATTATTAGTTTAGGAACTGAAGTGCACCTCTCTCTGCTTGTGTGTTTCTTGTGGGCATCCTTGTTTCAACATCTGTTGTCTAAACCACAGCCAGGTCACAGAGTCTTAAGAGGGGGTGTATTTATCAAAGGGTGGTTGATTGGTCCCCTGGGAAGACCAACCCCCCCCCCCAGCTCATTGCTGCAGCCTTTGATTTCTGCCTCCTCATCTCACCCCTATTGGAGCAGAGAGACTCCTGGTACTTGCTGTGTGGGTGTCACAGGCAAACAACCTTTGGATGAGATGGTGGCGCCTTGATTACAGTGTTCCCTAATTTATGTTTGTTCAAAACGCCTGCCTCTCTTGGGTAGCCAAACCTGGAACGGGGTTTGCTTGAGATCTAGTCTGGCCCAGCCCAGGACTACTATTGAGCTCCCATCATCCCTTGCCAGGTGGAATATGTAGTACACCCTCACTTGAAGGACCAGCCGGCCAGAATTGGTTGGACTGAACAAGACAGACAAACCAGTTTCTCCTCTAAGGCGGCTTGCTGTGTTCGTTCTATCGGAACTGAAGGCGTCTTCGCATGACCTCTCTTCTCCTTGTCCCTAAAGAAATTTAGCGGAGGAGGAAATCTGAGTTAACAAGGATATGTTTGATTGACGCTGGTGGCGAACACCTCCCCCCCCCCCCCCGGCCCCAGTTACGTGCAGAACTGAAAAATCGCAAGAATTTCATCCTAATAAACATCTCAGTTGGAAATCCACAATGGTGTTTTATTTGGTGCAAGGTTCTGTTTTTGCATTTGCCATCTGAAGCCCCTATGTATCTGCCATGCGAGAATATATGGTTCTCTTTTGCTGCTGCCAATGATAAGTAGATCAAAACTCAGCTCCATAGCAATATGCCAAATACTATGGCAACTGAACTGAACTCCCTACAGTACTTACCAGCTGCAATGATTATATAATACGTATGGAATAGGTTTGACATCTCTCTCTCTCTAACTGCAGATTAATTTTTGTCGCTGCAAGGCAAAAAAAGCAATACTTTTAAGTGGAAAATATGGAAGGAAAGCCTATTATTTGTATTCCCTCCCCCCCCCCCCCAGTCAAGAGGCCGAGGCTAATAATATTAATGAGCAAGGGATCATCTCTAAAATAAAACATTTTTGGGGAACTTGTTTAAACACCTCTGAATCTTCATTACTAACCCTTGCCTTGTCTTAAGCAATATTGTCTTTTTGCACCTCCCCCCCTTCCAATTATCTTGGAACCTTTAATTTTGGGCCAAAGCCAAGGCATAGATTTATAGCGATGATAGTGAAAAACAGAACCCAAACCCAGTTTTGGGATAAATTAGCGTAATTAGAGCAACTGGGTTAAAAAAGGCGCTGGAAAATTGAAGCAGAAGGAATATCCAGCAACCCTTTTTGATTTTTTAGAAAATTCTATTTTGAGTGTACTAGACTTGCCATCACCCTTTAACAGAGAAATGACTGAGATTGCCACAAAAACTTGTGCAATAGCATTGAATTATATATAGAGAGAAAAGGCCTTATTTATTTGACTTTTTCAATCAGTAACTCTGGTTATAAACTGAATTGTTTTGAAGTGAGCTTTTTTTCTTAATTAATAATGAATGTACTGTCTATGGTATTCTCCTGTTGTAGTTTATATATACGTTGCTCCTGAAAATCTGTCAATAAATAAGATTTAGCTAATGGTTTGTTCTCTTAATACAATAAGTAGTAGTACTAGAAGAAGCTGCTTGAAGTAATCCTTGTTTTTGCTTTGTTTTTAAGCTAGGCTCTTCGTTTAATCATCTCTCATTGTATCTCTCCAAGTGCCGATAATTCATCTTTATTGTTCAGTATGATGTTTTATGTGAATGTTTGCTGGGAATGGCCCATAAAACACAAAAGCAAAAAAAAGGACTGGTTGATTGAGGTGACAGAACTAGCAGAGATGGCAACATTTTTTGACTAGAGAAAGATCAATAACTACATTTATTAGCGAGGAAGCTTCTTAGACACTTTCTGCTTGGAAAAAAAAAGAGAAAGATGAATGTGATTTTGGGGTTTGGATTAAAAAGGATACTTTATGGGAAAAAGGAAAAGTATGATGTAACCTTAGAGAAGGTAAAATATAAATATAACTTTTTTTTTAAAGATGGCATGCCTCTTTTCCTCTTTTCCTTCTTTCCATATTTCCTTTTCACTTTCTTATTGCTTTTTTCCTTCTTTAAATCAGAATTTGAACTCTTTGTAATTCTGTTGAAAAACCTGAATAAATATTTAAAGAAAGAAACACGTACACACATTATTTAATTCAAGTTAGTGAGATTATATGTTCTCTTAGATGCAAATTGATACTATGCTTTGCACTTTAACAGAAGCACCATGAAGTAACATGGTGGAAAAAAACCATTTGAAGGTGGAAACTTGATTTGCAGGAAACTAGATGTGAATAGGATTACCTTCAAACCAAGCAGTACATTTAGATGGCATAACATAGTTTCAAATTATGTGTAGTATGAATGCATTACTGATTTTGACTATATAGTGTTGGTAGTGACTTTGATAGCTGGGAATGGGGTGGGGTGGGGAGACGTGGTAGCCAAGAAAGAAACAACAACTATTTACATGCTGGATTACGAAAAAGGTGCTGCGTGGGTTCTGATTTTGCCATAAGGTGGTGCTCATTGTTTGTAGAGCTACAGTGAGAAGTTCTTGATGTAGTATAGCCAACAGCACATCTAAATCATAGACTTATATTGATTTAAAACCATACTTTCTACCTAAGTGAACCCTGGGGATTTTATTTCTGTCACAGATACCAAGGATGCATAGCTTCATTAATCTACTGCAGTGTTTCTCAACCTTGATGACTTTAAGTCCTGTGGATTTCAACTCCCAGCTATGCTGGCTGGGGAATTCTGGGAGTTGAAGTCCACAGGACTTAAAGTCACCAAGGTTGAGAAACACTGATCTACTGTTCTCAATAATCTTGATTACAGTATAACAGGGAACCAAGATGGCCCAAGTAATTTAAAACTGGTGCAGGTTTATGGTGTGGACAGGCCATTATTGGTAGGAAATGACCCCAAGGTTTACTACTGCCTTTTCCTTCCATTGATACAACATCTATTTCTCAGCATATAATTCAAGGCAAGTTAATAATAATTAACACAAATGAGCACTTGCAGCTGGTCATCAATTCTACCTAGACAGGATCTTTTAAGCCGCCTGTTGATTAATGCCAAGGTATCCAAATGGCTTACAATTCATCACCGGACATTGTTCAGCTCACCCTGTTTTAGTAGATTCATACTTTGAATTCCTCAGGCAGCAATCATTATTAGTGTATTGCCTTCTTTCTTCTGGAAATTATTACCAAATTATTTAATATTGTCTTTAAGTCAGGAAAGGTATTTTTTCCACGGAGCTATACTAGAGGCATATAATCTGATTTGCTGGTCTGTGACCGTAATAAAGATTGATTGGTTTGTATTCCCACCTTTTTTAATGAGTTCTACAGAATCAAACCATGCAGGTTCCTGACTGATGGTAATTAAGCAGCTTAAGACTGAGTCATCTTATGTTAATACATTCAAGCTGCTAGTTTCAACATAACATTTTGGTTTCTTCCCCTCTCCTCCTCCTTGTATTACAAAGTGAGTTCGCTAGAAACGAATCCATTTAATAAAATGATTGCTGCATTTTTCTACTAACCTTAACCCAGGGTTCAAATGTGCTGTGTGAGTGAAATGCTCAGGGATTCTTCATCTTACATGGTATGATGTTGTCCTATGTCAAATATTCTTCTACTTTTCAGAGATTGTTCAGTAGTAGCATTACTTTATTTATTTATGTATTACACCTTTATTGTGCTTACACATAATCCAAGAGGGTGAACATACGTAGTGCATCTTCTTCTTCCTCTTTTCCCTTCAATAACAACCTTGTGGGGTAAATTAGGCAGAGAGTGAGTGATTGGCCCCAAGTCAGCGAACTAGCCTTCATATCTAAGGCAGGACTAGAAGTCACCATCTCCCAGTTTCTACCCTGGTGCCTTAACCACTAGAATCAAAACAGCTTGTAAACAATATTAAGTTAATGTTGCAATCTAATGCAATCTTTGCAGGTTGGCAGCCTGGCTTGGAGGTGTGGGGAGAGGGGAACTGGGTCCCATGAGCAGCAGGCTGGTACATGCACACGAAACACAGGCCTTGTGCTAGTGGTAGGCTAGCACCAGTGGTGGGTTCCGGATCCCGTTGCAACCAGTACGGTTGCAATGGGCTCCGGCGTCCTCTACATAAATGTGCAGAGCGTTTACCCTCCAGTGACGCCTCCGTGACGCTCCAGCTGCTTGGTGGAGCGTCGCGCAGGCATTGTACACGGCGCGGAAGCGGAGTTTAAAGACAGGTAAGGACGACGGGCAGGCAAGTGGGTCCTCTGGAGCACTGTACTGGAACAGTACCAGGTGCTCTGTGTAGGCACCGATACACCCGTACCAGGGCCTACTGCCTGCAACCCACCACTGGCTGGCACATTGGCACACACTTATGAGTGCCTCTCCGGCCTGTTGCTTGCACAAGTTGAGCTGTGTGTGCGAGCTTTGGCCCTGCACTCATAGGGCCAAATTCCAAATAGGCCATGGTCTGGGGAGTCCTGATGTAATGTATCCATTAGGGCATTTAGCATTTTGGAATTACCTGCTATGTTGAGAATCTCTTAGCCTATATTGCTGTTTTAATTGTAACAGAGAGAGAGAGAGAGAAGAGATGGGGGGAAGAAATCACAGTGGTCTTTACTAAAAAATATTTATTGATCTGAAGCTTGCAGCATTATTTTTAGCGTAGACATTTCTTGTTCTTCTAATATTGGAATCATTCCTTTGGAATACTGTTTCGTATCCATAATAAAGATATAACTATTATATATGTAGATGTCATAAATAATAAATGCTCATCCGGAAATAACTCCAATTGAATTTGCACCAAACTCAAGACTTTGAGTTCGACTTTGTTGCATGCTCTAGCTAGCATAATCAGATACAACTGTTTAAAGAAGGCAAGATTCTTTTTTTCCTGTATTCAAAATGAGTCCATATCTTGAGTTATGATGTAATAAACATGTCAACAAAGTCATTTGAAACTCATGTTTCTTCTGTCATTCATTATCAATATACCCACAAATAGGCTTTTGACTCTTGTTTGCTGTAATATTACATTGAAAATAAAGGTTCCGCTCGCACATATATGCTAGTCGTTACCGACTAGGGGGCGGTGCTCATCTCTGTTTCAAAGCCAAAGAGCCAGCGCTGTCTGAAGATGTCTTCGTAGTCATGTGGCCGGCATGACTAAATGCTGAAGATGCACGGAACACTGTTACCTTCCCACCAAAGGTGGTTCCTATTTTTCTACTTGCATTTTTACTTGCTTTCAAACTGCTAGGTTGGCAGAAGCTGGGACAAGTAACGGGAGCTCACTCTGTTATGCGGCGCTAGGGATTCGAACCGCTGAACTGCCGACCTTTCTGATCAACAAGCTCAGCATCTTAGGCACTGAGCCACCGTGTCCCTTGTAATATTATATAGGTGTCTGTTATTTGGTAATCAAGCCCCATTCTTCAATAACAACGGATAGAGTGGATGGAGGGAGGAGTAGAAGGAAAGATAGGAAGGAGAGGAGAAAGGAGAGGAATAGGAGAAAGGGAAAGGCAGAGGATAAGATGGATCTATGGGATGTTAAAAAAACAATCTTCAAGTATATTGTTAACAGTAGGGAAAATTGTTATAAATACATATTATTAATAACAGTTATGAGATCATATAATTGTGAATGTATATATGAAATTGATAAAATAAAATAAATTTATAAAAAAAAAACAAAAAAAAAACAATAACAACATTCAGAAGTTTAAATATATTGACGGTATGTCTGAAATTCCCAGCCATCTGGTGGTGATGGTAGCGGTGGCAATGACGATGATGAGGATTAGAATTGAAAAACAGATCTTTGAAAAGGATATACTTGGCATCAGTCTTTTGGTTTCAGGGAACAAAAGTAGAATAAGGGAATTTCCTCCCTTGCATCTATATTTTCAATAAAACCAAAATAGGTCTTTTGCTCAGAATGTAACAACAAAAACTACCATTATTAACGGCTTTCTCCCTCGGAACAAATGGGGGAAAGTTCAATATAAAAAAAATCAATAAAAGAAGAGGAAAGGAATAAGTAGTAAAAACCTGCAGTAAACTGAAAGTATCCTATATAGCAGTTTTAAAAGCAGGTTGTGGTTAAAAGTGGACCACTGCTATATTTTAAAATCCTTTTAAAATCACAGATGTATAGCATCCAAAGAGAAAACCCTTGAAGGGGCTATGCAGCTTTCAGCTAACCTTAAAAGGAATAGCTAGCATGCACATCAGAGCGTTTATTTAGATTAGACAACTATCTAAGGGTTCTTCTAATTGGTTCTCCTGCAATTTCTCCTCTAGTGGCCACTATATTTAAATCCCTCAAGACCTCCATGAAGAATTCTGTGATAGGTTAAAAGAAAAAAAAATGCACTGATTTCCTTGTTGAAGGTGATCTCTTTCTCTGCTTTGATTTCCAAACTGGAAAAAAAAAAACCTTTGCTAGTTAAAAGGCAGGCTGAAATATTCCTGCAAGCAATCCACAGTTCCACTGATTTTATCCCTTCCTCCTTTTATCTCTCCCAGAGTTCATTGGAATGTAAGAATTCAGATGGAAAATGCAGAGCTTGGTTCTTCCAAAGACTATAGAGTGTTGGGATGTAAGAGAGGAATGGCAAATCTATGTAGGTCATTTTTTTTAAAGAACTTTTTTTTGGTAGGGGTTTAACCTGTGATGAAATATAACAATTGCTGGGATTGTTTAGTGCTCTGATTTTATTGACTGCAATCCAGTTGTGAACTTATTATTTTGAATCATTACTGTGTTTCCCCGAAAATGAGACAGGGTCTTATTTTCTTTTGATCCCCAAAATAAGCGCTTGGCCTTATTTTCAGGGAGATCTTATTACTTTTGAGATGCAGGAGGCGGCAAGCGTGGTCACCTCATGGCTGCTACTGTGTTGCAATAGTTTTGGGGAGGGCTTATTTTAGGGTATGTGCTCAAAAGCCTGAGTGGGCTTATTATCTGGGGAGGTCTTATTTGGGGGAAACAGGGTACTTCCTAACCCTTTAGCAGGACCTACAGTATCTCTAGGAAATGTTTATTCCAAGATTTTAACCCAACACATTCAGGTAGTTATTGATGTAAGGAAGCGTGCCAAATTGTTCAAGGTTCGAAATTGGTGAATTGTTTGTGGGTTTTTCCCCCACTTTGGGATTTTTTTTTCTTTTTTTTATTTAGAGTATATAGATAGGATTCCCAGAGAAGGCTATTTAGAAGGCAGACACCTCCATTGTCAGCAGCCCCATGGTCATGTGATCAAAACATGAGTGTTTGCCCTGAGCATTAGTTATTCAGATTCTTTTTTTTTTTGTTATAAAGTTGCTTATTTTTTCATTTTCATAACATATAATCATGTGTATACTATTACATAGCCACCATCATATTGTATTATTAAATGTTTACATCAATTCATCTTACTATCAACTCCCAAAAACAATGATTGGCTCTTCTGCTCTCCATACACCATATTTGTACCTTATCCATCACTTTCTTCTCCCCGTCTCCCTCCCTGCCTCCTTTCTTCCCTCTGTCACCCTTCCCTTCTCTACTTCCTCTCCCTCCTCTCTCCCCTTTCCACCCCTCATTTCTCTCCTCTTCCCCCCCTTGCCCTCTCTCCTATCCTTCTCTTCTTCCCTTACCTCTCTCCTCTTATTTCCCACTCTTCATCTCATTTACTTGGTGTATTTCAGCTTCTGAGCAAGGTCCATTTTATGTTGATGGTATTTATAATTCCCTTTCAATATACATATTTAATTTTAACATGTATTCTCCTCCTTTTTTAAAGAAAAAAATAGAACAAAAAAGTATACATATATAGTCATTGTGTTTTTAAAACCCTCCCCCCCTCAGCCTAATTTTGGCAGAGATGTAGACCTTGTTAGAATTCCCAGCTATTCTCATCTCTATCTTTATATAATTATACATCCAGTTAGTGATTCTGTCTTTAAATCTCAATAGTTTCACATTGTAGGTGTATTTCATGTTCCCTCTATATTGTCTATAAATGGCAATCCTCACTCTTGTAAAGAGCTAGTATGGATTAATCTTGTACTAATTTGAATAACCTTGGTTCCTGATTTCTTGTGTCTGACAAGGTTGTTAAGTTAACCGGTTGTTCACTAGGAGCCAGATTTTGCTGAAAGCTGGAAGTAAACAGTGGTTTCTGGCAAAGCCGAGGTGGCGCAGTGGTTAAATGCAGCACTGCAGGCTACTTCAGCTGACTGCAGTTCTGCAGTTCGGCTGTTCAAATCTCACCGGCTCAAGGTTGACTCAGCCTTCCATCCTTCCGAGGTGGGTAAAATGAGGACCCGGATTGTTGGGGGCAATATGCTGACTCTGTAAACTGCTTAGAGAGGGCTGAAAGCCCTATGAAGCGGTATATAAGTCTAACTGCTATTGCTATTGCTAAAACCATCATAAATAATAGTCACATGACCATAGGCCGCACTGCAAATGGACACAAATGCAGGCTAGTTGCCAAACACCCAAAATGAGGTCATGTGACCATAGGGGAATGTCAAAACTTTGGAACAGGGTCATGAGTACAGTACCTTTTGGGGGAGTCCATTGTAATGTTGACTGCTCATTTAGCAATCACTTGTAAGTCAAGGGCTGCATATATTACACTGGCTATGATATACATACACTATTGGAAAGTTTTTAAAAACAGGACTTAGAAATGCAAGCTCCTGAACTAGATTAGCCTGGTGAGATGAATATTTGATTCCAAAGTACAAATGTAAAAATTGAAAGAACAGTCTTCGAGAAAACCGCTGATTGAAAAAAAAGTTGGCATCAACCATTTTTAAAATATTTGTGGAGAATTCTCCATAACAGTCCTAATCTTTTGCCACATCTCCTGCTACTAAACAGTTATTTCTCCAACATGTTTACTGCATCTTTACTCATGCAGTAAAAATGTATTCACTGGGGTTTATTTCCATAATAAGCCTCTTGTGGTGTAACTTATGCTCTGAACTAGAAGTGCAAATTATTTAGATTCTAATATACAAAATGTGCCTTTGGGTGCTTTAGAAAATAAAACTATCCGAAAGCCTAAACATGGCACCATAATTATAAAATAAATGTGGTTTTGTAAAGTTATTAAGTCAACAAATCTTCCCATGTATATTATAGGGACCAAGCTGCCCCTTATGTTGCTTATCAGATTGCCTATTGTTTATTCAGCAGAAGATGAAAAAGAAAAGGGGGAAAAAAGTTTGTATTTCTCAGATGAATATAAAAGAATATTTGCAAAGCCTGCCTTTAAAGCAGTGTTTCTCAACCTTGGCCACTTGAAGATGTCCGGACTTCAACTCCCAGAATTCCCCAGCCAGCTGGGAGAATTCTGGGAGTTGAAGTCCGGACATCTTCAAGTGGCCAAGGTTGAGAAACACTGTTTTAAAACATGCCATCCTTCATTGGTGCACAAGTGATGCTCCTTGGAATTTCATTTCCAATTTTGCCAGACAAAATAAGCTTTTCCAATACATGATTCATCTTAAAATCCTTGCTTTATGTAGCAGGAAGTAACTGTTGGAAGTATTTTCCTCTGCAAGGCAGTCTGATTGATCATACGGAGGCTGTATTCTTTGTTCTGTGTGTGTGGTTTTTTGTTTTTGTTTTACTTTTCTACAATACTGATTTTGAAATCTAACCTGTCATGATTTCCAGGCTGTTGCTCATGTGCCTTCCCATAAGTTTTATCCCAGACCGCAGGAATCTCTATAGTTCAAGGTTTAAATGCCGAAGATTTGATTTTTCACTGTGGAACACATTTACACTTCGGTGACTGTTGTGCCTGCGTTCAAATTCCAGACCCATATATGGACACAACATGGCCATAAATGTGAACTAGAATGCAAAAGATTTCTCTGCTGCAGACAGGAGAAATAACGGGAAGTGAAATATGATTTTTTTTTTTCCAGAGGTAGAGATGGGGAAAGATTGCCTCGGAAAGGAATTGCAACCAAGATAAAATCTTGTGTTGAAAATAACTGGCTGAGATGGAAAGTGACTACGGAGCATCAACATCTTGCAATTTCACCTCTTTTTAATTGTGTCTCACATGTTTCAAGTTTCAAGTTTCAAGTTTTATTGAACTTGTATGCCGCCCTATTCCCCGGGGGGACTCAGGGCGGCTAACAAACTAAATAGGGGAAAGGGGAAGTACAAAAAAACGAAAAGACAGACAAATACAAACAGATTAAAAACTCATCAACAGCTGCAACAAATTCGAGTGGGGCTGGGAACTCATCAGCCCCAGGCCTGCTGGAACAGCCAGGTTTTAACGGCTTTGCGGAAAGCCTGAAGGGTGGCGAGGGTACAAATCTCCACGGGGAGATCGTTCCAGAGGGCCGGAGCAGCCACAGAGAAGGATACTGTGGGTACTTGAGAGACCGCCTGCTGCCAATTACCTCCCACAGACCCGTTAGATCACACAGGGTCGGCCTCCTCCGGGTTCCGTCCACCAGCCAATGCCACCTGGCTACCACCTGGGGGAGGGCCTTCTCTGTAGCAGCTCCGGCCCTTTGGAATGAACTCCCCGCGGAGATTCGGACCCTCACCTCTCCAGGCCTTCCGGAAAGCCGTCAAAACCTGGCTGTGCTGGCAGGCCTGGGGTCGATGAGTTCCCCTCCCCTCTCGACTTGTATGGCTGTGTGATTCTCATGTATTTTAATTACGTGTATTGTGTTTATGTCCCCTTTCCCCCCCTGAGTTGTTCGCTGCCCTGAGTCCCTACCGGAGAAGGGCGGCATACAAATAAACTAAATCAATCAATCAATCAAATCAATCAATCAAGGCGCTCCCCCGGGGGTCGACAATCGACACTGACTAGTTGATGGAATCCGGAGGAGACCTAATCTGTGGGATCTAATCGGTCGTGAGGAGGTAATTGGCAGAAGGCGGTTTCTTAAGTACCCAGGTCCGATACCATGTAGGGCTTGTCATCTATAAACCTTTCACAACGTTTATTTGCTTCTGAGTCACACCCCTTGTCATTCTTGCATTCTCAATCCCTTTTGTTTTTCTTCAACCCTGCCTTCCCAACTTTTTTCTGTTTATTATTCATCTATATTTTCTCATTTTCTATATCCCCTCCTCCCCATTTCTTTCCTCGCCTCCTTTCTTCCATGGCCTGCTTTCAGACTGTTTGGGGTCTTATTTCTTTTTTGATTGTCTCTATCAGATATGTGTTGTTGTTAGTTGCAAAGTCGTGTCTGACTCATCACAACCCCATGGACAACAATCCTCCAGGCCTTCCTGTCCTCTACCATCCTCTGGAATCCATTTAAGCTCACACCCACTCCATCCAGCCACCTCATTCTCTGTCGTTCCCTTCTTCTTTTGCCCTCAATCATTCCCAGCATTAGGCTCTTCTCCAGGGTGTCCCTCCTTCTCATTAGGTGGCTGAGGTATTTGAGTTTCATCTTCAGGATTTGGCCTTCTAAAGAGCAGTCAGGGTTGATCCCCGGTTTGATCGCCTTGCAGTCCAAGGGACTCACAGGGACTGAAACGCTGCCCTATGCAATTTTTATCTCTGAGCTGTAAAGTAAGGAATCTGGTTTACAGCTTAGAAAAACCAAGAATTTGGTGGCCAGAATATTTGAGTTTAATCTTCAGGATCTGGTCTTCTAAAGAGCAGTCAGGGTTGATCTCCTCTAGGACTGACCGGTTTGATCGTCATGCAGTCCAAGGGACTCGCAGGAGTCTTCTCCAGCATCTTAGTTCAAAGGCCTCAATTCTTTGGTGCTCAGCCTTTCTTATGGTCCAACTTTCACAGCCATACATCAAATATGTAAAAGTACATTAATGTGGTTAACTTCTTGTGTTTGTTCATAGATTGAGGTTTGATCCAAATTTAAACATCAAAAGTGTCACCATGCAGGGAGAGCTTTTATATTGACTTAAATGTTTGATGAGTGTCAGTATTCTGTGAGTAGAGGAAGTTGAGATGTGTGAGATCATATATGTCTATCCAAAGGTTGGGAAGGCTAGAAGTGTGGGGAACTTTAAAATCTCCCCAAATATTTCCAAGCTGTCTTACTGCACTATGTTGCTATCTGTATACGGGAGGGAAGGAAGTAGAATTATTCAGTTTGCATAACAACAGATAATCTACACACTTTAACTCAGAAATCCAAGTATGTTAAGCCTCTGTTTACTTAGTGCTGCTAGATGGCTAAACATTTTTGATTTAGAGAAGACTAAACTTTTTGCCCCATGAAAACACATCCATTTAAACTAGGAGAAAATTATTTTCCTCCATATAATTTTTAAGTTGACTTACACCCAGAACAGTTAATGCCTATGATGTTGCAATGGGTGAAATGCATTTCATTCAGTCTAGTCAGATACGACAGCATGCCATTATAAAATGAATTGATTTGGGAGTGGCCCTAGGATCCTAAGCGGAATTGTACCTAGACCTGTGATGGTAAACCTATAACACACGTGCCACAGGTGGCACGCAGTGCCCTCTCTGTGGGCACGTGAGCTGTTGCCCCAGTTCATTCTGCTGTGCGTGTGGCAGCTGGTCGGCGGGTCTCTGCCGCGCAGGTGGGGCGTGCAGGGGGGGCCCATGCAGGGAGGAGTGTACGGGGGGGGGCGCACTGCATTTTGGGGATTCGGGCACACTTTGGTCACTCAGCCTGGAGAAAGTTAGCTGTCACTGACCTAGACTATTTTACAGGTTTTGGAGTGATGTTTCATTGAGATTTATCAAATGGTATGGATGATCTAAATAATATCTTATCAATACAGTAATTGATTCTATATGACATTTGCTGAAAATCAGTATTTGATTCCTCTGGTGTATCTAAGAGCCGAGGTGGCGCGGTGGTTAAATGCAGCACTGCAGGCTACTTCAGCTGACTGCTAGATCAGCAGTTCAGCGGTTCAAATCTCACCGGCTCAGGGTTGACTCAGCCTTCCATCCTTCCGAGGTGGGTAAAATGAGGACCCGGATTGTTGTTGGGGGCAATATGCTGACTCTCTGTAAACCGCTTAGAGAGGGCTTAAAGCCCTATGAAGCGGTATATAAGTCTACTGCTATTGCTATTGCTACTTCCTAGAAATTTTACAAATAGCCATTGTTTTGGCTTTCACTGTTTTTGACTGTAAGTCCAAACTGTAAGTAAAACACTGTAAGTCCAAACTGTAAGTAAAACACATTCAATTTGTAGTGGCAGTAAAACAAGGATAGCTAAGTGTCTATGGAGATTCTCAGTCATCCAGGTCATGGTTGTCCCAAAGGTGCTTTTTCAAGAGGCAACTGGACTTTCTGGTTTTTCTTTGAAGACATTTCACTTCTCATCCAAGAAACTTCTTCAGCTCTGAATGGATGGTGGGGAATGAAAGGATTTATACTCCTTGCAGACAGCTGGGCATTTGCATTCTTTTAGCTGGTCGTTCAGGTCACCTGGAGGTTTATCTGCGTCATCAGGGTCACCTGAGTGGTGCACATTGGTTTGGAACCTTCTTGGAACTGTTGAAAGGTGGGGGGGGGGGGGAAGAAAAAAGAAAGAAAAACCAGAAAGTTCAGTTGCCTCTTGAAAAAGCACCTTTGGGACAAGGATAGCTAAGCTGGTGCTTTCCTGAGGTTTGGTCTGTAATCCCAACCATCCATTGCTTTTGACCTCCCTGGCTGGGCTAACAAGTTCAAACCATCTGAATCAGAGGTGGCATTCAGCCAGTTCTGACAGCTTCTAGGGAACCGGTAGCAGAAATTTTTAGTAGTCTGGAGAACTGGCAAATTGGCTGGCCACGCCTCTGCTGCCTCCCAGCCTGCCAGCTGATTTTCTTTTGTTGTCCTGAACAGGAAAATGGAGCTGGAAAGCAAGTTAGTGGGGTGGGGAGGGAATGGGGATTTTGCATAAATGTCCACCAAACCACGCCCACAAAACCGGTAGTAAAAAAAATTGAATTCCACCGCTGATCTGAATGGTACCCATTTGCTTACCCGGAGTCAAAATATAGCAGCAATTCTGGGAGAAGACTGTAAAAGCATCTTTACCTTATGCTAGAAAGGGCACCTGATACCTGATAATTCTTGATGGAAATATTCCAAGAAGGCTCATTCCAAGTGAAGAAGATTTTTGCTCATCCACTTTCCCTAGTAGGGAAAGGTTTTCTAAAGATAGGCTTGGGAGAGAGCCAGTCTCAAGTCATTTGGGAAATGAGCTGGCAGAAATGTACTTATTTCAAAATTGTCAGTGCATAACCCTTTTGGCTGATCTCATAATCTGTGTTCTGGATTAAAAAATATTTCCTTTTGTACTCCTGTCTTTCTGGATGTCTTGTCTATCTACTTATCTATCCACCCACCCTTTCACCTTCTTCTGGGATAGTTTTAGACTTTCCAGTGTGGTCTACAGCAGGGGTGAAATTCAGCAGGTTCTGACAGGTTCTGGAGAACTGGTAGTGGAAATTTTATGCAGTTCAGAGAACCGGTAAATACCACCTCTGGCTGGCCCTGCCCCCATCTATTCTCTGCCTCCTGAGTCCCAGCTGGAGGAAATGGGGATTTTGCAGTAACCTTCCCCTGCCACACCCACCAAGCCATGCCCATAGAACCGGTTGTAAAATAATGTGAATTTCACCACTGGTCTAGAGTCATGGCTTTTCCTGCCAGTCTTCTTCAGGAATACTAACCAGTATGATGCTTGCTTAGCTTTTTTGGCTAAGTGTTTCCACCCACCGTGACTGTCATAGGGTGGGAGAATACTGCCACTCCAGCAAAGGCAGTCCTGCAGTGGTGCTTAAAAGTGTGTGAACCCTTTGTTGTTTTCAATACTTCTGCATAAATATGACTCAAAATATGACTCAAAAATATGACTCATCTGTTCTCTACACAAATCCTAAATTTAGATAAGGAGAACCCAATTAAATAAATGAGTAAAAAAAAAAAAGAATACTGTATTGGCCCATAAATTATTACATGGAGAACATTTCTGTTAAATTTTGCAAGGAAGGACATGGTAGCAAGAAGGAGACAGTGGAAATTTCTCTGTGGGAAAATTTAAAATGTTGATAAATCCCACTTTTTCTCTAATAATTGAAACCCCATATGTATGCAAATGATTCCTTTTTATCCCCGTTGCAGTCGTACGAGATGAAATATATTGCATATAGAAGAATAGACTAACAGAGTTGGAAGGGACCTTGGAGGTCTTCTAGTCCAACCCCCTGCCTAGGCAGGAAACCCTACACCACTTCAGACAAATGATTATTCAACATCTTCTTAAAGACTTCCAGTGTTGGAGCATTCACAACTTCCGAAGGCAAGCTGTTTCACTGATTAATTGTTCTGTCAGGAAATTTCTCCTCAGTTCTAAGTTGTTTCTCTCCTTGATTAGTTTCCACCCATTGCTTCTTGTCCTAACCTCGTGTGCTTTGGAGAATAGTTTGACTCCCTCTTCTTTGTAGCAGCCCGTGAGACACTGGAACATTGCTATCATGTCTTCCCTAGTCCTATTGGGCTAAGATCAACTGAGTGTTGCTTGAATTGGATTTGCAGACAAGTGTTACCATCTGATTTCTGATTCTCTGGCTCAGTCATGAGTTTTGAGGCTTCAGCCATGAAGTGTTGTGGTTATTGTGGGAGTTTATTCATTGGATTTTTGCACGTTCTCTTTGAAAAGGCTCAGTGGTTAACAACAACTATAAAGAAACAGTATTACATGTCTTGGACTCCCAACACATTCAAAGGTATGAGGTTGGAAACTGCTATACTGTCTAATACATCACACTGGGTTTTCCTGATCTCTCTCTCAAGAACATGGCTTATTCATTCAGGAAGAAAAGCTTTAGGTTATGTATTAATATTTATTTAAAGGAAATGTAATTGCCATTATTTATTTACATTTGCAATTGGAGAGTGTCCTGGCTTAGTAGAGCACTTAGTTGATATAATGAAGCTTCCTAAGATTTATTTTGAAGTTGCAGACTCTGCTTTAGCGCATAGTTTACAAAGTCCTTGTCTTTGGCTTTGCTGGATGTTGAGCATCTCATGTTGCAATTTCTTACTATAAGTTAAATGAAGCATGTTTTGGATTGTCCATAGAGCTACATTCTATAATATTTTGCATTATAATCAGAGGTGGTATTCAGCAGGTTCTGACCAGTTCTGGAGAACCGGTAGTGGAAGTTTTGTGTAGTTCGGAGAACCAGTAAATACCACCTCTGACTAGCCCCAACCCCATCTATTCTCTGCCTCCCGAATCCCAGCTGATTGGGAGGAAATGGGGATTTTGCAGTAACCTTCCCCTGCCACACTCACCAAGCCATGCCCACCAAGCCACGCCATGCCCACCAAGCCACGCCATGCCCATGGAACCGGTAGTAAAAAAAATTTGAATCCCACCACTGATTATAATGTTACATTGCAGGGTTTGATTTTAAATGATGATTATACCTGGTTTTGGGTAAACTGGAATTTATTTATTTTTTAACTGGAATCTATAAAGTTTGCTTCATGTGTTTGTGAGTAGAAGAAAATAGTAAGACATTTATTAAAGGATACTTTTGTATGGCTTTCCACTGACATATTTCAAGGCTTAGCATTATAGTTTTGATATTAGAATACAATTCAGGCCTAGATTATTGTCCCTACATTCTCCTCTCTTATCATTATACATTTTATTTTAGTTTACTTTTTTTTTTTAAAAAAAAAGATCAATAGTACATTAATATTTCAAATGTTTTTAAGACTGCATTTCATGACAACCATTTGCTGGAGACTCAGAAGTATACATCTTACACCAATTAATTAGATTATTTTTTGTTTTACTTTAAGAAGTCAAAGTGCATATATTATTTTTCAGAAATCTTGAATGCGGGATAGGTCATATGGGCCTGCTACTCGTATCACTGCACTCTGTAACGCTAAAGCAGGAGTGTCAAACTCACATCCTCATGGCGGTGTCATGTGACATAGCGGGACTTCCCCCCTTCACTAAACCGGGTATGGGCGTGGCCAGCACATGATGCATCCAACCCTTCTGTATCTTAAGCCTATCTTCTGGAATGTTGGCTATTCCTGCCAGCTTGGTGTCATCTGCAAATTTGATGAGTTCCCCATCTTGTTAAGTGAGATTATTCTGATTTGATGAGTTTGCAGATTTGCAAACAAGTGTTTCACTTAGCAACATAAATTTTGGGCTCCATTGTGGTCATACCCTGAGGACTACCTGTACTAGTTAAGCTATACTGCTTTGCTTTTTTAAAATTAATTTTGTTCGGCTGAAGATTGCTTCTTGAAAGCGGTAGACTGACCTTTTCAGGGATTTCCAACTCAGAAAGATTGGATTTGAATAGGAGCCTGGCAGAGAAATAAAAGGATGTAGGCTAGATGGAGAAAACATCCATGAATGGCAAAAAGTTTCAAAGTTGTTGCCAGATAAAGTACATGGTCCCATCCATTAAATCACCAGGAGTTGAGCTGGACTGCAGGAGATTTTACTATGTGCTTTCTATTACTTTCTATGTTAGAAACTACAAAAGAATATTGGAAATAGATTAAATAGCCATGTTGTAGAGAAGGGGTGTCAAACTCACAGCGTCACGTTGTCATCACTTGACGTATCGTGACTTTTCCCCCTTGGTTAAAAAGGGGGTCGGCGTGGCCAGCGCGTGACACATCCAGCCCACGGGCCACGAGTTCATCACCCCTGTTGTAGAATCTCTTGTTTTGTTTGATGGTAGCTATATAAATTGGGGGGGGGGGAAATCAGTCAATCAATCAATAAATGAAGACTGAACGACAGCAGCATAAAGATGTGAAAAATCTTGAAAGATACCCATTTTCTGCCAATTACACAATGGCCCTGCAGCTCTTTCTACATTTGAACATTTTACTGCTGGGAATCCTATTCAGAGGATGATTTAGACAGTTGGACTGCATTACTCCTTACATATAATTTCACATGCATATTTAATATTGGGGGTTCAATTATTTAACATTATAGCGATAGATGTGTAAATCTAGCTTTTGTTTACTGTAGAAAATATAATTTAGTGAGTTTTCATTTTCCCCTTTTCATGTAATACTATCTATCTATCTATCTATCTATCTATCTATCTATCTATCTATCTATCTATCTATCTATCTATCTATCTATCTATCTAAAGCAATAATACAGAAAACGGGACTATCCAAAATAGCAGCAGTAAACCAGTAAAATCACAGCAGCAGAGAACATTTTCATTTGTGCAACAGTGATTGGCATCAGTTCATTTAAAGATTGGAATATTTAGGTTTATGAGCATTTTATCCCACCTGAATGGTTCTTTCAAGCTTTGAGCAAACTCTTTTTCACTATTCCAATAATTTGGTGGCATTGACAATCTTACAATAATACAATACAATAGCAGAGTTGGAAGGGACCTTGGAGGTCTTCTAGTCCACCCCACCCCCCCCTGCCTAGGCAGGAAACCCTATACCATTTCAGACAAATGGCTATCCAACATCTTCTTAAAGACTTCCAGTGTTGGGGCATTCACAACTTCTGGAGGCAAGCTGTTCCACTGATTAATTGTTCTAACTGTCAGGAAATTCCTCCTGAGTTCTAAGTTGCTTCTCTCCTTGATTAGTTTCCACCCATTGCTTCTTGTTCTACCCTGAGGTGCCTTGGAGAATAGTTTGACTCCCTCTTCTTTATGGCAGCCCCTGAGATATTGGAACCCTGCTATCATGTCTCCCCTAGTCCTTTTCATTAAACTAGACATACCCAGTTCCTGCAACCATTCTTCATATGTTTTAGTCTCCAGTCCCCTAATCATCTTTGTTGCTCTTCTCTACACTCTTTCTAGAGTCTCCACATCTTTTCTACATCGTGGCGACCAAAACTGAATCTTGAACTAATCTTTGTTATTTTCATCAGTCCAGATGATTTCAGAATAAGTTAAGTAGCATGACAGATAATCCTTGACTTACAACAACAATTGGGACCAGAACTTCCATCACTAAGTGAGTTTTGCCCCAATTTATGATCGTTTTGCTGCCGTCAAATGAATCACACCTTTATTACATGAATAGGGCTCCCCTCCTTAGATTTTGCTTGTTGTAAACTGGGTAGGAAAGTTACAAATGGTGATCACATGACCTTAGCATAATGCAATCATAATAAATACATGCCAGTTGCAAAGCGCCCAAATTTTGGTCATGTAACTGCTACGATAGTCATAAGTGTGAGGACCGATTGTAAATCACTCTTTTCAGCACTGAAACGGTCACTAAATGAAAGATTGTAAGTTGAGGACTATCTGAAATTCTCGTACAGATCAGGGGTGGGTTACAATAGCAGTAGACTTATATACCGCTTCATAGGGCTTTCAGCCCTCTCTAAGTGGTTTACAGAGAGTCAGCATATTGCCCCCAACAATCCGGGTCCTCATTTTACCCACCTCGGAAGGATGGAAGGCTGAGTCAACCCTGAGCCGGTGAGATTTGAACCGCTGAACTGCTGATCTAGCAGTAGCCTGCAGTGCTGCATTTAACCACTGCGCCACCTCGGCTCAAAAATTTCAACAACGGGTTGCTGGGTGGGCGTGGCCAGGGTGGGCATGGTCTAGTTGGACTCCTGCACCATGGTGTGGTAGGGGCATTTTCACCTTCCCAAAGCTCCGGAGTCTTTCCTCGAACCTCTGGGAGGGTGGAAATGCCCTCCCCTGGGCTCCGGAAGAACTTCCGGGATGCCAATTTTTCCCCCTCCCCGAGCCTCCACGCGGGTCCTGCACTTATCTTGCATCCAAAATGGGCCGCGTGGAGACCCCTGGGAAGGGTGGGTGGGGTCAGCCAGGAGCAGAATTTGGAGGGTCTCCCAACCAGCCATAATGTTAACTATGGGTTCTCCCAGGTTCAGGACTACCCACCCTAGAAGCAGCCCATCTCTGGAACAGATCACTCCTTTCATTGTGGGAAGGGCTTATTAATCTCCAGATGTGTGGCAAGTTGGACAAGAAAATAGAGTCAATGGATCAAGAGATTTCACAACAAAGGAGAATAACAATTGGTGCCTCTCTGTACCCTGTCATGGCCCTTAGCCTTGAAGTCCAGTACAGAATCCTTGTCTGTATTCCTGACTCGCGTCTTACTATGGTACCTTACACTGACCTGATTTTCAGGCAGCGCTAAGCTTTAAAAATAAGTCCCCCCTCATGGCTGATGAGCACATTAGCCACCTCTGGGAAAATGCAAAATCAATCAGTCTTTCATTCATGCTCATCCCAGCTAAGGCTGATGATGAAGAGTTCTAACTTATTTACTGAAGGTATTTTATATCAAAAGCAGGATGTTGCGGATGAAATATAGATGTGATTGGAACTGAAAGTGTTGTCAGGAAACCATACTCTTTCCCCCACCCCTCCACTCGGTTTCTGCAAAGATTTCCTTAAGTGCTCTGGATCCATCTGGAATTCGTATGCTCTCGCCGAGATTCTTCATTTTTGCAAGATTTGAAGAACCAGGAAGCCCTTACTGGATGTGCAAAAGATTATTCATCTTCCCTCTAATGTTGTTGAGCACCCTGTGCAAAGTTAGCACAGTGGCAATCTCGATTGTGGGGCTTTTGCTGAGTCTTTAACTCCTGGCAAAAAACATTGATTTATCTGACAGATCCCTTGGTGTACAGCAGTACAACAGGCCCAGAGATTCATAAACCATATTAATTACACAATCGGAAAGCAGGACAAAGAATTAGCCACAGCTGGGGGATGTGAATAAGTGATGCATCTTGTAAAATATTTCAAATTCCCTTTACAATCCAGCATATAGCGTGGTCCATTCTTGCTTTTAATGTAGAATGTTTATTTTAATAAACATTCAAATTTGAACTAAGTACAGTGTGCAAACCACTGTGTATGCACATCATATTTTACATGCAGTATAGTATGGAAAGGCTGATACTTCCTAATCTTTTCATATCACATCCATCAAGCCCACCTCGTGCGGTTAAAAAAATCAGTAGCTTGAGTATATCTGGAGGACACCAATTTCCTTACCTCTCATGCAAATATGGAGAATTTGCATGACATTTTCTGCAATTTTCCTAATAATGGAAGAAGAGTAATGATTTCACTTATATTCTCTATTCGTATTTTATTACTCTGAGTCTCCCAGAGTCATACATTGGAGATGAGTAGCTATATAAATTTAAATAAATGAATAAATATTTTGCTTATGTGAATTAGCATTTTACGCATATACTTAGACATATTCTTTGACATAGAATGATGGATGAGTTGAGGATTCTTCAGACAATGTGGCTTTCTGTGGAATTACCTCCTTCTGTCCTCCCCAAAAAAACTTTCTTTATGCTAGTGAAGCATAAAAGTTTTTAGTTGTTTTACTTTCTTCTTTTGATTTGTTTCTCCATTTCCCCCCCTAATTTCATTTGCCAGGATTCATTTTCTCCTGAGTTCTTGGAGAAAAAAAATCTCCCCATGGGTTTGCACACTGCAGTGTGGTGCAGCTAATTAGATAGTGCTTTAATTATTTCCTTCAGGAATCCGTAGCAATGCAACTTATTGCTGGCACTACTTTGTGTAAAAAAAAAAAAAATCCCTTCTGTCTAATGTCTCCGGCAGTCAGTAAATGCTTTTAATGGAAGAAAACTTTATCCATATAGGGACCTGTCAAGGAAGTTCATACAAGGGCAGCTTTGGGGTGCTGCAGTCAACTGCTTGGCTTTCCGCGTTCTTGGTGATGCTGAAGCAAGGTTTCATAATTTTTCATGACTATTTGAAGGGAAGTTGTGCAGGCGGCAGCTGGATCTCTTTCATAGCCTTCGTTTTATGGAATGCCCCTGTAGATGAGCCATGTAACCGCAGGAGGGAAATGTTACACATAGGCATCCAGACTGTGCATGCTTTCTTGCAGACCTTCCTAGACTAAACTTCACGTGGAGAGGGAAAGCTTGAAGAAAACAGCTTGTTAAATTTGAGGACAGTACCGACTGGCTGGCTGCCTGCCTAACTTTCAGGGTTCAGCTTGCATTTCTTAAACAGCTTTTTTACACAGATCTGCAGGACAGGGAATCCTTGACTTAACAACCCCGGTTCAGCCCAAAATTTCAATGGCTAAGCAGGACAGTGGTTAAGTGACTTTGGCTCTATTTTACAACCTTTCTTGCTGCAGTTGTTAAGTGCAGTTGTTAAGCTAATAGCACGGTTTGTTAAGTGTATTTGGCTTTCCCATTGACTTCGCTTGCAACCTTTGGCAGGTTGCCAAGCACCCAAATTTTAATCACGTGACCATGGGGATGTGGCAACAGTCGTAAATGTGAATAATGGCCATAAGTCATTTTTTTTCAGTGCCGTTGTAACTTCAAATGGTCATTAAATGAACTGTTGTAAATCGAGGACAACCTGTATTCCCTAATTCAGAAACAAAGACTGGAGATTCTCACTATGCACAGAGGACAGAACAAAACTTCATGATTGGATAAAATGAAACAGCGTCCCTGGAATTGAGTGTAGCTGCTTTGCCACTGAGAATTGGCAGTCCATAACTAGTTTGCCAAAGTTAAGACTGCATATCCCATCTCTACATGATATGATCTGCACTACAGTTGACTAATTATAGTACTAAAACAATACAGAGTCTCCCTGTATAAAGTAGACCAGGGGTGTCAAACTCAAGGCCCCGGGGGATTCTGCCTATGGGGTGCTTAGATCTGGGGGATTCGGCTTATGGGGTGCTTAGATCTGGCCCATGGGGCCACCCTGGAACAGTGAAGGACCAGCCTGCTGTGCCTCTGCCAGCGAAAACGGAGATCTCCGTTTTCACTGGCAGAGGTTTGCAGGAGGCCATTGCAACTGAAAACTTCAAAAAAGATCAAAGTTCAGGTGCTTGGCAATTGTTCTGACCTCGGCTTCCCAAAAAAGCACAAAGCAGATTCCTGGTCCCGACAAAACCCCTTTTATTAAACGAATGTGAATTCCTCTCATTTACATTCAGCAAAGGCCTGGTAAACAGTCTTTCAAAAGTGAATTTATACCTTATCTAGCTTAGAAAGCTGCCATGTCAGTATTTTCCAAACGCAGGGCTGTGCAAGAAAAGACTTGGCACAGAGTTTCTGAGATTCACGGACAGATCTTCACACTCCTGAAACAAATGAAGGAACGGACGAATGAATTGTTTCCTGCAAAAGTCCACTCCCCTTTCGCTCATCTTTTATTTCCTATGGGAGGGGCCATTCACTGTCCACCTGTTGCTGTACTCCCAAGTCGACCCTGATTTCTGAACTGTTTTCTTCTGGCAGCTCTGCGCATGCGCACACTGGGAACATGCTCCAGCTGTTCCTCTGCCTCACTACTGTCTAGCTCTGAAGGCAGCTGAGAATTGCCAGATGACTTTGGCCCCATCTCTGCCTCTGACGCAGAGCCCTCGTCTGAGCCTTCCCCAGCCTCCAGGACTGGCTCATGTTCCTCCCCAATCTTCTCACTGTCTGACACTGATGCTAGCTGGCGGGCCACAACAGCAACTGGCATGTATTTACAACAGTTGAAGAGTCCCGGGGTCACATGATTGTCATTTGCGATCTTCCTAGCCAGCTTCTGACAACCAAAGTCAATGGGGGAAGTCGGATTAGCTTAACAACCCCACATGATTCATTTTACAACTGCAGAAATTTGCTTAACAGCCTTGGCAAAAAAGGTCATAAAATTGAGTGCAACGTTGCTCATTCAACCACTTGCCTTGCTCAACCAAAGAAATTCTGCTCCCAGTTGCGGTTGAGGACCACTTAGATTTTAGATGTTAGATTTTATTCAGTTTGTATGCTACCCTATTCCCGAGAGACTCAGGGTGGCTAGCAATCAGAAAGGGAAGGGAGTACAAAATAAAAATAAAAAGACAAACAGTTTAAAAACACACAACAGTCGTAACCTCGGCTAGGGCTGAAAGATTTAACTGCCCCAGGCCTGCCGGAACAGCTAGGTCTTAATAGCTTTGCGGAAAGCCGGAAGGGTGATAAGGGTCCGGATCTCAGTGGGGAGATTGTTCCAGAGGGCCAGAGCAGCCACAGAGAAGGCCCTCCCCCGGGGAGTTGCCAGTCGACACTGGCCGGCAGATGGGATTCGGAGGAGGCCTAATCTGTGGGATCTGATAGGTCTTTGGGAGGTAATTGGCAGGAGGCGGTCTCTCAGGTAGCCAGGTCCGATACCATGAAGGGCTTTAAAAGTAACGACTAGCACCTTGAAGTGAGTCCGGAGACCAATAGGCAGCCAGTGCAGCTCACGGAGGATAGGTGTAACGTGGGTGTACCGAGGTGTACCCACAATCGCTCGCGCGGCTGCATTCTGGACAAGCTGAAGTCTCCGAATGCTCTTCAAGGGCAGCTTGTAATTTGACTTATTCTGAATTCTCTTTTTACTAGGGCTAAGTATGAGATGGTTCATAAGGAAGCATATAATAATGCTGCAGATAGCCTACATATAACTTGTATGTCTCTTCTTCCTTTCTATATCCCCCTTCTTCATTTAACACTGTAAGTAAGAACCGAGGTGGTGCAGTAGTTAGAGTGAAGTACTGCAGGCTACTTCAGCTGACTGCTAGCTGCAGTTCAGCATTCAAATCTCACTGGTTCAAGGTTGAATCAGCCTTCCATCCTTCCGAGCTGGGTAAAATGAAGACTCAGATGGCAAAAATGCAAGGGAGTGGTATTTTGTTGATGCATGCACAAATGGGGCAGGGCTTCAGTCATGTTGACACAACTGCCACCTTGCAACATCCCCCAAGATCTCTATCCAAGTTCTTGCTTAGTACGCTTAGTAGGACACAAAAAATAATCCCTGTTTCCTTAGCAGAAGCCACTGACTGTTTCCAGGACATTGTGGTTTTTGTTTTCCCAACATCAGCATAATCTCTATAATAACCTCAAACAGTGCAATCATTGGCAATCTTAAAACATAACTGAAAGGCCAAGGAAGCACAGAAGTTACAAAACACAGAAAATACAAAGCAAATTGTTTCTCACTATTGCTGCAGAGCAAAACTTTGCTGTTTTCTTTGGAGACAGAGGAACAATCATCCGCTCCCAGAGGTGGGATTCAGCCAGTTCAGATCGGTTCGGGCAAACCGGTATCTCTGATGATCAGCTCAGAGCAAACCGGTTTGCTCCAATGATCAAGTGCCCTCCCCGCCCGCCCCTGCACTATACTGACCTATATTTCGTTTGTTTTAAACCCAGCTGTTTGGTGCAGCAGAGCAGATTGCTACGCCTCAGCTGTTTTATTCACTGGGGCTGCAGTAGAAGGTAAATTTTTCACCTGTGTTCAAATGCACTGTGTGCGGGCGAAGCAAACCAGTTGTTACACCGGTTGAATCCCACCACTGCCCAAAGCTAACTGATTCTTTGATTTCTGTTGGCCAAGGGAAAACATGAGAGCCGAGGTGGCGCAGTGGTTAAATGCAGCACTGCAGGCTACTTCAGCTGACTGCAGTTCTGCAGTTCGGCTGTTCAAATCTCACCAGCTCAGGGTTGACTCAGCCTTCCATCCTTCCGAGGTGGGTAAAATGAGGACCCAGATTGTTGTTGGGGGCAATATGCTGACTCTGTAAACCGCTTAGAGAGCGGTATATAAGTCTAACTGCTATCGCTATTGCTAACATGGCTTGGTTGGCTGTCCCAACTATTTCTCCCTCTGCATTAGCCTCAAGGGAAAAGGTAGAAGAAGCAGCAATACCAAAAATACTGCCTTATCTCCTTTGGGTGTGATCCTCTGAAATTTATCTAATAGTATCTCATGCTATGTTTATTTACATGGTGCAATGAATTTTGTCTTTGACCATAAATAAATAAATACCAGAAGAAGGCAAGGACAAACCACTTGTTCCACCACAGAAACTGTGCTTAGATGTTAGTGCCTTCTAATCAATTGATATATTTCTTCCTTCATTTGAGAATGGACGGTCATGTATGCAAAAAAGGAAAAGTGTTATATGAACCCGTCTACTGTGATTTCCATTATAGTCCTATGGAAATGTCAGTGATGGAACACTGTAGCTGGAAATAAATCAAAGCCATAAGAACCCAGCCGGCTCCAGACACGATCTGAACTGAGAAATACATCCAGAGATGCAAGGGAAAGAGAGAGGTAGAATAGTACTGCCAGGAAATGGGACAGAAGCTTTTTAAAAAAAGTAGATAAGGAGGCTACAACACAGTGGTGGGTTCCGGATCCCGTTGCAACCAGTATGGTGCAATGGGGCCGGGCGTCCACCACAAGCATGCACGCAGCATGTGCATGCATACTTACTGCCCGTGACACACTCCGCGATGGCTCCGTGATACTTCAGCTGCTCAGCAGGTGCTATACGCTCCATGTGCATGGACGGAAGCCCCCATTGGCTCAAATACAGATAAGGACAGTGGGCGGGTGGGCCTTCTGGAGCATTGTACTGGAATGGTACCTGGTGCTCCCAGCAGTCACCTGTACCGGTCATATCCCACCACTACTACAACATCTAGGCAACTAACAAAGGAAGAAGATCCAAGGACAGGAAAGCCGCCTCATTCCTGGATTAGGAAGTTGAATAAGACTGCAGTGGGACTACTGTTTAGGACTGGTATGATGAACCTTTGGCCCTCAAGATGTTGCTGAACTACAGTTCTCTGACTTTCTCCTTACTCAGTTTATTCAATAAACAAAACAATACCTCTATGACAGTGGTGAAATTTTTCAATTTTTCTTACTACCGGTTCTGTGATATAGCTTGGTGGCCGTGGCTTGGTGGGCATGGCAGGGGAAGGATACTGCAAAATCTCCATTCAAAACCTGTTCTGGCACTAGCCAGAGGTAGCATTTGCCGGTTCTCCAAACTACTCAAACTTTCCGCTACCAGTTCTCCGAACTACTCAGATATTTCTTCTTAGAATAGACAATATGTTGGGCTAGATAGTAGATAATGGAATTATCTACTATCTAGATAATTCCAGCCTGCCAGATTAATAGTAGGTATAAAAACAGGACTGGATTTAAAACCTCTATTTACTACCTATGGAATTTATACATTAGAGATTTTTAAGCTAAGATAGCACAATATAATTGCCTTACTGCTTAATAGTAAGTTCTCAAATTCAGTGGTGAGATAATCCATTTTCTGGTTTTGCCCAGTACTTTGAATCATAAACTCTATTGATATAAGCCAGAAAAAAACCCCACTGAAAAACCCCTTTGGGGAGCTTAAAAATCTCACAACAAATAACAAGATTAAAAATAAACCAAGTTTAGCACAATGCTGTATTTGGGACTCTTAAAAGAATTTGTTAATTGCAATTGGAGCTAACAGATTACGGTAAAGTGATCACACATACCCGGTATTCATTAAGTTGTCACTTGTCCAATGAAGACAATTTAAGATATTGTCTTTAACTGTTAGGGTGCTAAAAAGTTAAGATCTCATTTCTCTGAGGGATTATCTGTTCTATTGCAAACTTGGCAGGTTTATTAGATTAGTCCTTTTGAAAATGTCTGTTTGGGTAAAAATTTGGGTAGCTTAATGCAGGACAGGAACATATCCCACTATATATAGTGTAGCTCCCAGGTGTGCAAGGTACTTTTTAAAAAATGGTAAAACTACCTCTGTTGCCAAGTAATTTTCCTATTAAACTAATTTTAATGGCATTGCTTTTAATTTTGAGTTTAATTGTAATGATTTTACTGTCATGTATGTTTTATATAGGATGCGGTGGCTCAGCGGCTAAGACACTGAGTTTGTCGATCAGAAAGGTTGGTGGTTCAAATCCCAGGTGGCGCGTAACGGAGTGAGATCCCATTATTTGTCCCAGCTTCTGCCAACCTAGCAGTTCGAAAACATGTAGAAATGCAAAGAGAAAAATAGGGAACACCTTGGTGGGAAGGCAACAGCATTCCATGCACCTTTGCTGTTTAGTCATGCCAGCCACATGACCACGGAGATGTCTTCGGATAGCACTGGCTCTTCAGCTTTCAAATGGAGATGAGCACCACCCCCTAGAGTCAGGAACGACTAGCACATATGTGTGAGGGGAACCTTTACCTTTACCTATGTTTTATATCTAGGGATTAGATCGATAAATTTGTTTCTGAACTTCAGGTTGGCCTGTTGAGCCTGTATTTTGCCCTCCCCAGGCTCCGGAGGCTTTCCTGAAGCCTAGGGAGGGTGAAAACAGCCTTCCCCGGCCCCCCAGAAGGTCGAAAATGGCTCTGAGCTTTGGTTCTTAACTGGAACTCCCAAACTTTCTAGGCTTACACAAGTATTGGATTCATCTGTTATTGTGATTGCATTTGATGGATTGTAGCAAAATAGGAAGAGTATTGATGCCTTTGAATTTGGGTGTTGGAGAAGATTCCTGAGACTACTATAAACAGCCAAGAAAACCTTTGAACCAATCGATCCTCAGATTTTTCACTCACGGCACAAATCACCAGGTTCACATTATCCTACTTTGGATCCATTATGTGAAGAATTGGAAAAGCCTCTGATGCTGGCAAGGATGAAAGAAAAGAGAAGGTGGCCTCAGTTACAATGGTGATGACTGCACTGTTGGAAGACATGAAGGAACAGGTGTGGGATAGAGCATCATGGAGAAAATCTATGTGGTCACTAGGAATTGAACATGAATCGATGGTGCATAATCAAACAACCCAGTTGCATCCATCAAGTTTCATCCATGGGTTTTTAGGCGGGTTTGTCCGCTGGAGTTTGCCAGCTCCCTGAGCCTTTAAGGAATGAGGGGGTGGCGTGGCTGAATGCCAACACCCTGGATCTTTCTTCAAAATGCCACTGCCTGTTCTGTTCTTTAGTGCTCGGAATTGCCAGTGCCTTCTCAGTTGTGTGCCAGAATCAATTCAACCTACCAGCATTCTGATCCACCCAGTGAAGCCTTGGCCAATGCCATAGGGGAAATTCCACTGTTGCCAATTTCCTTGGCATGGACTTAACTTCTCAATTCTCTATATCTACTTTTTCTATATCCTAAGTATTTTGCAGACTATGGGTTCCATCCAGAAAGTTCTCAGTTGCTTTTAGCAATAGCACTTATATACCGCTTCATAGCGCTTTTATAGCACTCTAAGCGGTTTACAGAGTCATCATATCCCCCCCCCCCAAAAAAAAATCTGGGTCCTCATTTTACCCACCTTGGAAAGGATGGAAAGCTGAGTCAACCTTCAGCCGGTGAGATTTGAACTGCCGAACTACAGCTAGCAGTCAACTAGCCTGCAGTACTGCACTCTAGCCGCTGGGCCACCTTGGCTCTTAAGCTTTTGCATATATAGTACAATTTTTGAATTTCCTGTTTCCAGCATCTGTTGAGGAAAATACAGTTTTAATCCCAGGCAGAGCAACTAAGTTGACATGTCTTTGATTTGGGGAGGAGGAGAGACCAGTAGTTTGAACTCCTTCTCCACTGAGGAAGAATTTCTACAGTCCACTGTGTAAGAAGTGAGGCATCCTGTTCACATTTTTGTGCAATGGATATGTTTTTTTCCCCTAAAGGGCCATGCCTGTATATCGATACCAATGCTGGGTTCCAGATCCTGTTACAACTGGTACAGTACCACAGGGCCCGGCGTCCACCACATGAACATGCGCAGCATGTGCGCACATGCGTACATTGCACGCATGCATCCTTACCTCCTGCAACGCTCTGTGATGCTCCAGCTGCTCCAGAGCACCGTACCAGTACCCAGTACTCCCTGCAGGCACCGGTACGCCTGTACCGGGGTGTACCACTTGCAACCCATCATTGATACATGCATACATACATATCAGAGGTGGTATTCAGCTGGTTCTCTCCGGTTCAGGCGAACTGGTAGCGGTAGCTGGGGGAAGCTCCGCCCACCCACCCGATGTAATGCGCGATCTTCTGCACATGCCCTCACATTTGCGAACCGGTAGGGAAGGTAAGTAAATCCCACCACTGATACCTATCTGCAAGATATTCTACATATAATAGTGGAGCACATTTGGACAATATGGCATTCCAAGAGAAAAGAATACATCTTAATTAAGGCAGGAACATGGTGTTGTTCAATCGATTGTAATGAAAATCTCGAGCAATGCCTGGGACCTCACTGGAAATGTTGGACACTTATGGAGGCCAGATAGTAGGCAGTTTCCAGAAGAGATGCCATGCTTGTTTTTGCTGGACCCCAGGACCTGGTGACCCAGTTTTCCATAGCATCTGTTTTCATGGATTGTGCAACCTACTTGGTCATCAATGCAATCTTGAATGATAATTTCAGGGGAAGAAAATACAATGGAAGAAAAAATTGCGGTTTAGGCATTTTTTCCCCAATTTGTATGTGGAGATGAAAATATATTGATCGATGTGTCTGCCTGCTACGCTATATCCAAATGGCTCTGCAGATGTCTTCCTTCTTGTGGTATGTATGTATTTTCTCATACAAAATCAATTGTCCAAAGGCAGCAGGTCTTTATCAGGCTGCTTCCCAGCAGCTTTTGTGAGTGAAAGTAACCCTGCACATGAAATGCATTAAAATGCACCTCTCAGTTGAGATGCCAAAGGAACATAATTTTCTCATGCCATTATTGCTGTTTTTAATAGCATTCTAGCAACCCAGCTTATTCCATTAGCTCCTTCCTTCCTTCCTCCCTCCCTCCCTCCCTCCCTCCCTTCCTTCCTTCCGTTTCCCTTTCCTTTCTTCTTCCTTCAACACTTTCCTTGTTTTTCCTTCCTTGCTCTCTTCCCATCTTCCCTTCTTTTTCTTTTTCCTTTCCTCTTTTCCTTTCCCCTTTCCTGTCCCTTCTTCTTTCCTTCTTTCTTTCCTTCCTTCCTTTCCTTCCTCCCTCCCTTTCCTCTTTTTTCTTCTTCCTTCACACCTTTCCTTATTTTTCCTTCCTTCCCCTCTTCCTATCTTTCCTTTTCCTTTTTCTTTCCCCTTTCCCTTTCTCCTTTCCTGTCCCTTCTTTCTTCCTTCCTTCCTTTCCTCCCTCCCCCTTCCCTCCCTCCCTCTCTCCCCCTCCCTCTTTCCTATTCCCTTTCCTTTCTTCTTCCTTCACCGTTTTCCTTATTTTTTCTTCCTCTCTTCCCATCTTTCCTTTTTCTTTTTCTTTCCTCTTTCCCTTTCTCCTTTCCTGTCCCTTCTTCCTTTCTTCCTTTCCTCCCTCCCTCTTCCCTCCCTCCCTCTTTCCTATTCCCTCTCCTTTCTTCTTTCTTCACCGCTTTCCTTATTTTTCCTTCTTTGCTCTCTTCCCATCTTCTCTTCTTTTTCTTTGTCTTTGCTCTTTCCCTTTCTCCTTTCCTGTCCCTCCCTCCTCTCTCCCTCCTTCCTTCCTTCCTTCCTTCCTTCCTTCCTTCCTTTTTCCTTCCATGATTCAAAGATGATCCAGTTTCTATGCAGAATTCAAATATCTGGCATACAGTATTGATCCATCAATCCTGCCAATCCTGGAATCTCCTGTTTGAACTACTTTTGTTTCCAGGGTCTTCTGTGAAAGTCCTGTTTTCTTCCCATAAGAGAATCATTTTTGGACAGGGCATTATGTGTATTTTAAGTGGACTACAACCAGCTAACAGGTTAATAACGCCTGGAAAGGACCATATTAAAATAATGGAGATGAAAACAGAGGGGAGAGCTCTGGAGTGAGGAGAAATCTGAGATAGGGATTGGTCACTGATCTGCCTATCAAAGGCCGTGGGGAGGGGGCATCACAGCACCTGCGGTGTTGCAGCCGGAGCTGCAGAAAGCTAAATTAGGCGGTAAGTGAGAATATCATTTGCCTTTACTGATAGCACAGCATTCAGACACCTTGCTTGGTAAATAATTAAATCGAGATTATGTGGTACATCAGAGGGGGGGAAATTGCATTTCTTTTAAACTGAAAAGCAGCGTTTTAGAGCCATCTCACTGGAAAGCAACAGAAAAGAAATACTGGGTCTGTGACTGCCTGCCTGACCGGTTGCTGATTTTGTTTGCAAGAACAGATGTGTGTGTGTGTGTGTGTGTGTGTGTGTGTGTGTGTGTGTGTGTATGTATGTATGTATGTATGTATGTATGTATGTATGTATGGGATTCTCTTGATTGAGACAGAAGCAAAAAATAAATTCAGTGTTGGCAAACCATGAACAATTCAGGGTTGTAACAACATGTTGATGCTGATCTCTGTCTTGATATGATTTGTCTGCTCAGTACTTCAATAGTAACAGAAACCTTGGAACTGTGGATTTTTGAGGATTTGAAAGGAATTCAAAAAGGGAAGCCCTTCTTTGGTTACAAGGGATTAGATGGTCTGTGCCATGTATTAAGATTATCTGTGCTGCTCTGGGTGTCTTGTTTCATCATTAAAAGGAGGCTCTACATGTTTTTTCTATTCTTTCTATCTCTCTAGACGTAAATCACAATTTTGTACATCTTCCGTTTGTTTCAGTGAGACTCGAACAATGGATTTTTCCAGAGAACGGTACCTTATAAACCATCCCTTCCACCGGATATAGGTGTACTCAAACTTGTCCTCCTTTTTGGCTTTTGATAGTTCGTTATTTTTTTAAAAAAACCTGTAGACAGTGTAAATAAAAACAAAACAAGTATATGCTTATATCAAACCTGTTTGCGTTCTAATAGTCACAAAGAAGCAATGCATCCACTCTGGATATCATAAATGGGGTTTTGAAAAGTGACACTTTGGGTTCCAATTTTTCCCAGGTGCCTGTCTAAAGAACGTCTCCTGTGAGAAAAAGTGGTTGTAGGGCAGGATGGGAATGGAGCTGGAGTAGAAAATTTCCCCATCGTGGCAGCTAATTCCCTGCTGAAAAAATCATCCCCGAGGAAGCTTCTTTTCACCAGCAGAAGTGATAATTGGTGTTTTGTTACACACATTTGCACGCATGTTGTGTTTTACTGGTTTATTTTTTTATTCACATTTTTCTTTTTTCTTGTATTCTGTCTTGCACTCCCTCCCTATTAATTGTAAGCCGCCCTGAGTCCCCTCAGGGAAAAGGGCGGCCTATAAATGTCAAATAAATGACTAAATGACTAAAATGACGTAACTGCAGCTTTACTCTCAGATGGCTTCAAAGGGGGTATATAATAGCAATAGTTAGACTTATATACCGCTTCATAGGGCTTTCAGCCCTCTCTAAGTGGTTTACAGAGTCAGCATATTGCCCCCAACAACAATCCGGGTCCTCATTTTACCCACCTCGGAAGGATGGAAGGCTGAGTCAACCTTGAGCCTGGTGGGATTTGAACAGCCGAACTGCTGAACTGCAGTCAGCTGAAGTAGCCTGCAGTGCTGCATTTAACCACTGCGCCACCTCGGCTCTATAAGTTCATAAAAGGTCTAGTAATTGCTATTAGCCAAGATAACCGAATGGACACTCCAAATCCAGGGCTGCATATTACTGAATGTCAAAAGGTAGAAAAGGAAACAAGAGTTGGCAATTGCTTTTCATAGTACGCTTCTGGTTGGTTTGTCAAAACCATTTGGCTGGCTGCTGTTATAAACAGCATTTTGGACTCCGAATGACTTCTGTAGTGTTCTTTAATTTTTAACTTAAAGGAGGAGAGGTAACCTCTAGCCAATCTATTCTTTTTTGCTCCCATCCGTTTTTCCTTTCTCTTCTTCCTTCTGTTTCACATTGGACTGGATTATTAAGCATAACTCTTGTCCTGAATATGCCACATATGGTAGAGGAAGTCTAAGGGAGAAACGATCATACTAAGGCATCCCTATCATTAAGCAAGGAAACCAACCACTCAATCTAGAAAGAGTGCATAGAAGAACAACAAAGATGAGTAGGGGACTGGAGGCTAACACATATGAAGAACGGTTGCAGGAACTGGGTATGTCTAGTTTAATGAAAAGGGGAGACGTGATAGCAATGTTCCAATATCTCAGGCGATGCTACAAAGAAGAGGGAGTCAAAAAAAAAATCCCTTCACATATATCTTCAGTTTCTCCGGCCGTGCAGATGAAAACTAGATAAATGTCACAATGGTTATTTCAGCAGCTGCTAGGTGATATTCTTTGCTCACACAATGTAAGGAAAAGCAATATCTCAGGGGATGCTACCCAATATCCCCAATATCTCAGGGGATGCTACAAAGAAGAGGGAGTCAAGCTACTCTCCAAAGCACCTGAAGATAGGACAAGAAGCAATGAGTGGAAACTAATCAAGGAGAGAAGCAATCTAGAACTAAGGAGAAACTTCCTGACAGTTAGAACAATTAATCAGTGGAACAACTTGCCTCCAGAAGTTGTGAATCCTCTAACACTGGAAGTTTTTAAGAAGAGATTGGATAACCATTTGTCTGAAGTGGTGTTGGGTTTCCTGCTTAAGCAAAGGGTTGGACTAGAAGACCTCCAAGGTCCCTTCCAACTCTGTTATTCTATTCTATTCAACCACCTAGACATAACTCTAACCTAGTAGAAGGGAAGAACGTAACCATATTGGCTGTTCAGTCTTCTCTCAACCTCCTCTTACTTTATGGTGTGATAGAGTGCATTGTCCCATAATCCATAATTTAGCCTGCTATTCAACATTTGTACCCAGAATGTAAAGACTACTTGCTTGTTCTTAGCATCAGGGAACAAAACGTCCCCAGCCAGACTTAGCTATGTGTCTATCACAACCTTTGTCCCCCAGCTATTCTTAAATGTTGACGGTTGTGTTAAAAAAAAAATCCCTTCACATATATCTTCAGTTTCTCTTGCTGTGCAGATGAAAACTAGATAAATGTCACAATGGTTATTTCAGCAGCTGTTAGGTGATATTGTTTGCTCACACAATGTAAGGAAAAGCAATTAGTCCACATTTTAATTCGTACATCTGTAGTGTTCTTGGTGATCTCATCTTCCTTTGGTTTGTCAAAATGCCATTCTTAGAGAATGGAATAAGGAAATTAAAAAAAAAATCAGATTTTATTTGGCATCTGGTGGATCCTGAGATACTTCTCCTTTCTATTTCCTTGCTATTGCTATTGCTTCAGTTGGCAGAATGCAACCATTCCAGGCACTCGCCATAATGGCACCACATTAAAATTAATAGCAATCACAGGATTTTCAAGGTTTATTTATTTATTAGAAGGCTTCTCTTCTCTCCTTCTAAAACCATGAAAACAGCCATTGTAGTTTATGATAGCTTGAAAGAATCTCAAAATGAAAGAAAAGGAGAAGACAACATTATAGGCTTCCTGACTCCAAAGGTGGGTTCCTACCAGTTCGCACCTACTCGGTAGAACCGGTTCGTCAAATCTACCGAACTGGTTAGAAGAGGTTCCACCAGTGGACCAGGAAAGCAGGGCACACCTACAGAAGAGGTTCCAAATTTTTTTGAAACCCACCACTGGTCCTTGGATATGATTATTCTACACTATCATGCTCATATTTATAAAACTCAGTGCCTCTGTGAAAGGTAAGGATGACTACTGCGTTTGTGGTGCAATCAGAACATTCCGTGTGTTAAAGTTGTTTTAACGCAAATCAAAGATGCCTTTTAAAAAACAAGTTTACATCATATTCTTATGCATGCCAGTGCTGTGTGTGAGGTAATTTAAGGTGGTTCTGACAGGTGTCGTCGGCATCTTCATATCCGGTCACATGGGCGGCAAGCCACTCCCATCCGGTCACATGGGCAGCAAGCCACTCCCACAAAGGAGGCCACACCCACAGAGTAGGTTCGAACAATTTTTGAAACCCACCACTGCCTGACTCCCAACAACTCTGGGTAGTTCAGAAGTAATAGAACACTAAGATGTAAACATTAAGTCAACCCATATGGAATTGCAACTTTAAATATATAATTAAACCATAGGAACTTTAACAACAATTGATTTGTGGACCGTGGAACCTCCTTTGTTGTTGATATGGCACACTGCTGAGTAATGCTTGATGATTTACATTCATTTCTTTAATTGATCCTGCCCTTTGGATTTCATATAATTCAACAAATTATTTGGCTCCAGCACGATTTTTATGTTTGCTCTGAGAATTTTTAATCCCGTGATACTAATGCAGTCATTTAAATTAAACTTACCAGATGGACAACATTTTCGTTCTGTGGGCAGACATTTTTCAGTAGTGAATGCCTGTCCTGTTATATTGTACCTTGATGGCAATTGGTTTTGGCATAAAGCTGAACTTTCACAATATGTCTGGATTGTGTTTTTAGTAAGTGACAAACTGAAGCATTCTCACTTTGATTTTTACAGTTATCTTCATACATGGACTTACAGATCGGGTGCTACTTCAATAATAAGAATTTCTGTTGAAAATTGTTTTACACCAATAAGTTTAAAAATCAAGAATATAATTAACATGATTTTTAAGCAAAGCTTTATTTTTATACATACTTACTTTCTGTAAATTCCACTGAATACAACCCAATTTACTTCTGAAAATTGCCTGTAATACTATGTTGTCCAGTATTTTATCAAACCAAACCAAACCTTACATTCTTACAGTATATGCCACCACTACTTTATGTTCTTTCCTTTTAAGAGTTAACTTGAGTGTAGATTGCTAGTGAAGTGCAAGAAAATATTTTATATTTTAAATAATGAAAACATGAATTATAAAAATTGCAATTTTTACGATCACATTTATTTGTAGGGGATGCCTTCATTATTCAAATTGGTATATCGGAATTAATGTAATTAATATTGAATATGGCATATGTTGCATTAGTTATTTGCATAATGTTATGGTACAGATCTTATAGCTGGTATATGCAGCATTTTTAATTACTTGGCTGTAAAATATGGAATTTAATAAAGAATTTCTGCTATGTATCTTAATTCTTGTTAAAATTAAATAGTGGAACTTTTATATTTTGTGACATCTTATGATTTGACATCATGAGATCTGACATCTTACGGTTTGTAACAGTAATATAGATGACATACTACTGCAACACATTCTGTCTTTGAAGACTATACATAAGTTCCATTGGCCTCAAATATATGTGTGTATTATTCAGTATTTTACCTGTTACAACACATTACACCTAAGTTGTGGGTCCTGCAGGCTTCTGGGTGCAATATAAAGTGTTGGTGAACCTTTTGAGCCTTCTCAAGCTTAGCTAACTACATGTTCGGCTGGTTGGATCATCGCCACTTATTCTGTCTTGCCGGGAGAAGCAACTGGTGGTTCCCTACTTTGGGGAGGTATGAGAGATGAAGGCATGTGATGGGCTGTGAGATTAAGCTTAAGAGGGAAAGAGGGAAAACCTCAACCCAAGACAAAGGACAGATAATGAAATCTGAGTCCAAAGCAGAAATGTAATTTGAGGCAACCTCTTGCAACTTGACCCTCCCTAATTTTCATATTGATAAGGGAAGGGAGCGAGAAGATCAGGCTTGTAGGATTCTGTTAACTAATAAAAATATTAGCAATCATAACTTTGGTTTCTTAGTTCAGTCTATCTCAGAAGGTTGATAGGCATGGAAATTTTCTGTAGGAGCACCATCCCTTTGGAATGCATTCTCTTTGGAGTAGCAATAGCACTTAGATATATACCGCTTTATAGTACTTTACAGCCCTCTCTAAGCAGTTTACTGAGTCAACATATTGCCCCCAACAAATTGAGTCCTCATTTTACAGACCTTGGAAGGATAGAAGTCTGAGTCAACCTTGAGCCTGGTGTGATTTGAACTGCCAAATTGAAGGCAGCCGGCAGTCAGCAGAAGTAGCCTGCAGTACTGCACTCTAACCACTGCGCTACAGTACAGACAGTAACCCCAACTCTGACTTCAATTGCTTTCCAGAAGCAATTGAAGACGGTGCTTTTCCAGTGTGATGAAACCTGGGGTGTGTATTCCCAACAGAGAGGGGTGCATTCCAGAGAAGGAGGAGAGGCAATTCAATCCAGCTATTACGCACGGGAGAAAGAGGGTGAAGGTAGCCCCTTCTTAATAGTTCACAGAATATGTTGTAGATGTAGATAGTGGAACCTTTATTCTGGCAAGATTTTATCTGTAGATGTGGAACAAAAAAGAACTCCACTTGGAGAATCATCACATGTCATTCTTCGTTTGGGGCCTTTCTTCCACAGAAAGTTTGGAGTCTGACATATTTCCTTTAGATTGTCCATTCTAGATGGCTTTTTCAGATTTTTGGTTTGGGTGTTTCTGTATTTTAAAACTTTATTGGCTCATGGATGTTTTAACCTTTGGGTTACTGAGAAACCACTGGGGTGCAGCCGCGTACACAGGTGATATATAAATCAGTGAATATGTGTGTCTGCATATGCACATATTACAGCGAATTTAATATCTGAATTCCTCCTAGAGTTAAATTGAAAGCCAGCACTGGAATTTAAGCCAGCTGGCTCCTATATGTCTCCACTAGCCAGCCAAACTGCAAGAGTAGATACTGTAGTTACTTTTCTGCAGAGCGGGATGGTTTGTGGTATTGTATTGGTGTCACAGTTGATATACTCCCTAAGAATTTTTAATAGCACAGCACTAAGTTTTGGAAGCAGGCTATGAATTTACCTAAAGACAGTAGCCAAGATCAATATCCTTTAGATTAAATGGTCGGCAGATTTGGGAGGCCTCCAGATGGATGGCTGATAATGGCAACCCATGAAAAGACATACTGCAGCTCTCTCCCCCCCCCCCCGCCTTTTTCCCTTCAAACAACGAGTAGAATAGAATAAAATAGAACAGAACACAATAGAATAGTATGAAAAGAGTTGAAAGGGATTTTGAAGGTCTTCTAGTCCAGTGTTTCTCAACCTTGGCAACTTGAAGATGTCCGGACTTCAACTCCCAGAATTCCCCAGCCAGCTGGCTGGGGAATTCTGGGAGTTGAAGTCCAGACATCTTCAAGTTGCCAAGGTTGAGAAACACTGTTCTAGTCCAACCCCCTGCTCAGGCAGGAAACCCTATACCAGTGATGGCTAACATTTCTTTAACCCCACGACCCATTTTTGGTCCCAGAACACTGCAGGGAGGCCTACTAGGCCCAAAACGGGGCACAGGGGGGATGTCGTGTGCACATTGCTTTATGGGTCTGCGCACATGTGCTTTCAGCATCAAAATATTTTCAACTCTTAACAACTACAAAGATAGACATGAACTGTAATAAAAATGGGCTGTAGGTAAAAGTTATATACATAGAATAGAATAGAATAGAATAGAATAGAATAGAATAGAATAGAATTCTTTATTGGCCAAGTGTGATTGGACACACAAGGAATTTGTCTTTGGTGCATATGGTCTCCGTGTTCATAAAGAGAAATAAAATAGAATATATTCATCAAGAATCATAAGATACAACACTTAGTGATAGTCATAGATTACTAATAAGCAATCAAATTATTGTAAGAAACAAAACAATAAAATTTTTAAAGCAACGTAGTTATAGTCATAAGTGGGAACAGATGGGTATTAGGAAGGAAGAGAAGAATAATAGTAATACAGTCTTAGTAGGTAATATGATAGTTTTGTGGAATTCGTTGTTAAGCAGAGTGATGGCATTCGGGAAAATACTGTCCTTATGTCTAATTGTTCTAGTGTGCAGTGCCCTATAGCATCATTTTGAGGGTAGAAGTTGAGACAATTTAGCAATAGCATTAGCAGTTAGACTTATATATTGCTTCAAAGGGCTTTCAGCCGTCTCTAAGCGGTTTACAGAGTCAGCATATCGCCCTCGCAGTCTGGGTCCTCATTTCACCCACCTCGGAAGGATGGAAGGCTGAGTCAACCTTGAGCCGGTGAGATTAGAACCACTGAACTGCTGATAACAGTCAGCTGAAGTGGCCTGCAGTACTGCACCCTAACCACTGCACCACCTCGGCTATTATGTCCAGGATATGAGGGGTCTGTAGATATTTTCACAGCCCTCTTTTTGACTTGTGCAGTATACAGGTCCTCAATGGAAGGCAGGTTGGTAGTAATTGTTTTTTCTGCAGTTCTAATTATCCTCTAAAGTTGGTGTCTGTCTTATTGTGTTGCAGATCCAAACCAGACAGTTATAGAGGTACAGATGACAGACTCAATAATTCCTCTGTAGAACATAAACTTAAAATGTTCAAAAAATAAAGACAAAAAAGTCACGGACTACAGAAAGAGGATAGAAGAGGAGCCAATTAAATTTATTTTCCCAACTTTTTCTCTTAGATGCCCACCTGCTCTTTTGCTATTTATCCCTACTGCTCTCACACACACCTCTGTCCTAGATTAAATTCAAACCTAATCTGACTACTCAAATCATATTAGTTAATTGTTATTATGGGCTGAAGGCCAGAATACCCTTCTTACAGAGAAAGAGTAGATTCAGTGAATTTTCTGCTTTTGGGCTGGGCAGTAGGGTGGTCTACTGCCTAGAGCCAAGGTGGCGCAGTGGTTAAATGCAGCACTGCAGGCTACTGCTAGATCAGCAGTTCAGCGGTTCAAATCCCACCGGCTCAGGGTTGACTCAGCCTTCCATCCTTCCGAGGTGGGTAAAATGAGGACCCAGATTGTTGGGGGCAATATGCTGACTCTCTGTAAACCGCTTAGAGAGGGCTGAAAGCCCTATGAAGCGGTATATAAGTCTACTGCTATTGCTATTGCTATTACTTACTTATTTTTTGCTTCTTCCACAAATTGAAGCCACAATCCAATTTAAAAAGTAGATGATATGTTAAATAAGTAGTCACTTGGCAAAAGGTGATTGTTATTATTTATTTATTGCCAGCATTATTCCTGCCTTGTTTGACAGTCTGCAAATGGGTTTTTCTTTTTAAAAAATGCTGATGTTCTTTAATCTTTGTTTAGATGTATCTGTTTATTATTTAAGCTTTCTGTGGTTTTTTTAAACCTTTTCAAAATAAACCCCAGCTTCTACTGTTTCTAACAAAGTTCTTGAAAATACAAGAGGTTAGCCAGATTCCTTCCAGTTTCTGTAGTCGGTTAGTGTATCTAATTGAATTGTTTTCTCTAGCCAGCCTGAAGAACAAGTAATTTGTTAACTGCTAGTAATTATTTAACACATCTAAGATTTGGAGCCCTTATTGGTAATTCATACTTGCAATATTTGTTCCTATAAATCTGTTCCATCATGACAGATCATTCGAAATTAATTTGAGGTGGAGGATTCTGTCATCACACCTGCTTTTACAGTGGAAACTAAGAAAGCCCTAAGTGAAGCTATCCCAACAATATGCCATTCTTAAATATTAAGCGGGGTAAGGTAATTGGTATTTGAAAGGGATGCAGTGGCTCAGTGGCTAAGGTGCTGAGTTTGTCGATCAGAAAGGTCAGCAGTTTGGTGGTTCGAATCCCTAGCTCCACGTAACGGAGTGAGCTTCCGTTACTTGTCCCAGCGAATTTACTTACTAACTCCATCCTGTTGGAACTACTGATAAGCATAGATAGGGAAGATAAAATTAATTTTTTTAGTATATATGTAATTGGATGTAGAACTGAATGGCACATGTAATTTGCAACAAAATCTATATATATTTATAAATGGCCGTATGTGTGTATGTTCCAGCATAACTCTGGAACACCCCTCGGGGTGTGTGTTCTGTTAAGATACAGCCAGTTGTGCCTTAAAATTGTTTCTAGCGTACTGCTGTAGAATGGCTTCTACTGTACAGCGCAGTGGAGTTGCCATGGTAATGGCTTCACAGTACTCTCATAAGAGAGAAAATCCAACATTAAAAATCCTGTCTAATATAGGATTAGGATAAATAAATACCTGGGCTATCAGCTAGCGTACAATAAGCATACTTCAAACAAGAGACTTTGATGCCTGACACAAGTCCAATCACAAAATAAGTTCTGTAAGTCATATTCCTGGTACCTGAATGCATAGGAGGAGAAGCAAAATCTAGCAACTTGGATTATGGTGGTTGGACCTAAATGAACCAGAGGATATGTAATACAGAATTCAAAGACCATTCAGAATACTCTTTATGGGAAGGAATATTGTATTCTTAAGATTTTCCTAATAAGAGTTACTAGGAAACTGGATGTGCTTTAGTGTTTCAGTGGCATCTGAGCTAAAAGGCAGCTTTGATCTCTGAAGATTTATACGGACCTGAATCTTCCTTTCATTATTGCTGAAAAAAGAATATTATTGAACAGATGCCTCATGGGATTTAGGGAGAGTGAACAGCTCAAGCTACATTCCGGGTTAGAATTAGAGCTTTGGTTACTTGCTGTAATATTTCTGCAGCCGATAACAAGCTGTCTGTTTGTTAATATCTCCCAGTCTCTGTTTTACTAGCACGTAGCCCAGTTCCCTTAACAACTGAGGATAAAATCCATATTGAAGCATTTCCTCTCATGTTTCCAGAGGGATGTAAAAACCTCAGCATTTGCCGAGGGATATGAACTCTGTCAAAAGGAAGTCATTCTGCAAGGTATGAATTAATACCTCATCCGCGGTAAACCGACTTTTGTCTGAAGGGCCATGCTGGAGACATTGGGACCACCTCAGCATTTTGATTGAGGTCTTAGTTGACTAATAGGATGACTGGTCCAGCTTCCACATAATTAAAAATGAGGTAGGAGTTAGCAGCAGGGATGAAATAGGGTTCCTCTCGTACAGAGAAATGGCTTGATTCTTGCATTGTTCTAATGATCAGCCTGAGTACTGTAAATGATAAGGGGGTCTAGATTTACAAGCCTCTTGTAACATACCATACAGTGGTGGGATTCCAAACATTTTCTTACCGCTTCTACGAGAGAGTGCTTCATGTGTGTGCAGCATTCAAAGACCGCCCTCGGTGTTAGCTCTGGTGACCTAAGCTGTTGTTTAGCTCAGCTGAGGCACGGCAATCCACTCTGCTGTGCGAATCATCTGAGCTAAAAAACAAGGGAATATAGGACAGGAAACGGCGGGGCGGAGAGGGTGTGGCCAACCAGGGTTGTTATTTGCCAGTTCCGCAAACTATTCAAAATTTCTGCTACCGGTTTGCTAGAACTGGTCTGAACTGGCTGAATACCACCTCTGGTACAATATCTATCTGCAAAAAAATCCTGATAAATAAGCGTATTCAGAGATACAGTCTGAAAACTACGGATTATAAAAAATGGAAAATTTTAGATTAGTGTTTATATAATAGTCAACTAATATCAGTGACGTGCAGTGAGGTTTATGGCTGGTGAGGCACTGACACAGGGGTTTCAAATTTTTTTAGACTTGTGGACTTCAACTCCCAGAATTCCACAGCCAGGCATGCTCAGTTCCGAATTAAAGCGACAGCATTTGTTTTTCTCCTTTGCAAAAAAGTTTTCCATCATTCTTTTTCTTCTCCCTCCCCCTCCTTCCTCCCTCTCTCCCTCCCTCCCCCCTCCCTCAAACAGGCACACACACACAGAGAGAAGTTGGATCCCTCTCTCACTCACTCAAACTCAAACAAACACAAACACAGAAGTTGGATTGAATATATTTTCCATTGGCTTGAAAGCAGCTCCTCTGCCATAACCCCCCCCCCCAATTCCCTGCTGCCTTCCGATCCAAGCCTTTGATTGCAGGTGGAACCACGTTGCCTTTTCAAACTTGTAATCAGTGAAGCTGGGCTTATATACTTTTATCCAAGTGTGTGTTTGTGTGTGTGTGTGTAAAGGCAACGTAGCTCTGCATGCAATCACATACCTTTTCCAGCTGTTTCAGAGAGGATTTCAACTCTGCTCTTGCCTGCCAACATGAAAAGAAAAAAAATGTAAAAGGAAAAAAGGCAAGAGTCAGGCTGGGCTAGTTGCTGCCAGAGTCACCGTGTGGATGACTCTTCTTAACTGTTTAAAAAAGCCTCTAAAAAAACACCTCTACAGGAGGCAGGAGAATGATGTGCCTCATTACGTTAGGAATTTTTCGGCTTTTAACCCTTGCTTAGCTCTGCTCGAGTGATCATAAAGTTAGACTAGATGAGGCACCTCATTCTCCCGCCTCCTCCTGTAGTTTTTTAGAGGCTTTTTAAAACAGTTAAGCACTAAGCAGAGTCATCCACTGTGACTCTGGCAGCAACTAGCTCAGCCTTTTTCCTTTTACATTTCTTTTCTTTTCATGATGACAGTGGTGAGGCCCTGCCTCCCCTGACTGCACGTCCCTGACTAATATACACTTAAGGCTGCACCAGTTGATGAAAGTCCAGTTGATGATAGGACATAGTGTGCGGTTATGGCAAAAACATTGTGTAAGAGATATCATGAGGTTAGGATAGCTTGTTCATAACATCAAGATCTTTTAGCTGCTCTGTTGAGGCTGTTAATCTTCTGACTGATAATTGAGTTTGGTGTGTGATCCAAGCATCTTCTCTAAAGGAAGTGCTTCTATTTAAAAGTAAGCCATTTCCTCAGTAGAATCTCATTGCTGGAATAATTGCATTACTTGCCTATCCCTTTCCTTTGGGAACTCAGCGAGTCAGAGAGGTGGCCTTGAAGCAAATATTCAGACACTGTTATGTAAGTAAGTAAAAAAGGGCAGAAGCTGGGAACAGAGATAATATTAAGAAAAGACTCAGGTTCCCTGATACCAAAATATAAGAAAAGGGGAGGAAAATCACAAGCAGAGATCCAGGATTCTGTCTTTATTACCTACCAATAAAGTATAATTTAATATTTCCGTGTTCTGTGGGGTTGACGTTCAGGTCTAATCAACCTCATGGAGTTAACAAGGGAGTAGGACACAAAATGGTGAAGGCTTCACAATATTTCCCGTACTGAACACTGTGGGACATATACCACACATATACAGGTAATCCTCAACTTATAATCACAATTGAACCCAAAGTTTATGTTGCTAAACAACATAGTTGTTAAATGAGTTTTACGCCATTTTACAATTTTTCTTGCCAAGTTCTTATGTAAATCACTGCATTGTTAAATTAGTAACACGTTTGTTAGGTGAATCTGGCTTCCTCACTTTGCTGGTCAGAGGTGATCACATTGTCAGGGTTCCAAATAGCATCCAAAACAGTGGTGGGTTCCGGATCCCGTTGCAACCGGTATGGTGCAATGGGGCCAGGCACTCACCACATGAACATTGTTCCGCAACGCCTCCATGACACCTCCATGACACTTCCATGATGCTCCAGCTGCTTGGTGGAGCATCGTGCAGGTGCTGCACGCTCCATGCGCAGAAGCCCCGAAAACTTCAAATACCGGTAAGGAGCATGGGTGGGCGGGCCCTCCGGAGCACCATACCAGAAGGGTACCTGGAGCTCCCGGCAGGCACCGGTACACCCGTACCAGGGCGTACCAGTCGTAACCCACCACTGATCCAAAAGTAAATCAGAGTCTGAGACAAAGGATTCCTCAAAGTTCCAATTTATTAAGAGAGCCATGTTGGCACATCTGGGAAAACCCGAATCTGAAAGCTTCCAGATTTTCCCACCCAGTTGAAAGTTCAATATCCTGCCCCCTCAACCACAAATCCATCACATGGTCGAATCTTCCACTGCTACGCTGGCAGCTTCCACCCATCCAGTTCCAGCCAAGTGCAGAGACAAAGGATGACCTTGGCTTTCTAGAAAGAATTTTGTTATGGCTACATATCCCCCAACTCCGTATAATCCCCCCTCCCATTTTCCCACAATAGAAAATGCATAGTAGAATAATAGAAAGTGTGGCAGGCCTGACACACGTGATCCCAGGACACCAAAACAGTCATAGATAAATGCCATGCACCAACATCTGAATTGTGATCACATGACTGTGGGGATGGTTGTAAGTATGAAAAACTGTCAAGAGTCACTTTTTCTAGTGCCATTGTAACTTTACTAAACAAATGGTTATAAGTTGACTACCTCTATTAAAGAGCCCTGGTGGAGTTGTGGTTAGAATGCAGTATTGCATGTTCACAATCTGGAGTTCGATCCTGATGGGGCTCAAGGTTGACTCAGCCTTCCATAAAATGAGGACCTAGTTTGGTGGAGGAAATATGCTGACATTGTAAACTATCCAGAGTGCTATAAACCACTATAGACTAGTATATAAGTCTAAGTGCTATTGCTCTTGGTTACATGGGAATATCAACATCTTGAATTTGAGTTAGCATTTGTAGTGTTGTCCCATAGTGATTAAGATGATGATTCAGATTTGAATTTCTTTCTAATTTCTCATAAATTGAGTACTGTAATTTTTATACTGAAATAGAATTCAGGGCAGGATCAGGTTATATAACCTTGTATTCTTGCAATCACAGTCTGGGTCATTCTGGACTTTATCACGGCTAGTCTGAAGTGACAGAGATCAAGAGCTGTAAATTTGGCCCAGTGGGGAACAACAAAGAATAAGTTAGAAGTTAATATCTTCGGCTCAGGTGAGACCCAAAGAACAAATTGGGAATTAGGTTTGAAGGCCAGGCAAGAATGGCAATAATGGCTAACCTTTTTGGTGCCAAGTGCGCATGTGCGTGAATGTGTGTATGCACACGAAATCCCACAAATGCAATGCGAGCACCCCGCAATCCATGCGCATCCCTGTGCATGCATGTGCATCCCAGCACATGCCCATGCATCCCTGCGCATGCACCTCATCCCCCACCCATTCTTTTGCTTCCAGGTTGGTGCAGGAGGCTTTTGAGGCCCAAAACAGGGCACGGGAGATGTGCAGGTGCACAAACCCCCAAAATGCAATGCAAATGCCTGCCGCATATGTGCCCTACGCATGCACGGCATAGACCTGAAGACCAGCTGTCTGGCAGGAGGCGTGCGGGCATGCGCAGTGGAGCTGGGCTGGGCCGATGACTGGGGCTCTGCATGGACCTGTGGCACACATGCCAGAGGTTCGCCATCACAGATATAAGGCCATAGCTGAATTTAAGAAACATAAGGAATTTATTTAGGATCTGCAGCTACGGAGTGCTTAGGTGCAAGCTACACCAGGCAGTTCAGGAGCAAATCCAAATCAAAGGCTCCTATTATATCATATTCTTCTTGGATTATGCTAAATAGTGCAGAGAAATATGCTACTAAAATATGAATGTAGCCACATGCACATGGACAGATGCAAAACAACAAGCAAAATAAGAGAGGAAGGAAATATAAGCAAATCAAACATTTAAACCCCAATCAACCAATTTTCTCTACTGGATAATGCAGTGAGACAATTAAGTGTGGGTGAAATGTAAGCCAAGGCTAATTATTCGAAGTGTGCATATTTTTTGAAGATTTCAAAAAGTAGCCATTAAGGGATGATCTCTATAGAGGAGAAAAATGGAACAATTTTGGCAATTAACCATAGAAGTGATTAATGCAAATATAATATTGAAAAACACATTTTAAACCTACTCTGATTTTTTTAAATGTAAACTAAGACCAACCATTAAAGCAATTTCAACTCATCCTAATATGCAGCAAATTTGTGCCACATGAATAAATAATAAAATATCATTTAAACGTTTTATGTTTTTTCAAGTAATATATAGAGCAGTCAACCTCCCCTCCTCCCCCCCCCCCCCCGGGTTTTGGGCACTTAGTCCAAGCACAGGCTAAATTAGAGCATCTTTGCCTAGAACAGGGGTCTCAAACCCAAGGCCTGGGGGGTCTTAGATTGCTGGCAAAGCACTTGGGCCACCATAGGCGCCCCCGAAACAAGTGACGTGAAGCTGGTCACGCCTCCCCCCGAGGTCAAACACAATCCTAATACAACCATCAATGAAATCGAAGTTGATATCCATTGCTGGCCTGGAGTGAAGCTGCAGTGTGAATCCAGATGGTCCAGCCATACAACTAAATTGATAAAAGGACAAATCGGAGCATTGTGGAGGACAGAAATTGATGCATGTTCTGTAGGTCATTTTTTCTCTTTATTTTCCTGTTTAGTCTTTTTCAACTTTCTGGCAATCATTTTGAAAGATAAAGGTTCCCTTCGCACATATGTGCTAGTTGTTCCCAAATCTAGGGGGCGGTGCTCATCTCCGTTTCAAAGCTGAAGAGCCAGCGCTGTCAGAAGATGTTTCTGTGGTCATGTGACCAGCATGATTAAATGCCAAAGGCGCATGGAACATTGTTGCCTTCCCACCAAAGGTGGTTCCTATTTTTCTACTTGCATTTTTACGTGCTTTCGAACTTCTAGGTTGGCAGAAGCTGGGACAAGTAACGGGCACTCACTCCATTACATGGCGCTAGGGATTCCAACCACCGACCTTTCTGATCAACAAGCTCAGCGTCTTAGCCTAGGTTAAGCGGAGATTAGGTTAATTAGATTTAAAATGTCAACAGCAGAGGTGGGTTGCTAATTTTTTTACTACTGGTTTGGGAGCGCTCCCACGACACTTCGGCACATGCACAGAAATGTCTAGGCGGATGGGCTGAGCCTTCTGCCGCCACTACTACCGGTTCACCCAATCTGGGCCGAACCGGCAGCAACCCACCTCTGGTCTACAGCTGGCCTCTGTTCAAGATATGGGCATTTTCCATCAAAGAGGGCCCCTCTACTCCGTTTTAAGAAATCAATTCACAGAATAGAGTTTTCCTGCCCTCCTTTAGATTCACATTCTTTGGTTTACTTCCAGCTCTAGATAAACAAGATGAAATCCACAGTCATCCGGGGGGAAAAGAGACATTCTGTTCATTTTCATTCAATACATATTAATTTCCTCAGAATTTACTTTCCTGTCCTTGGTCTTTTTCCACTGTATATTGACTCACAGGCCGGCGATTAATCTGCCTGGAAAAATGACCATTTGTTTGGCTTAATAGTTGCTTTTGAAATCATGGGACGAATGACCCAACTCCTCGGGATCCTTCAAAGGAGTTTCCTCATCATTTTATCTTCCTTTTGAGCATGCAGCCCTCAAGAACACATTTTCTGAGGTGAAAATGATAACCAATGCTTAGACAAATGGAATGTATTTCCTACATGGCATGATGGAATAGCTACAGGGGTGGGTTCCTGCCAGTTCTAACCTCTTCTATAGAAGGTGTTCCACAAATCTACAGTGCCGTTTAGAACTGGTTCCAGTTCTCTCCCCCCGCCCATCTGCACATCATCAAGATGAAGAGCGAGAGGAGGAATTCTGGGAGTTGAAGTCCACAAGTCTTAAAGCTGTCAAGTTTGAACACCCCTAGTTGTTTTTTTTAGAGGGTTAGGGGTACAAGGGTCTTGTAACTTGACAGCTTTAAGACTTGCGTGCTTCAAATGCCTGAGTTTCTGAGCCAACATTTTGATTGCTAAGCAAGAGTGTTGTTAAGTGAGTTTCACCACATTTTACAAGTTGGCGACTCCCACCCAGTCACATGACTGTGAAGCCACTCCCACCCAGTCACATGGCCAGCAAGCCACTCCCACAAAGCAGGCCACACCTACAGAAGAGGTTCTAAAAAATTTTGAAACCCACCACTGAATAGCTAAGTAGGCTTATCACTACCTACCACAAACTATCTTCATAATAAAAAAAAATATTAGAAAGATACTACAACTGGAGGCATGATCTGGTTCATGAACAAAAGCTTCTACATTAATTCAAATTGTGTGATAGAGGAACTCCAGAGTAAGGTCACTTCAGCTAGGGATTGGTGGTTGCTTTATGTAGAGGTAGACCTTGTAATGTACAAAATGTGATTTTCTAGTGCATGGTCTGTTTACCTGCTGAGAAAATTGTTTGTTGTCCTAGCTGAGTTCATTATTCCATATGATCTCTTTTCTATAATATCCTTTTCTCTTCTCTAATCTGAGTGTGGTTTTCTGTTGAGTAGAAAATCTATGTTCATGAGGGCCAGTAACAAAATTGTTTCTTTTCAGTAGGAACATTTATTTTACCATGTTGTATAAAATACATACAGTCTTTAAAAAACAGAAAACATGCATCAGTTTTGGGTTTTTTTTTTTGTCTTTACAAAGAATGTCATTTTCCATGCCACCTTTGTGTGTGAGAAAGAAGGAAGGAGCCTGCTGTGCTGATTCATATATCCTTTGCAATTTTACATTTTACCAGGCAGGTGGTGATGCAGGCAGGAAGAAGGTGAGATTCTGGGAGAAGCTGTTACCTTCCTCTGTAGTATTATGGTCATATGCAGGATCAGACTTTTGAAGGAGAATTTAAGTCAGTTTTGATCTGAAATGTCCTAAACAGTTAAAAATGTGAAGTTTTTTTAATCCCCCAACTGTTTTTAAAATAACTGTTGTGTCGTTGCACTCTCACAGTCCTCTATGTTGTTTCTTTTCCCATTTGCTGTCTTTTCAACTCTATGATAGGACTTATAATCCTAACATGAAAATTATCAGTAGAATCCAAATCAAGTTCCTTCAAGGTTTGAAGTGTAACACATATATATTGGGGATTAGTAATACTGAGACACACTTTGGCCTAGTGCAGTGATGGCTAATCTTTTTGGTGCTGAGTGCCCAAAGTGCACGCGTGTGCATGCGAATGCACACACATGAAACCCCAAAATGCAATGTGGGCATCCCACATATGTGCTCCGTGCATGCGGACACACCCCCATGCAGTCATCATCCCCCACCACATCCATTTTTTACCTTCCAGGTTCCTTCAGGACACCTTCCATGCCCAAAATGAGGCACGGGGGAGGTGTACGGACATGCACAAACCCCCCAAATGCAATGGGGGCACCCCTGCACATGTATCCCACCCTTTGGGTGTGTGCGCATATGCCCCCTCCATGTGCCCCCCCACATGTGTGGCAGAGACCCAAAGACCAGTTGGCTGGCAGGAGACACGCGCACATGCGCGGTGGAGTTGTGGTGGAGTGAAGTGCCCACAGAGAGGGCTCTGCATGCCACCTATCGAACAGGTTCGCCATCACGGGTCTAGTGGTTGAAAGCATTGGGCTGGAAAGAGGGAGACCCTGAGTAAGTCTTGCCTTAAATCAGGGGTCTCCAAACTTGGCAGTTTTAAGACTTGTGGACTTCAACTCCCAGAATCCCCCATAGCAACCATGCTGGCTAGGGAATTCTGGGAATTGAAGTCCACAAGTCTTAAAATTGTCACTTTTGGGGATCGCTGCCTCAGACATAAAGCTTGCTGGTGGACTTTTTCCCAATTACTCTCTCTCAGCCCTAGGAAGAAGGTGGCAAAGGCAAACCACATCCCAAAAATGCTGCAAGAATCCAGAGTGGCTTGAGGACATTGCTCCCGCCAGTACTTTATAGTAACTCCCCCCCCCCGCCCGGCTGCCGCCAATGAAAAAGAGAAGCAGGGATACCTGCATATGACAAAAATATTGGAAATTCTTCTTGCTCTGCTTGATTATAGAATTATAATTCAAGTTGTTCCTGTGGAAGCTTGAACTAGGCACTTCTCTCTTTAAAAATTAAGCATGCCGTTTCTCTGCTCTAAGACGTGCTCAATAGTACTGCAGCTGACTTCAAAGCGGATGTGTGGGGTTTTTCATGCAGATCTGAAACATTACCAGATTTAGACCAACACAAAATATCAGATAAGACAGTGGCAAAGTACTGAAGAGAAGCTAAGGCTGCATATTTGAAGGATAAAGGTTTCTTGAATATTTGACAATTAAGGCTAACAGTATGTTTATTAAAGATGCTTTGATCAATATACTGGTACATTTCCATCTTCAAATCTAGAGGCAGAAAATTGTTTGTGTAATTGATATCCATAAAATCATGTTCATGCCTATGGTAGAAATCTAGATATTTCTGTTAGAAAATTATAGTTTGTTTATTTATTTAAAAGTCTTATATGGACACCCACTGTATGTTTATGGCTAATTTAACAATAATAATACCAAGAGAGCTAATAAAATCAGTGTACAAAATACAAGTTCTAGCCACCTCAGTGGCATTCTCTAACCCAGGGGTGTCAAACTCAAGGCTCACGGGCTGTATCCAGCGGGGTGTTTAGATCCAGCAGGGTGTTTAGATCTGGCCTGTGTGCCTGCCCTGAAACCAGCAAAGGACTGGCCCACGGTGTTTCTGCTAGTAAAAATGGAGCCCAGGTGGGCTGTGTGGGGCCTCCCTGAGCTCCGATTTTGCTGGCAATGGGCTGCAGGAGGTCATTGTGCCCGAAAATGGAGCCTCGAGCTGGTCATGCCCCCCCCCCTTCCCGGTCATGAAGTGAAACACAACCCTGATGCGGCCTTCAATGAAATCGAATTTGACACCCTTGCTCTAACCCACCAACAGTCACAATCACTCGGCTCCATCCTCAACCTTTCCCAATGCTAATGGGAAGATCCAGTTTTTAAACTCCTATCAGAAGCCTAGGAAAATGGTAGCATAGGGATATCAGTGGGGAAATGGCAGGAACCAGTATGGAATGTGTGCACTTCCTAGTCCCACTAGATAACAATGTTTAAGGGAATGGAGAGTGGGAAGAGAGGGAGAGAGAGAGACAGAGAAGATAATCTGATCCCATTCCATTTTCAATGTGAGAACATTTTGAATTGCACCCAGAAAAAGAACTGGAAATAAACAGACGTCAACAATATTTTATTTGGACGTATAATTACATATGTATTTATTTATGAATTCTCTGCACTTTGACTGGAGCACTGTACTCCATAATAAGTCAATTTATAGTTACAAGTAATAGTAATTTTATCTTATTTTTCAATCAATCTTGGTTTATTAGCTTAACTCCCCCCCCCCAAAAAAAGCAAATTAACTATGCTGATTCTTTTCCAGTTACCAGGTAAGGAAGATTAGCTCATCTCAAAAAGTTAAGCATCAGGGTTAATAACTTGCATGGGAGATCATAGAGCAGTGTTTCTCAACCTTGGCCACTTGAAGATGTCCAGACTTCAACTCCCAGAATTCCCAGCTGGGGAATTCTGGGAGTTGAAGTCCGGACACTTTCAAGTGGCCAAGGTTGAGAAACACTGTCATAGAGTCATAGGGCTGGATGGACCTTCTAATTAGGTCTTCTAATTAGGTCTTCTAATTCAGACCTCTGCCCAAGGTGGGAATCCAGTGATGGAGTACCCACAACTCCAGGAGGCGAGCTGTTTAACTGGTTAATAGTTCTTATTGTCAGGAAATTCCTCCTATTTACAGATTAAATTGATGCCCTCTTCCTTCTGGCAGCCTTTCAAGTATTAGAAGCCTACTATCATGTCTCCTCTCAGACTTCTCTTTGTTAAGACAAACGTAACCTAATTCCTTTGCACTTTCTTCCTTTAGCCTCACTAAGGCCCGAAAATTAAACAGCTGAAAACACCAGATTGCAAATTAAACTGAAAAAGTGGGGGGGGAGGGGAAATACATTCCAAAAGAAGTAATTTGGATTACTTTTTAGGTACTTTGTGTAATACCAGAATCATTATGAAAGGCAGTTCTCGGTGGGAGGGGGGGGGAAAACCCTCCAATAGTGACTTAACGCCAAGTTATGTGATTAAAGTGCAGTCAAATGTCCTGTCAACTTTCACTGCGTGTCCAGTTTCACAGGTTTCTTGTCTTGCCACTTAAATTTCTTTTCTTTTCCGTTGTCATTTCGGTTGGAATAATGTTACATCATTTCAGCCAAAAATTTAATGTGTAATATAGAAACTGGAGCATTGAGGGACAGATTGTTACAACATCTGGGCTCTTTTTCCTAGACTGTCAAGTAGACATTTTGAGCACTAGCATTTTTATTACAGAAGACTTAGGCTGACAAATTAAGTTCTGGAGCTGCAAATCTTCGAAGCTACTGCTGCAAACTGAATAAAAACCCATAAAGATGCATAGAATCGTGGTTGACTCAAACACGAGCAAAGTCTTGTGGGTTGTCTCATGAGGACCAGAAAATGGTGAACATCTGTCTCAAATTAAGAGTTATACACTTTGCCCAACTCGGGCAAGTGATTAGGTCATTTGAGGCAGAAAATCATAAGTGTTCCCCCCTGTAATTCATCCGGCTAGGAATACAATAACAATAAATTAAAAATCTAAGAATTTGGCAGGTGCCTCTTGTGTTTGTGCTCTTGCTTTAATCTTGAAGGCACATGTTTTGAGTTGCATTGTTTCCTGGCCATACGGTGTGATTTGTATACTGGGACTAGCTTTTTGTAATATGGGCAAAAATATTCTCATTTGCATCTCCTCGTTTTTGTTGTTGTGAAATTATTATGTGCTTGTGGCAAAATTGTGAGGGGATGTTGTGAGGAGATGAGTCCCCAGGAAGGAGGGGGTACATTCCAGTGGAGTAAGAGGCAATCCAGCCCAGGTACTTTGTGTGAGAGAAAGGGGGGTGAAGATAGCACCTCCGTAATAGTACACAGAGTATATAGTACAGTGATGCTTAACCTTTTTGGCACCGAGTGATGAAACTGGAGCGGCTGCGTGCGCTCGTACGCATGTGTGCACCCGCACGGCGGAGTGCCAGAACCCGGAAGAGAGCAGCTGCCTGTTGCACATACATGCGGTGGCCAGCTGCTCTTCTGGGTTCCATTGCACACATGCATGCTGGACTAGCTGTCCGGTGCGCATGCATGCAAATGAACCTGGAAGAGTAGCTGGCAATGGCACACGTACCTACAGAGAGGGCTCCGCGTGCCACCTCTGGCACGCGTGCCATAGGTTCGCCATCACGGATATAGTAGATGCAAATGTTAAAGTCATCGGTCTGGCAGCATTTTGTGTGTGTGAAACAATAACAAACTCAGCTTGGAAGAATTACCATATACCATTCTTGGGTTTGGGCCGGACATAATTGTGGAATAACTTAAGCCATTGGTTGGGCTGTCTTTCTCAGCTTTATCTTCAGTCTCTTCTTTCCTTTTCTTCTAGGTTCCAACTATGTGAGTCCGCGTCCAGCTCTTGCCAACATGAATGCCAATGCAGCAACAGGGCTGGCACCTGAGCATATCCCTACTCCGGGTGCAGCCCTCTCCTGGCAGGCTGCTATCGATGCTGCCAGGCAGGCGAAGTTGATGGGTACTGCTGGCAACGCAACCATATCCACCGTTAGCTCCACACAGAGGAAACGGCAACAGTATGGGAAACAGAAAAAACAGGGTACCACGACCGCTACACGTCCTCCCCGGGCACTGCTGTGTTTAACATTGAAAAATCCCATCCGGAGGGCATGTATCAGTATTGTTGAATGGAAATATCCTTTTCTGGTGTAGCCGTGTGAGAACCGGCAAATCATCAGGTTGCATTAGGGTTGATTGGGAATTGTAAATATAAGCTTGCAGATTAGGGGGGAGGAAACGCAGATCAGATGGAATAGGCCGGGATTGGTTTCAATCAGATTTAGGAAAGTCAAGAGTGGATATTTATAGACGAATGAAAACTGTAGCACGATACAGGAGTGCTTCCTTGTCTGTTTTATACTCGAGTCCGATATTATTTCTTTTTTTTAAAAAACGCCTATTTATTCCATTATCATCAAAGACAAAAACAAAGAAGAAAAAAAAGATAAGACTAACAAATATCCAAAACTAACAACAAAGGGGGAAGAAAAGTGTACCAAAAAAGAAAAAAACCCACCAAATATCTAACATTAAACGTAAGAAAAATACATCTAATATGATACATAAGAAAAAATCCACCTGAGCTGAAAGATACATCAAAAGTCTAATATATTCCACTCCCTTACATAACAGGTGCACTAATAGTTATAAACTTCCCCCTTTATATTTAACAAAAATACTATATTACATAAATAAATATCCCTGTTGTGGACATCTATTTAATAACTGAATCAACACACAACATTTTTATGTGTGTGTGTACACGCACACACATAGAGAGCCAACAGATTACCCCAAAATTAAAATTAATCTTCAAATGTATTATTTCTGTCTTGATTGGGTAAGGAAACAAGAAATGATCAGGTACTAGCTACCAAAAGAGACATTTTCTATGACCCTTCATAATCTGCTCTTCCTGATTTTGACCTATAACTAAACGATAAACCCTGTTACAAATACCCAATTGATCCAATGAAAATCTGATCCAGATCTTTATCTGTTTTTTTTTTTTTATTAAACCAGGTTCTGATTGAAATACATGAATGTAGGCAGTTCTGAAATTAAATTTCTGATGAGTCGTATGCCTCTAAGCCAGTGTTTTTCAACCTTGCCAACTTCGCTGGCTGGGGAATTCTGGGAGTTGAAGTCCGGACATCTTCAAGTTGCCAAGGTTGAGAAACACTGCTCTAAGCAAAGCAGAAGGGATAAATAGAAACCCTCACCATTTTACTGGAGTATTTAAAACAATTTTTTAGGGGAGTTTAAAATGGACCTGTCACTAAAAAGTTCAAAGATATCCTCCAGCATCTTCTTCCCCCCCCCCCCTTACTATTGTTTGATCTTCTGGATTAATTTTATATCTTACTTTCCTGGATAGAGACGCTCCATATGTGGCATCCCATGATGGATGTCTTAACTTAAGGGGGCCAAGCTGATATTTGTTTATTTGCCTGGCATCTGAGTAACTCTGCATCTCTAGGCAGTTCACAGAAGTGAAAGCCTGATAAATGGAAGAGCTTTGCGCTGGCTGAACAGATGGATGTGTTGCAAAATAAGAGAGTGCAGGGATGAGATCTGGAAATGGCTGAACAACACAGTTAAAGTCAGTCTCTGCAGAGGAATATTCTTCTGGAAAAACACAACACAGAAACAATTGGAATCCTCCCAGCATCTTGAGAATGGGATCGTTTGCCAGGTTACATATTTGCAGGTAGTCCTTGATTTATGGCCATAACTGGGATCAGAATTTCTGTTGCTAAGCAAGCCAGTTAAGTGAGTCATGCCCGATTTTACAATAGAGGATTTTAAAAAATCTTCTATCCTTCCACCTTAAATAGACAGTCCCGCGTTTCACGTCCATATAATGTGACTCCTCCCTACTTGCTTTTTAAGAGGCCTTTGGTCACACCCGTTATATTGCTACATACTGTCTCATGTTCTTATCACGCATGCCAAATCCACCCCTGGTTGTCCTTTTGATCTCTACCTTTCACCTGACACCCATATATGCTCGTTACCGTTCCCCTCACCGGGGTAGACCATCTAGTCCGCGTGGAGCTATGTTCTTGGCCTAGCCCAGTGATGGCTAACCTTTTTTGGATCGCGTGCCAAAAGCGGGGGGAGTGCAGGGGGGGAGGGGTCGTGCGCGGGTGTGTCCACACCCATAATGCTATGTGTGTGACCTTAGCATGCATGCGCGCTCCCCCCCACGTGCGCACATGTGCGTGTGACCAGCCTCCCACTTTTGGTGAACGTTTTCACCATCCCCAACGTTAGCTCCACCCGGACTAGAGGCTTTCTTGGAGCCTGGGGAGGGCAAAAACAGGCTCCTTGAAGGAAGGAAAACGGTCTTTAAAAAAGGCTGAAGTCAGCTGGCGCACTCTGGAGCTGACAGGGCAACACCTCGCGTGCTCTAACACATGGCTTTGCATGCCACCGGTGGCACACATGCCATAGGTTCGCCATCCCAGGCCTAGCATATTCCTTATATGGATACATTCCTTAATGCTTGTAAGACATATTTTTCTCTAATCCCAACATTTCCACAATGTAATTATTATAAATTTACCGCAGAAAGCACTTTTTTAACACCCCAATTTTCAATTGTTTTGCCACCGTTGTTAAGTAGATCACTGCAGCTAAGTGAATCACATGGTCATTAAGAAAATCTGGTTTCCCCTCCATTGATTTTGCTCGTCAGAAACTGACTGGATAGGTCACAAATGGAAATCATGGACACTGCAACCGCCGTACATTCATACTGGTTGGAAAGCACCTGAAAATTTGTTCATGTAAGTGGGGCTGCTGCAATGGTCATAAGTGCAAGGACCAGTCATAAGCCCCCTTTATCAGTACTGTTGTTACTTCAAACAGTCACTAAATGAATAGTTGTAAGTCAACCTGTAATCACTATGAACCAATTGCTGGCAAATAAAATCCATTTGGTGATTATATTGCAATTGATGTATTTATTTATTAATGGAATTTAAATAGCCACCCATCTCATTGGAAGTGGCTCTGGGGCAATGTACAACAATGTACACATGTAGTCCTCAATGTACAACAGTTCACTTAGTGACCGTTCAAAGTTACAACACTGAAAAAAGTCACTTATGACTATTTTTCGCACTTACGACCGTTGTAACATCCCCATGGTCATGGGATCACAATTTAGACACTTGTCAAGTGACTCATATTTATAATGGTTGCAATGTCCTCGAGTCACGTGATCACCTTTTTGGGACCTTCTGACAAGGAAAGTCCATGGGGAAGCCAGTTTCACTTAACCGTGTTATTAACTTAATAACTTCAGCAATTCACTTAACAACTGTGACAGGGAAGGTTGTAAAATGGGAGCAAAATTCACTGAACAAACATCTCACTTAGCAACATAAATTTTGGGTTCAATTGTGGTCGTAAGTCAAGGACTACCTGTATATGTAACAATATTATCCATGCATTTATACATTGTGTGTAACAGTATTATATAGCTGTGATGGTGTACCTATGGCATGGGTGCCATAGGTAGCACGCGGAGCCATTTGTTAGAGCACGCGAGGCGTTACCCTGTCATCTCCAGCTGACCTGTCCTTCATTTTCAGTCATTTTTCGCCCTCCGGAGGCTAAGCCTCCATAGGGCGTAAAACAACCCAACTGCCAAATCAGAAGTTCAGGGACGGACTTTCAGGCTCGTAGGGGTGTTTTTTGCCCTCCGGGGGGGGGGGGAACCATTTTCGCCCTCCCTAGGCTCCTAGAAAGCCTCTGGAGCCTGCGGAGGGCAAAAACAGGTCCATCATGCGCCAAAATCAGGGGGAGAGTTGGGGTCACATGCACATGCGTGGGGGGATGCGCATAGAATTATGGGTATGGGGACGCCCGTGCACAATCCCACTGCACTCCCCCTGCTTTTGGTAAGCGATGGCAAAAAGGTTAGCCATCACTATTATATAGCTTTCCCTGAACCTCCTGCCTTCTAGATTTGCTGGGGCAAAACTTTCTGGATTCAATAACCATGTTATTGTAATCCTAGCCCACCTGGAAGGCTTCAGATGACCATTGTTTTAGGAAAGGAACAATCTCCCAGTGCTTCTGATGACCAGACCTTGGAGGAAGAAACATGGCGTGCCTCTGCCATCATGTTCAGCTTGTGCATGTCTGAAAAAGTAATTTGGGATATAAAGTAATGGAACGCATGAATCTTTAATCTAATGCCTTCTGCCTACATTGACTAACCAGATGCCTCTGAGAATCCTGTATAGGTTTCTCCAACTTCTTCATATAGATGCAGAAATAGTGTCACAGATGTAAAACTATTATGAAATGATAAAAATGAGTTTTATATAAAAATGCTGTCTCTCTCTCTCAAATCAAGACTTAGTAAAATTCCTCAGTATAGTAATTATTTCCTGGACATTCATTAACTTATATTTCTTTTTACTAAAAAAGAAAAAACCCTACTTAATCCCTTTCAAATGTATTCCTATGAGAAATTTAAAAGCATTATAATCTATTTTAATTAAAAAAAGGAAATAGTGGAACAGAGATTTTGAATGGTTAAGTCATTATGCAGGTCAATGTAAAATTACGAACAAGGCATTAGCTATCTAAAAGAACTGGAGCAAAATTAACCAAATGTTAATTGCTTGCTTTCTCTAGTTCAGAATGTCCTTCTTTCCCACAGTTCCATATTTCAATCTGATCTTTAACTTGCAAAAGTGGCACAATCATATGCAAGAAGCCTATTTACTTTGCATATGCTCTATGGTAAATAAATAAATAGATTGATTACTTGGGTACATGTGTTACTCCCATTCTATAAGAATTCATCAGTCTGATTCAGAAAAGTAATCCAGTTTGGTTCAAATTAATTTGGAAAATGATTCAGGTCCACTCAGCTTAAAACTCAATTGTTGAATCGGCTCTGGGTCATTTACAGAAACATTCAACTTGTTTGAATTGATGCAAAGCCACATAATTAGATTCAATAATCAATTCAGTTTGGAGAACTGATCAAAATCATCCTTGTTTTGAATCTCTGCATCAAGTACTGTCTTTGCATCCATCTAATGGCTGTCATTTCCAGATCTGTGTAGGTTCCTGCTTTGATATATTGTTTTCCAGATGATGTTGTCTTTATACAGTTCTGTTCCCAGAAACTGCCATACTACAATTTATATTCGTGCATTTGACCTTAAAGTGTAAAAACACAATGCTATAGGGAAGAAATTTATATTTGAATTTCTGCAGTGCCAGATTCTTTCGTTTTATTCATCTCTACTATACAGAACTACAGGGGGGAAAAAACAGTACAAATTTGGAGAGGGGAAACCAAAATCAAATTTTGATAGAGTTAGGCCGGTTTTCCTCTTAAATGCAGATATTCTGTTATGAACTATCAAAAAAAGCAAATGGGTCAAAGTAAAATATTTTAGGGACACATTGCTATATCTTACTTTTCCCTAACATCATGCATACAAATGCAACCAAAAGGGGAAAACAGGATAGAGCAGATAACAGAGAATGAGGTCACAAACTTATTTAAGTCCCTAGAGCAGGAGTGTCAAACTCAAGGCCCAGGGACTGGATCCGGCCCGTGTGGTGCTTAGTTTTGGCCCACAGGGCCACTCTGGAAACAGCAATGGACCGATCCGCGGTGCCTCTGCCAACAAAAACGGAGCTGGGGGGGGGTTGCGTGTGGACCCCCAGTCCCTGTTTTCAGCCTCCTGTAGAACTGCCAGCAAAAATAGCTTTTTGCTGGCAGAGGGCTAGCCAAACAAATTTAAAACAAAACAAAAGGAGAAATGTTTCCCCTTTTGCATTTGAGCATGCAAGAAGGTACAGGAAAGGAGAAAGGGAAAGACAAAGAAAAAGAAGGAAAGATGGGAAGAGAGCAAGGAAGGAAAAATAAGGAAAGAGAGGAAGGAAGAAGAAAGGCGAAGGAAGAGGGAAGGAAAAGAAAGGAAACAAGAAAGGGAGGAAGGGAGGAACCCCTGACATGAGTGATGTTGAGCTGGCCATGCCCATTCTAGCCACGCCCACCTCAGCCATTCCTACCGCAGCCATGCCCCCCCCCCAAGTCCCCCAGAGGTCAAACACAACCCTGATGTGGCCCTCAATCGAGTTTGACACCCCTGCCCTAGAGCTTCTTGGATATTCTTCCTTCGTATAAAAATATTTTCCAAACTTGACAGAAATAAGACGCAGAAAAACACGTAGAAGTCAAAAGAAGGCAGAAAAAGAGTTCTGAAAGTTGCTTTTTCTGAAATAATAGATGAGGATGAAATTATATTGCGAATGCAGTTAGAGATAAGACATTTAGTTGGAAGCCATTTGCTCAAAGCAGCACAGCATAGATGGAAATATATAAATTTCAGGTTAAATAAAGACAGAAAGAAAAAAGCCCAAGGAATATGTGTATTCTGGCACGCGACTGGCCGACTGTGCTTTTGACATATTAAGAAATTTGGCTGGGAAGGTGAAAAGGCACTTTAAAAGCAGGTGTTTCTTTTCAAAATAGAAAAAAAAATAGAACAGTCTTCTTTAAACAGAATCCTTTTTAACTTTTTTCCCCTTTCCAGCATAATTAGCTTATATGATTTAAGTTCTGATTTAAGAAACCAACTATCTTCCTTAACTCCATTCCTCAGACCATTTGAAATTATTATTTTACTGACTATTTTTGCCAATTGTGTGGCCTTAGCTATCTATATCCCCTTTCCAGAAGACGATTCCAATGCCACCAATTCCAATCTGGTAAGTCTTGGTTTATGCTTTATGACTTGGGCAGAAAAATGATCCTATTCGGAACACAAGAAAAAAACGGCGTTTGAAAGGTTGAAATGCCATGTTGTAGTCACGGATATACGCATGGATTTCGGGCAGTAGAGTCTTGGATTGTTTGCTTGTTTGGATTAAACCTCACTTTTGTGTTTTGTGTATGTGTTGTTGGAACATTGCCTGTATTCTTTATATTTCTTCAAGCAATGGAGGATTATTCATTTTAGCTAATAAACAGTCTTAGTGTTAAGTTCAAATGTTTGACAATACGACTTGTGGTGTATTTGATGTATGGTAATTGATTTTCCCCCTTTCTTCTTTTGCTTGAATTTCTCTCTCTAAATGCAGTGGCAGTGCCATTGGCTCAGTGTGGGCAATGCTTATTATAGAAAAGAAGGAAAATACATTTTCATCTCAGTTTTCAAGTATGTAGAGGCAGTCCTCAACTTACGGCCACAATTGGGACCAGTATTTCTGTTGCTAAACAAGGAAGTTGTTGAATGAATCAGACCAAATTTTACATCTTCTTTTGCCATAGTTTTTAAGTGCATCATGTGGTTGTTAAGCAAATTCAACTCCCCCCCCCTCCTTGACTTGGCTTCTTGGAAATCCACTGGGCAGATGATGACCTAACCTTGGGATACTGCCTTTGTTGTAACTACACTCTGGTTGCCAAACACCTGAATTTTTGATCATGTGACTGTGGGGATAGTGTGATTGTTGTGAATACAAGGACCAGTGCTAAGTCCATTTTTTCCAGCACTGTTGTAACTTCAACCGGTCACTAAATGAATGGTTGTAAGTTGAGGACTACTTGTAATTTCTTCTGAGCAAAAGAAAAAAACAAAGATCCCAAAAGCTAGTTTGATAGTAAATTTTAGATAAGAGACTTAAAGTTGTGGCTGTATTTAAAGTAGTTTCTTGCAGGGAGAATGACAGATCTGTAAACCTATAAAACACCTGTGAAGGATTTCCTTATCATAGGAAGCAATTTTATTTGTACTTTGGTCCCAGTAATATCAAATTGTTTTTGTGAAGACTATTAGAAAGGCAGGATAAAAAAAAAATACTGGAATAATTGTGTCAGTTCAGACTTAATTCTGTCAGCAAGTCAGCAATGTTAAATATTCATGTGCAAATACTGATCAATGATCACTGATATGGAAATAGGATCTGCTAAATAAACAGCAACTTACTAATGTATATCGCATACTCTAAAAAAATAGAAAGAAAAACAAGTTACTAAATTTCTTCTTGAATAGACTGAAAACGTGACTGTGATTGTGGGCTTAATCATGAACAATTTATTAAACTTATTGTGGGAAATTACAGAAAACTACACTATTAATGTGCTTAATACAATGATTATGTGAAATTTTATAATATGTGTTATAACAAGGCGGGTTGACAGTGGTGTCATATCTAGGCTGCAGAAATCAAGATGACAAGTAGATGGCAACAGAGATACAGCAAAAACTAACTCTTTGTTGCCTTCTAGTGGCTGCCTTGAACATATCAGCCTAGATATAGTAGCAGTAAACTGCGACAGTCCAGAAGTTGCTTGTGAAAGTATTCTAACACTTTTAAAAGCATTGGAAAATGTAGAAAATTAGCTTGAATTTTCTTTGATATCTCTTAGTATTATTGCTGCTGTTATTTTATCATATAACAGTGTGTGTATATACATACCATACGTTGAACATACTTAATACTCCTCCCTCCTATTTTCTGGTGGTTGGAGTTTGTTATAGTTGTAAACAATGTTGTATCAGCTACTTGTTTATAATTGATACCTAATGATTTGGGCCAGAATATCTGAAAAGCTACTTCCTCCTATTGGAAGATGCTTTTAGCTGACCTTCTTGGTTTCTATTAACCAAATTTCTTTTTGGTAGTAAGAAAGATAAACTTGGTTAAGAGAAACATGGGATGCATTTTCCTTCTGCAGAGAAAGGGAGGGAAGAAAATACCATTTATATTTATCAAGAACAAACATTTGTTTACAAATCCACTAATCAATTAAAATAAAATAGGCATTTCATGTGTAGTTACACGGGTAACTTATATTTTTCAGAGGCTGATCCCCCCCCCCCTATTTCTGTGTGGTTGTAAAGTGTCCTTAGTTTTCGTCTACTTACTGTACCTGTCAAATTCTATGGTATTCAGGTTGAGTATATTACAGTTGCTCTCAGATAGCTATCATCCATTCCTCTGCTCTATTCGTTGAGTGTCTAGTATTTTATTTGTCTTTGGAAAGCACTGGGCGAGACAGCAGGTGTGGCTGAGACAGAAAAAAGCTGCTTTAGAAATACTGCATCCTTTAGAGATGGAAATCAAATACAATTGGAAAGAAGAGCTGTTTTGTTGAATACAATTACCTCCTGAAATTACTAAATATGACACTTCTACAACAACCACAGGGTGAAATATAGTGGCTCCACACCAGATTGTAGATTTATGTATGTGGGGAGAAGGTTCCCTTGAATCTAAGTAGCATCTAAAGATTAACTTGCAATTCAGTAGGGAAAAAAAGAGGATTTCCCTCTTGTGGAAATGCTCAGTCAGACAGGAACAAAAAGGACAAGATTTTGCTTCTTGACATGTAGTAAATTTATATTCACACGAGTACAGCTCTTTAGATGAAAGCCTGTTTACTGACACAAGCTGTTCAGTTTTCATCGCAACTGAATCCAAAGGATGCATAGTGTGATATCAATTGATTTGACTACTTCCTTGCTTTTGTTGGATGGTAATCCTAAGTATAGGTAATAAGATAGAATAAATAGAATAGAATAAAGGTAGTCCTTGCTTAGTGATCACAATTGGGACCTGTAACTCCATTGCCACTGTCACTAAGTGAAATATCACATGACTGTGATAGACCTACGTTAAGTGATTCACTGACTCTGTAAACCGCTTAGAGAGGGCTGAAAGCCCTATGAAGCGGTATATAAGTCTAACTGCTATTGCTATTTCGTTGTTAAGTGAGGCATCATAAATCCCTCCTCTTTACAAAGTGCCCAAATGCCAGGCATGTGAATGTGGGGATGCCAGACGGAGCATAAATGCAAAGAATAGCTATAAAATTACTTCCTCAGTCGTGTCATAACTTCAAATGGTTGCTAAGTGAGGAGGTCAGTAAGCGTGATCTCCCTGGAATGGGATTCTATAGGGAACAAAATATTTTATGGGCATTGATAAGAATACGGAATAAGTTTTCCCACACAGCGGCGAATCCAAGAATTTTTCCTGTGGTACCTAGAAATTCAGAGTTTGAATCCTGTATCTGCAAATCATATGCTCAAACATTAGTTATGTTTATGGGTTCCTCCCTCAACCAGTGGGGAGTGAATGTGAGTACCATTGGCATTTTATATTGTATTGTGAAATTGTGGCTTCATTAGAAAACTACAATCTATCCTTAATCTGTCCTTAATGGCAGAAGAAATACTTCTGGGTTGTATTCTGATGGGACGTTTCAAAATTAATTTGGACTTGAAGTTCCTTACCTAAACAAGTTCTGCAGTCAGAATTGCGGATAATTTTTTGACAGATTTTTGATGCAAACTGAAACACTTGTTGTTAGTTGCGAAGTCGTGTCCGACCCATCGCAACCCCATGGACAATGTTCCTCCAGGCCTTCCTGTCCTCTAACATCCCCTGGAGTTCCTTTAAGCTCATGCCGACTGCTTTGGTGACTCCATCCAGCCACCTCATTCTCTGTCGTCCCCTTCTTCTTTTGCCCTCCATCTTTCCCAGCATTAGGCTCTTCTCCAGGGAGTCCCTCCTTCTCATTCGGTGGCCAAAGTATTTGAGTTTCATCTTCAGGATTTGGCCTTCTAAAGTGTAGTCAGGGTTGATCACTGGTTTGATTGCCAGGGACTGAAACACTGCCCTATGCAATTTTTATCTCTGAGCTGTAAAGTAGGAATCTGGTTTACAGCTTAGAAAAACCAAGAATGCTGTGATGATTGTTGGACATGCTGCATTGGTTGAAATCTGGAGGGGTACGGAATTCTATTTGCAGATGGCTTTTGCATTGGGGAGACAATTAGCCACACTTGCACTATAGAAAAGGAAGAAGATTAGCAATGAAGTGGGAGCAGAAAGAAGAGGGTGTCCTTAAAGCTAGAAAAAGTCAAGGAAGTTGTGCTCTAAAAGGAGATGTATTCGATGGGATGCCTTGCTTGCATGTAACTCTGCTCCCTCTCCCTCACGTTTGACTGACTTAGTTTGGAAGGCCTTCGTTATTACAACAGGGAAATTCATTCAAAAGCTGTACTGTAGTTCGGGGGTCTCTCCAGATAATAATTTGGCTACAAATTATGTGTAATTGCTATACATCAAAAGGATGGGGAACAAGGCATTTTACCACAAACTCACTATTCTGTTATTCCCCTCACAACCCTGTTTCCCTGAAAATAAGACCTTCCCGGATAATAAGCCCAATCGGGCTTTTGAGCGCATGTGCTAAAATAAGCCCTCCCCTGAAAATAAGCCCTCCCTGAAAATATTGCAATACAGCAGCAGCCATGAGACGACCACGCTCGCTGCCTCCTGCACCTCAAAAATAATAAGACCTCCCAAAAAATAAGGCCAAGAGCTTATTTCGGGGGGAGGGGGGCAAAAGAAAATAAGACCCTGTCTTATTTTCGGAGGAACACTGTAACTATAGTGCAAGTCTGGAATTTTGCAAGTTGAAGTTGGAAAAAGCTGAGCTTATTGAGAAGACCAGTAACTTAATTATGAAGTGATAAGAACCTTTCTTTTTTTATGTTCACACCAGTTTATGTACTCTAAAGAAATCATTATTTTGTTATATAATCTTTATAGTCTGATTTCGTATGGATCTAGGACATGTACTGATATAACACTTGTTCCCTTAAAGTATTCAGTCTTCCATCTCTGTTTGAAATATGTTTCAATTTTTGCTGCAGCATCCATTTTACAGAAAACTGACCAATGACAAATTCAGGAAGCACAGAGGACAGTCATTAAAGCTGCCATTCATGTGCTCTCAGCTGTTGGTTGCTTTGTGCATTATAGTCTTCAATGAGAGTGTGTAAGTAAGAGTAAATACCTTGCCTTTTAAAAATTAGACTTGTATTTTAAACACATTAAGAATCTGAAGCTGGTATGTGCTGAAGCCCTGCTTTTTAAAACAATGTTGTTAACTAAGTGGCTGGTTTCACACACCGTGCTAATACCAAACCATATTACTCTTCAGCAATAGGTATGGTTGGGGGGATATATTTAAAAGGTATATATTATATAACTCCCCAGAATAGTTGGCGGATATAGAATAGAATAACAGAGTTGGAAGGGACCTTGGAAGTCTTCTAGTCCAACCCCCTGCCTAGGCAGGAAACTCTACACCACTTCAGACAAATGGTTATCCAACATCTTAAAAACTTCCAGTGTTGGAGCATTCACAACTTCTAGAGGCAAGTTGTTCCACTGATTAATTGTTCTAACGGTCAGGAAATTTCTCCTCAGTTCTAAGTTGCTTCTCTCCTTGATTAGTTTCCACCCATTGCTTCTTGTTCTACCCTCAGGTGCTTTGGAGAATAGTTGACAAACAGACCCTCTTCTTTGTGGCAGCTCCTGAGATATTGGAACACTGCTATCATGTTTCCCCTAGTCCTTCTTTTCATTAAACTAGACATACCCAGTTCCTTCAACCGTTCTTCATGTATGCCCTCAAGGTTGACTCAGCCTTCCATCCTTCCAAGGCCAGTAAAATGAGGACCCAGATTGTTGGGAGCAATAGGCTGACTGTGTAAAACCGCTTAGAGAGGGCTGTAAAGTACTGTGAAGTGGTATATAATTCTAAGTGCTATTGCTATTATGCAAGGATTAGCAATCCTCGTCTCCATGCAGCCGAAAGAGTTTGAGTCAATTTGAGAAAATTGAGATTAGCCTGCATGTTAGGATTGTAGAGCAATTGTTATAGAACCATATTTCCCAAGCAATTGTGTGCTGAATGGAAGATAACCGCCCCCCCCCCCCCCCCCAATAACACAATTATAGCTGTCCAACATAGGCAGTTAGAGGAAAATAGTTCTGTGTTGTTGGGAGCAAGATTACTAAGTCTGGTTGATGTCATACCATGATGACAACCTAATGAGATTCAAACAGTTTGCTAAGCTGATTGTTTATGCCTTCTAGGACACAAAGAGATCCTGATTTCAAATTTTATGACCTGTGAAAGTTACCATACACAGTCTTGCCTGTGATAAAAGCAAAATGTTGATGCTTTCGTTTAAATTAAAAGACTTCTGCATTCGTTTTGAATATTTCTACGAGTGGATGAAAGTTACTTCCTTTCATTCTTTTTCTGTATTTTTAGAAGCATGTAGATCAGTGTTTCTGAACCTTGGCGACTTTAAGTCCACAGGACTTAAAGTTGCCAAGGTTCAGAAACACTGATGTAGATGGAATTGTTGTATCTTGCTTTCTTGCCATCTTGAAATGCCTTTGAGATTGCACATCTAACCCTCCCTGCTTTGCTGAGTGGCTGTTTTGTGATGGCGGTTTTGTGCCCAGCCGAGATGTTTGCTCTGTGCTAGGGTTGAGTTTTGGAGAGAGTCCTTGCTATTCCTCTAGTGCCGTGGGCACATGTAATTCACACACACACACCCAGTCCCGTTTTTGGTCCAAGGAGGCTGCAGGGAGGCCTGCTAGGCCCAAAGTGGGGCACAGAGAGGGTCGTGCATGCATGCTCAGGGGGGTGGGGTGCACAAGGGGGGTGTCGCATGCACATTGCACTGTTTTTGAAAGACTTGTATTTAGAACAATCGAAATAGAATATTGTGGTGATGGGGTGACTTTTTTTTTTCATTTTATGTAGTTTTAACATAACCCAGATTTTTTTAAAATCCATGTTGGGCACAGTACCTTTCAACTTAACATCAGTGAATTCCATTTAAGGTTTTCTAGAACTTCTCAGTGCTGAAAAAGGTAAACTAAGCAAAAAAAAAAAAAGAATGACAGATAATAATCATGTTATGGAGCCTATCATGCACTCTTAAGATGAAATACGGAGGCAAACTTCATATATTTCAATTAGATTTTCTCAAGTGATGAAATGATCTCAGGTTGCAATAAGCCTCCTAACAGCTGGTGAATGAAGAATAGTTGATTCTTCAATTTTGAAAACATAAAATATGGCTGACTGTTATGAGCTCTAGCCTTAAGTGAAATGCACAGGTGTCTTAGTAGGTGAAAGACAATAATAATAATATTTAAAAAAACACGAAACTCCAGACTACATGGCTACATTTACATTAAAAGTGCTGGAAGTAATTTTCTTTCGTGTAAAAAGTAAATAAACATTTGATTCTGTTGTTCAATTCTTGGGGATTGCATCTACCGTATGTTTCCTGGCAATGTTATACAAATTGTTTGTTTTTCTTGTCTTCCTTAGATGAGATAACAGAAAAAAATAAAAAAGAACCTAAATTAGTGAGCTTTAGCTATTAGTACCTCCAGTAATTATGCCATATATTTATATACTGTATATACATGTGTGTGTGTGTGTGTGTGTGTGTGTGTTTGTATGTACACACACACATGTGTATATATATATATATATATTAGAGCCAAGGTGGCGCAGTGGTTAAATGCAGCACTGCAGGCTACTGCTAGATCAGCAGGTCAGCGGTTCAAATCTCACCGGCTCAGGGTTGACTCAGCCTTCCATCCTTCCGAGGTGGGTAAAATGAGGACCCAGATTGTTGGGGGCAATATGCTGACTCTCTGTAAACCGCTTAGAGAGGCCTGAAAGGCCTATGAAGCGGTATATAAGTCTACTGCTATTTCTATTGATATATATATATATATATATATATATATATATATATATATATATATATATATATATATATATATAGTATAGTATAGTATAGTATAGTATAGTATAGTATAGTATAGTATAGTATAGTATAGTATAGTATAGTATAGTATAGTATAGTATAGTATATAAGTATATGAGGCATCTCTCATAGCAGGGTAGGAATGCAAAACATATTTAGATGATAAAATAATATGGCTGCAAAAGTGGAATAGAAGATTGATCAGAAATAGTGTTATAATTTAGATCAGAGGTGTCAAACTCGATTTCATTGAGGGCTGCATCAGGGTTGTGTTTGACCTTGGGGGGACCAGGGGCCGTGGCTAGGATGGGCATGGCCAGCTCGATGTCACTCGTTGAGGCTCCATTTTTGGCCGTGATAGCCTCCTGCAGCGCTCTGCCAGCAAAAACAGAGCTGGGGGGGGGGTTGCATGCAGCCCGCCTGGGCTCTGTTTTTGCTGGCAGAGACATTATGGGCCAGTCCTCTGCTGTTTCCAGGGCAGTCCCATTGGCCAGATCTAAGCACTCTGAGGGCCTTGAGTTTGAAACCCCCTGGTATATATAGAGCCAGGAATGAATGAGTAGAAACACGAAATACAAGAAAGAAAAAACTATTGCCTCAAAACTGTTATGTATTTAGTGGGCCTAGGTCATCTTTTTTGAACTTAAGAGTGTGTTGTGGTAATTAAAGCTGTTTAGCTTTCGTTTCTCCCATTACTAACAATTTGGCAGACAGAATAAGTAAGATGAAAATTTAAGTGAAAGTTATAATGGAGCTTCTGGCAACTGGTTACTCCTGTGAAGTTCTACACCATTTGTATTTGTCTGATTTCTCTGTTTTGAAAATGGAATTTATATAAATATAGTGGGCTGCAGTGTCCCATTTTGGATTTGAAGACATTACACTGTGACCCTTCATAGCAAGTGTAATTTGATTGCTGTATCTGGGTCACTTTTTGTGATTGTGGAACTTGAGTCTTCTGGCTGTGATGTCAACACCTTTTGCTGTCGAAGCTATATTCAGCACTTGCAAGATCCAGATGCCCGATTCCGACAGTGCTTTCCAACTGTAGTGTTTCTGCAATTCCCTAGCTAGTTGTGCTGGCATCCATACAGCTGCTTTTTGCTCTGCCTTGTTAAACTTTAAGTGATAGAAAATGCTGGGATTTTGGAAGGTTTTTTTGCCTGCATGCCTGTAACTTGGTGGCTGTGAGGTCTTCATGGAGGAGGGTGGAGGGAACTGAAGTGGGGGCCATCTGTGTGTGATAGTCACTATCTAGCTTGCCAAAATAGCAGCCTCTTTTTAAACTATGAATCCCCTTAACCAAAACATAACAGGTTTATGCAACTAAAGTTGTTTTAGACCACAAGTAATGGGATATGCATCAGTGGTGGGATTCAATTTTTTTTTTTACTACCAGTTCTGTGGGCGTGGCTTGGTGAGCGTGGCAGGGGAAGGATACTGTAAAATCTCCATTCTCTCCCCACTCCAGGGGAAGGATACTGCAAAAATCCGCATTTCCTCTTGGATCAGCTGGGACTCGGCTCTGGGAGGCAGAGAATAGATGGGGATGGGGCCAGTCAGAGGTGGTATTTACCGGTTTTCCAAACTACTGCAAACTACTCAAAATTTCCACTGGTCGGAATCTGCTGAATACCACCTCTGATATGCATGCTAAATTAGATTTTTAGTCACATGATGCCATTTTCTTATGGGTGGGGTTTATTAAAATATTGCACCTTGGGATCTCCCACTGTTGTAGCAATAAGTCATTGCTGTCTATTTGAAAGTAATCATTTTATCTAAAATTACTTGCAAACAGTGCCTCTCCTTTTACATCTTTCTGTTGAGATCTTATTAGATGCTTGCTATTTTGTTCCAATGGTTGTTTTGGTAGTGATTGATTGGTATTTATGCTTTTGCACGATATGGATGGCATGGAATGACCTTTTAGGTGAACCATTTTGTACCAATATGAAATTCTGTCTGCAAGGTAAATTGATGCAGGAAGAATGAAAATAAGGCAACGTTCCATGTCCTAGAATGTAGTCAAAGAGCTAATGTCCTCAGTAATTTATTGAGGAGATGGACTGTTTGTCAGTAGTAAATTGTATTCTTTGTGTGCACAAAGGATTCTTGATTTGGATTCTGGATTCTGCAGTTACTCAGGAGAGAGTCTATGGGAGTTTATTCCGTTTTATGAGTTTAACAATAATTGTAATGGATTGACCGAGATAATTTCTTGTTGAGGGTTCAGTCTAAGAGCTTGGGAAGGGAAACCCCTTTCCCATCCAAAATACTGTCCATTACAGTTGACTCAGCCTTCCATCCTTCCGAGGTTGGTAAAAGGAGGACCCAGATTGTTGAGGGCAATATGTTGACATTTGTAAACCATTCAGAAAGTGGTGTAAAGCACTATAGAGCAGACTAGACTAGACCAGAATAAACTAGAATAGAATAGAATAGAATAGAATAGAATAGAATAGAATAGAATTCTTTGTTGGCCAAGTGTGATTGGACTCACAAGGAATTTGTCTTTGGTGCCTATGCTCTCAGTGTACATAAAAAGACAAGATACATTCGTCAAGAATCATAATGATAATTAATGATAGTCATAGGGTGTACAAATAAGCAATCGGGAAACAATCAATATCAGTATAAATCGTAAGGATACAAGCATCAAAGTTACAGTCTTGCAGTCATGAGTGGGAGGAGATGGGTGATAGGAATGATGACAAGACTAATAGTAATGCAGCCTTGGTGAATGGTTTGACAGTGGTGAGGGGATTATTTATTTAGCAGAGTGATGGCGTTAGGGGAAAAAACGTTGAATCTAGTTGTCTTGGTATGCAGTACTCTATAGCAGTGTTTTTCAACCTTTTTTGTGCAAAGGCACACTTTTTTCATGAAAAAAATCACGAGGCACACCACCATTAGAAAATGTACTGCCCCACTTCGGTGCTCGGAACACCGAAGGAGACGCGCCGCTGGTAACACTTACCAAGTTGACAGCGCGCGTTCTCCTCGCTGCTCCGGTCCTCCGCGATTGTTGCTATGGGCGCATGCATGGGACGTCAGTGACATCCCTGCGTGCGCTACCTCCCGGCAGTCCCCGCGTTTTTAAAGTAAACGCGGGGCCGCAGGGACTTAATAGAGGCATCCCTGTGTCCCGAAAGCAACTTTCGGGACACAGAGATGTCCCGAGGCAAAAACACCCAGCGGGGTGTTTTTCCCACGGCACACCTTACACTATGTCACGGCACACTAGTGTGCCGCGGCACAGTGGTTGAAAAACACTGCTCTATAGCGTCGTTTTGAGGGCAGGAGTTGAAACAATTTATGTCCATGATGCATGGGATCTGAAAAATATTTTCACACCCCTCTTTTTGACTCATGCAGTGTACAGGTCCTTAGTAGAAGGCAGGTTGTCAGTAAGAGCACTATAGAGCAGTATAAAAGTTTAAGTGCTATTGCTATTACACTAATAAATTACATAAATTTTTAGCACATGATTTTTACACACTCTTGTACTAGGGCTCATCATCTGCTGTTAGCGGTAAAAATATTGGATGAGAGAATTCGGTATGAAAATTAAGTGACAAATCAGTTTGTTAGATTTATATTTGCCTTTCTTTCAGGAACTCAAGGTAGTGTATACAGCACTCATTCATTTCCCCCACCACATGTACCCTATGAGGTAGGTTAGGCCAAGATGACCTAGGCTTCCTGAGAAAGCAGAAACACAATCTTAGTCCCCCAAACCCCCTTTTATTTATATGGCTGTGAATTATGGTCATTCACAAACCGCAAGACTTCACAAACAGTCTGAAGATTCCGACAGATGTCTGCTCGAGTTGCCACAGTTTTTCAAGGGAATGTTGATAAACACCCACCTTATCTCCCTTGAAATGCTGCCAGAGACCTAATTGCCAAATTAGTTTTGCAAGGCCAAACTTAACACAGAATCAAACAGAATTCCTCAGTGCTTGAACCAACCAGATGAACTAATTGCTTCCTGCAAAAGTTCATGTCCCATTCACTCCTCCTTTATGTCTTATGGGAGGGGCCAATCATCTCCAACCTTACTCCCGAGTCGACCCTGTTTTCTTAATTGTTCTTGCCTTCTGACAGCTCTGCGCATGCGCACACTGGGAACAGGCTCCTGCTGTTCTTCTGCCTTGCTGATGTCAGACTCCAGAGGCTCCGAAGGCAGCAAATAACTACCAGATGACCTTGACCTCCTCTTTGTGTCCAACCCAGAGCCCTTCCTCAGACTCCAGGACTGGCCCATGTTCCTCCCCAACCTCCTCACTGTCCGACTTTGTTGCCAGCTCCACAGGCTGCAGGTGGAACACAACACAAGAAAGAGTTATTGTCCCAAACTCAAACAGTGAGTTTGAATAATTGAGGGTGCAGCATCTTAACCCCTGTTCACAGTTGCTCTCTTAAAGGCATGCAGTATGTGGTGAGAGGCAATTTAGTATACAAAATAATATGTACAGCATTATATTGTCCTTTTCCATGTCTTTGTTGTAGCAGATTGAATATTATTGAGTATTGTCATCATGCTTGAAAACATATTTTTTGATGAATAGCAACAATAATGGATTGGAGCAGATTTTAGAAAATTTATTATTTGGGAGAAAATGAAGTAGATTAATTGTGCTTTCTGTACTCCCAGTTTCAAGATCTGAATCGCCTACTCAAAATTGATCCGATCTGCATGGCAAGTTGAATATATATTAGAGCCGCTACATGACCAAGCAGTCATCTGATTTTTCCGTCACATTGCCAGATTGATTTTTTTTAGCATACAGTGAAATGTGCTATACATGGATGGAAAATCAATTTGGATGTGTGGTGTATAAAACAGGCAATTGCCTGGTTGCATGATTAGATGCAGTTCATGTTCAACTCAATACACAGACTGGGATAATTTGGGAGTTTGTGTACTGATCTCTATGTTCAGAAAAGAAGTTTCGTTCAGCATCAAGGAACTGATGACCTGCAGGAATCCAGAGAGCTAGCAAAGGCTCAGAGGTGCGAAATGACAGATGGAGACGTGTCCCGCAACACTCACACTGTGGCACATTTTCTCTACTATATATGAAAGAAATCCCGACATCTTTAGTGCAGCGCTATGAGAAAAATATTCGGGCATAGAAAATACTTTTACATAATGCTTTTAAACCCCCAGAAAGATGGTTTCCAACATGTGAATTCCTGCATCTCTTAAAATGATGATTTACAACAACTAAATCTGCATCTGTCATTTTTTAGTCTGGAGATTCCCAGGGGGAGATTTCCTGAATTCAGGAAGTGTGAAAGTATCATGCAAAAGTAGCTCCAATCTATAGTCTTACAATGTATATATCGATCTATATAAAAGCCAAATACCATTCACTCATCACAAAATCTCCAGAACTGCAAAGCTTACAAACCTGAAATTTGGCACATACGTTCCTCTTGGCTTCTCAGTGTTTGCTAAGAATGGATCATTCGAAGTGACCCATCACATCATCTGTATTTCATATAACTGCCAGCTGCCTTATAGTAACACACTACCCCTTCGCTAAACCAGGTTTGGGCATGGCCAGTGCATGACTCATCAGGCCTGCGGGCTGGGAATTCAGACGTTCTACTCCCCCTCCCCACTGGAAAAGAACTCTGTCCCAACCTCCAGTTGCCTCACATTCCGTTAGCTCAGTTCCACTCCTTCACTCAGGAGCGGCCTGGGGCTCCTTACAGTTTCGTAGCAAAGGACGGGTAAACCTACACAAACTCAACAAACTTGATGACCCAATGAAGTCATCCTTTCTTGAGAACATAAGAAATGGTCTTCTGCTGAATTAGACTTCCATTCCATCTTAGTTGAGCTTTGATTACTCAGAGCAGAGGTGACTGTGCGTATTTAAATATAAACGTTTCAGCCAACTGGAGTTGAGCTAGTTAGAATTGAATCCAGACTTTTTGAGCTACTACTACCCTTTCTTAATTCAGACATTTTTTGGGGGGTGGGGAGGGTAAGCTATGAAATGCCATTTATAGTAAGTGGTGGACTCTTTTAAGAAATGCAGTTGCTTGTGACAGGTTAGCCTTTGACAGTCTTGAGGAAATAGCATAAATTCTCCCTGGTCAGTTCACCATTCAGTGACAACAATTCCTTTTGAAAGTGTTTATCTTTGGCTTTCACATGAAAAGGTTGCCTTGAAAGTGGAACACCACAGAGATATTGAATCTACTTGCATGGAAGGAGTGTTCTCTATTGATATTCAGGCTGTTCTCCCTGAAAAGCTTCCTAGGTATCTTTCTCCACTTGATTCATCTATTGCCTAAGCCCTTCTTGGAACAGATGGAAATGACATTGTTAGGCCTCACTTTGAATTTGGAAAAATATGTTTTAGGCACCCGGGTGGGATTTATTACAGATCATCCCCAACCTGCCTCCTAACCAGTGTAACAGGGATTCCATCTGTGACCCATTATTGTGTGTGCAGAGTGAACTTTCTGTAGTATTATAAAGCCCATTCTTCAGCGCATAATCATTCCAGGAATAACTGAGAATGATAAAGATGATGGGTGATTCGAGCTGTAATGCAGGCCATCCACAGTGTGCAAATTCAAAATGCCAGCTGATGTTTGCCAGTATTTAGATTCCTCTTATTTTTAAAATTATTAATTTAATTAAATATGTCGATACCTCCCCCTTCATATCGGCAAGTAAAAACAATTGTAGTAGCTTATTACTGTCTTTTAGTGCAGCCTATACTCTTTTTACCCCCATAACGCATCTCCTAATTAAAAAACAAAATCCTAAAGCCTGGTCATTCATTCTTTAGCAGCAGAAGTTGAATAAGGGGAGATATAATTAACTTTCTGTTTTAAACTTGATCAAATAAGTCAACTCTGCGTTCCTTCTCTGTACTTTTAACAAGCTTAATTTTAATCCCATCGAATTTAGTCCCAGAGCTTGATTTATGATTATCTTTATTTTTGTCCCAAGAATCGTTCAGAACTTTGACAGACTTCTTTTGTACATCCAATCTTTCCTTTAAAATAAATCATTTCTCATAAAGTCCCTCAAGACTTTAACAATCCTCTTTTGTATATTCAGTAACAGAATAGTTTCCAAATCATTTTTCTGGTTTAGTAATTGTACCTCTCCTTTAAACAATGAAACATCCACCAGTTTCATTTGTATATCTAGTACTTCTTTCTCCATATCCTTTCTCATTGCTTGACACATTCATATCCACATTTCATACCAGTATTAAACTACCTTGACCTGTGGTCCTGTTCAGAAGATTTTATTTTATTTGGTTAGATAAATGGATGCTGAAAAAGGAACATTACTATTAATTATAATGTAAGATCCCTAAAACAATTGAAAAGTTAGAAGGAATTGACTGGCACTGGCACTAATAGAATTGTCAGTACAGTGGATGAATTCACCATCCCTGAAATATATAGCAGTGCTATGGAGATGGAAAGTACTTTATGCAAGATTGATTATGTGCTATCAAGTCATTGTCATCTCTCATAGATTTTCTCCCTGATGATCTATCCTTAACCTGGCCTTTCAGATCTGCCAGCTCTGCATGCAGTGCGATTGTAACTTAATCTATTCACCTTGCTGCTGGTCATCCTCTCTTTCTCCTTTCTTCCATCTTTCCCAGCATTGGAGCTTTCTCCAGAAAGCTAGGTCTTCACATGATGTTCTCGAAGTAAGATAAGATGATGTCTTGCCATTTGTGCCTCATATAATCAGTTATTTTGCTTTATCCTTAGGTTGGGGGATTTTTGGGTGTCCATGGTATTCTCAAGAGTCTTCTCCAAAACCAAAATTCAAAAGCACTGATACTTTCCCTAACCTGCTTCTTCAAAATCCAAAATGACCAGAATAAATTAAACAAAAAAACAAAAAACCTGGGATTTTTCCAACTCCAAATTAACTCTCGTGAATACATTATGAGAGAGAGAAAAACATCATTTCTGATTTCCAGGAAATGAACTGACACATACAGAAAATAAAGTTTTAGCTGTAAAGGAGAACTAGAAAACTAGAACTAATGTAATGTCCTATCAAGTTTCCACCTCCTTCTCCATAATACCAAGAAAAACATACTTCATGATGTCACATTGTGTGATTCACTACAATCTTCTACTCCCACCTAAATACTCATTTCAAGTGAGTATTAGGAAATGAGTTTAGTGACATCATGAGGCACGGCATTTATCGTTTTCAAATTTAGTTTCTCTTTGTGAAAAATGGTGAGAAAGCCAAGGATATTTGAACATTTATCTCATAAAAGACATCTTAGTCCAACTGCAGAAAGATGTGAGAAAAAGCATTTCAAAGAGATTCCACTTTGATTAACCCACTATAACTGAGATGGGTGAATTCGCACCTCATAAATGCACCACTTATGCTGAACAAAAAGGGAAGCAGTGGCTAAGACGCTGAGCTTGTCGATCAAAAAGGTCAGCAGTTTGGTGGTTCGAATCCCTAGTGCCGCATACAGAGTGAGCTCCTGTTACTTGTCCCAGCTTCTGTCAACCTAGCAGTTCTAAAGCACGTAACAATGCAAGTAGACAAATAGGCACTATCTTTGGTGGGAAGGAAACAGTATTCCGTGTGCCTTCAGTGTTTAGTCATGCTGGCCATATGGCCATGGAGATGTCGTCAGACAGTGTTGGCTCTTTGGCTTTGAAACGGAGATGAGCACCGCCTCCTAGAGTCGGGAACAACTAGCACATATGTGCGAGGGGAACCTTTACCTTTACCTTATGCTGAGTAAAGTTCACTCAGATACAACCTAAACCTACTGCTTGGGCAGGAGCCATACATTAAAGAAGACTTTCAAATCACGGACCAGCTATTTTAATGGAAGCATGACCTCATCATATGAAGCCATTGGAGCAAATGTTATCAGATAGCCAAGATCTAAATGGCCAAATAACAACTCTGTCTTTCTTGGGTTTAGAGTGAGTTTGTTTATCCTCATCTTTTACCCTTTACAGTCTCCAAGCACAGATCGAAGACTTCCTCAGCCCTCTCCAGCCCACCTTGGAATGATGATGCATAGCTAAATATAATTAGCATATTGATGTCTCACTCTAATCAACTGGTGATCTAGTCCATTACTTTCACATGGATATTAAATAATACAATTGGGAAGACCAAGACCTGTGGCACTCCACATTAGAACAAGGGTTTGATTCCCCTCTGTACCAGCTAAGGCAGTAGCCATCAAAATATCTTTTATAGCAAATTCCATAAATGTAGTTATGTATTGTAATAAACACTCTTTTTTTTTTCCTGTGCTGACCTATGGGATTTATGGAAATTGAAAAAGAATCACTATGAGTGGAGAATATAAGTGCATAAATGCTAAGTGTCTGGCAAAGTACAATATACATGCGCTGATTATAAACTCTTGGCTGTAAATCCATTGCTCCAAATTCATAGGATGTTCACCATCTCTCCCTCTTCTCCTTACTATGTAGAGAAATATTTTGAGACAAAGTAATGTTTCTTTAATCCCATAGATTTGAGGTGGGTGGATAAATTCTTGAGATACCATCACTTGTCACAGAGTGAGTCTAGAAGCTGGGCTGGGTGCTAGATGCCCAAGACACCAGTGCATGGAGGGCTGCTTGAAGAATTATGTTTATTTTTGCTTTCATCCTAATGGGTGTCAAGATATAAAATCAGGACATAAAAATGAAGTGAAATAGCCTTATATGGACATCGGAGTAAAAAAAAAAAATGAAATCAAATTTGTGCACCACCCTATAGTCTCCTTGATAATTATGAATTCCTTTCCTATTTGGGAGGCGGTGTACCTTCATTCAAGAAAAAATAGTTACATAATTTTAATTTGTGGTATGTAATTATTTGCATAACATTTGTCTATTTTCAAATAAATCATAATCTTAATAATAATCCTGTAAAGTGGATTAGGCTGAGATGCAGAAACCTGCCCATTGCCACTCACCTTTTGAATTGTATGCACGGACATGCGAGCTGCTAAATCTTTTTTTGCAAGACTAGATGAATGATTCTATATGAGAAATTGTCACAAAGGAGCATTTAATTGCTAAAGTGCTGAAAATACTGAATTCACTGAGATTAAAATATTCCAAAATCCTGATGGGACCAGTATCAGAATCCACTGGCTGCTTACCTATTACAATTGGATATGGGTCATGCGGCTTTTCTCATTACCATATGAAAATTGCAATCTCATTCCAGGAATGACAATATTTTCAAAAGGAAAGTGAACCTTGCCACCATAGAACAATACTTTTGGGCATTATCGTGTATTTAATTTTTCTCCTGATCGCCTCCTTTCTTTAGTAACCTTTCTACTGAAAGCTGGGGATTGTCTATTAAAAGATATAGGACAGATGAAAGGAAGTGCTTCTTCAAATGTTATCTAATTAAATTATTGAATTCACTTCAATGAGATGAAGTGATGGCCCCACATCGCTTTTTAAAGCCCATTTGAATGGCTTTTAAAAGTGACCTCTACAGATCTACTGGGGATAAAAAGGTGGATTCTACAGATCTATAGGAAGTAAAATGAATATCATGTTGCTAGTAATCATGTTGGCAGTGCATTACTTCCAACATCAAAGACACAGAGAACCTCTAAATATCAGTAGCTAAGGTAAGGTATGAAAGCAGCAAGATATTAGTACATTTACATCAGTAATCATATCCTATTATCTTCACTACCGGTTTGGTAGCGGGAGTGCGCGTGCATTTGCTTCGCTCACATGAGGAACATCTGTGCATGTGCAGAACCTTTTGTGCATGCACAGAAGGTCCTTGATGATGTCTGGGTGGATGGGTGGAGCCTCGTACCACTGCCACTATTGGGTCACCCGAAATGGTGCGAACCGGCAGCATACCATCTCTGATTTACATCCTTCTGGGGCCTTTTTGGTGCTGAACTTTATCTGATGCAGTATAGCAGTGCTTCTCAAAGCTATGTTGGCTGGGGAATTCTGGGAGTTGAAGTCCACCTGTATTATAAGTTGCCAAAGTTGAGAGAAACAGTGCAGTATAGCATTTCCTACATTTTCAAATCAGCTGCAAAAGCCATAAAGGAAGTTAATTCCAATGCAATAAATAGCTGAGAAACATGATATATGGTTTATAATATGCTGTTTTTTTCTAAAGTCGACTATATTTCATTGGGTGCTTATAGAAAGAGGAATTAATAAATAATCAGTAGGATTAAACAAATCAATAAAGATCTCAAGGGGAGTAGAAATTAGGCTGCCATGTGCTTCAGTGTAGGAAATGGAGGGCATGAGAAAGAACTAGTTCTGCTTTGAAAGTCAAGAACATTAACTTGAGTCTGATTTTAAAGTATACAGTTCTATTTGCTCCCCTGGCAGCTGCAGGCAAAGGACATGAAACATGGCCCCTGAAATAGCAGCAAAAACTTTAGGGGACTCCAGATTCCAGCTGATATTGAAAACATTATTCTTAAGGTTAGCTCTAATTTTAGGACGACCTATCACAACTAGAATAATAATTCACATTTTATTTTGCTATTCGTCTAAATAATGAACTGCCAGTTGCATCTCACGGAGGAAAGGAAAAAACCCAACAACAACCTATTTTGGTTTTAATCAAAGAAAAGCCAGGGAAAAAAAAAGATTCGGTAGCCATAAGTCATAGTAAAATAAATGAAGGCAATTCTAATTGTTTTTCGCTGCCTGCCTCCTGTTCTGTGGTTGGAATAGGCCAATCTGATTAAGCTTGCCAACTCTAGTTTCACAGTTACATTTACACAAGTGGAGGCTGTGACCATCAGAATAAATGAACATTCAGTGGGAAAGACGAAATAATAGATGTATACCTTTAAAAAAAAATTCCCCAAATAATAACGCACTAATTTATAGTTTCCAAGAAATGAGTACTATTCATAGTTCTGGCTTTAACATGTCAAACCCTACAGTATAAGTAGTAGACCTGCTCATTGCCTCCAAACTTGCTATGGCTCATCTATTCATTCCTTCTTAGGAATGTCCTGTCCCTCCTTAATTCAAAAACAGAAGGGTTGAGGATCTCTGTTGCTGCAATGGTTCTGGTGGATATGGTTCCTTCCAGAATCATATGTCACTCTCCCTTTCCTGGAATGACCTACATGGTACCATTATATGGTGCTTGGAGTAGAGAAGCACACTGTTCCTTTTAGAACAGCAGCCAGAAAAAGGGCAGCCGATAAATCACTTCTGTGAACCAAATCTACACACTCCAACCTGCGCAATGGTTTTACATTCCTGGCTTCACTTATACAGATTTTTGTCCATGCTTGAGAACCAGGTTTTGTCCAGACATGCTTCTGGGTAAACCCTACAAGTGTTTAAGCTTCAAAGTTTGGTTTTCAAGGTGCTGCTGCAATTACTGCTGTGAATATGTATATGCTGTGTATAAAGCGGTGGCTCAGTGGTTAAGACACTGAGCTTGTCAATCAGAAAGGTCAGCAGTTCGACAGTTCGAATCCCTAGCGCCACGTAATGGGGGGAGTTCCTGTTACTTGTCCCAGCTTCTGCCAACCTAGCAGTTCGAAAGCACATAAAAAAACGCAAGTAGAAAAATAGGAACCACCTTTGGTGGGAAGGTAACAGTGTTCCGTGCACCTTTGGTGTTTAGTCATGCCGGCCACATGACCATGGAGATGTCTTCGGATAGCGCTGGCTCTTTGGCTTTGAAATGGAGATGAGCACCGCCCCCTAGAGTCAGGAACGGCTAGCACGCATGTGCAAGGGGAACCTTTACCATTACTTTTATAGGCATCATTACTTGGCTTGTTTTGTTCTTCCAGTTGTTAATGATTTCGCTGGAGATGGAATTCTGTCATTCACTTTTGAGGAGGAGAAGCAGACTGAATTTGGAGTGGGAAAATGACAAAACTGACTATGGGAAAATTCCCCTAGTTGATGCTTGCTGAGGAATATTTATTTATAGAATTCATAAGGCAGCCCAAATCAGCCTTAATGACTCCGGCTGGCTAAAAATACATGCACACTTAAAATAGAGCAATGTAAACAAAAACAACACAATGCAACACAACAAAGGTTCCAAACAAAACTCACCACAACCTAAAACTGCATACCAGGCTCAGCTAACATCTTGGCCCCAATCCCTGAGGGACTTTTGACCCCAGGGAACACTTTTCACGAGGCTGATATGCCTAAATCAAAACCTAAAGAAACAAAATTAATTAGTTTAGGCCCAGAGTTTGCAACTGACTTCAAGGAAGAGATAGCAATAGCAATAGCAATAGCAGTTAGACATATATACCGCTTCATAGGGCTTTCAGCCCTCTCTAAGCGGTTTACAGAGTCAGCATATTGCCCCCAACAATCCGGGTCCTCATTTTACCTACCTTGGAAGGATGGAAGGCTCAACCTTGAGCCGGTGAGATTTGAACAGCTGAACTGCAGTCAGCTGAAGTAGCCTGCAGTGCTGCACTTTAACCACTGCGCCACCCCGCGAATAGGAACCAAACAAGTGACTGAATCTTTGAAGACAACTCTGTGCAACTTAAGACAGCCTATATAGGAGATCTAGACCATTGGTCTTACCTGAACAGTCATTCTCTACGCACTGCGGGAGAATGTTCTGTTTTCCGCTAAAGGAAAAAAAATGGTTCAACTGCCATTTTGGTAAATTGCTACCAAAATGGAGGTTTTTTTTGGAAGTATGTGTAATAAACGATAGGCAGGCTGCCTGAGAAAACTGTATGAACAAGTCCTCACAGATGTGAGTGACCTTGGGGGTCTTAGTGGACAATCACTTAAATATGAACCAGCAAAATGCAGTGGCAGCCAAAAAGCTAATATAGTCATTGGTTGTATAAATAGAGGCATAAAATCAAAATCATTCCCTCTGGAATGAGCTGCCCCCAGAGCTTCGTATAATCCCCGACCTCTGGCCCTTCCAACGCGCCCTAAAAAGTTGGCTTCTCCAGCAAGCCAGCCTGTCCTGAACAAAACAAAATAAATTATTGATAATTGTTAATTTAGTTGAATTTTCTTAAAAATGTCATTGTTAATTCTAATTGGGTTTGTTTGGGATATTCTATTTAATCCTTTTTAACATTTGTAATATGTGGTTTTTTTTTAAATGTTGTACGCTGCCCTGAGTCCTTGGGAGAAGGGCGGCATATAAATCTAATAAACCTAAACCAAACCAAACCAAGTATTCGTACCGCTTTATAAAAGACCACACTTAGACTGAGAAAGACGACACCTATATATATCGCATCCAGTTTTGGTTACCGCATTACAAAAAAGATATTGAGACTTTGGAGCAAGTGCAGAGAAGAGCAACTAAGATGATTAAAGAGCTGGAGACTAAAACATATGAAGAATGGTTGCAAGGTTTGGGTATGGCTAGTCTAGAGAAAAGAAGAACTAGGGGTGACATGATAGGGTTCCACCACAAAACCGCAGTCGACTAAAGCGCGTGTGACTAAAGCGCGGTGACAAAACCGCGCGACAACAGCGCGCCGACAGAAGCGCACTGTAACATAACCCTAAAAATAACCCTAAACCTAACCCTAAACCTAACTAAACCTAACCCTAAACCTAACCCTAAACCTAACCCTAAACCTAACCCTAAACCTTACCTTAAGTTAAATCGCGCTTCTGTCGGCATGCTGTTGTCGGCACGCTTTTGACATCGCGGTTTTAGCGCCGCGGTGTTGTTGGCGCGCTTTTACGTTCGCGGTTATGTCGTGCCACGCATGATAGCAGTATTCCAGTGTTTGAAGGTCTGCCACAAAGAAGAGGAAGTCAACTTATTTTCCAAAGCACCAGAGGGCAGGACAAGAAACAATGGATGGAAGCTAATCAAGGAGAGAAGCAACCTGGAATTAAGGAAAAACTTCCTAACAGTGAGGACAATTAACCAGTGGAAGAGTTTGCCTTCAGAAGTTGTAGGTGCTTAATCACTGAAGATTTTTAAGAAAAGACTGGACAGCCACTTGTCTGAAATGGTTTAGGCAGTTCAGCTGCTTCAGCAGAAGGTTGGACTAGAAGACCTCCAAGTTCCCTTCCAGCTCTTTTCTGAATTGAACTGAACGTAAAGGAATAGTGAAACATACGAAGCATGGAATTAGATATCTGTGCTGCTATGGCTGAGCAAGACAGTGCCTAAGGTTGTGCAACGCTTGAATTCAGAGTCCAAAAGATGTTTTGGAGACTGGAGGTATAAATGTAGTTTTTTATCTTTAAACCAAGCTCATCTTTTTTTAGGAAAAGGTACAGCTGCTTTTAGAGTCACAGTATATTCAGAAATGGCTCTTTTTAAAGCCTTCTTCACGCCAAAGCATCTTTTGCATTGGAATGAGATGCACTGCAGAGATCTAATTTCTACTATCCATAATTGTACATCTAGGGTTTTTTTTAACCACTAAAGTGAATGTATGTTTATTGTTTTTATCCCTCCCATCTATGATCAGTAATATGAGTCTTGTCATTCTATAGTGCTTTACAAAATTGGGTGGAACTGATCCTTATTTTAAAAGTCTTAGAAGCAGGTGAAAAAGCACAACTGGGGGAGAAATGGATAACATAAGTACAGGTAGTCCTTGACAAAAATGTGACTTAGGACTGTTTTTCATAGTTACAATTTTGTAGCATCCTCAGGACCATCTGATCAAAATTCAGATGCTTGGAAACTGGTTCATACTTATGACTGTCGCTGCGTCCCAAGGTCATGTGATCACCTTTTGCGACCTGATAAGCAAAGTCAATGGGGAAGCCACATTCATTTAATAACTGGGCAGTGGCGGGATTCAAATAATTTAACAACCGGTTCTCTGTCCTAATCACTGGCTTGGCCTCCCTGCAGCCTCCTGGGAGCAAAAATGGGTCATGGGGGCATACCTCACTCCTGGTTCTCTGTCCTAATCACTGGCTTGGCCTCCCTGCAGCCTCCTGGGAGCAAAAATGGGTAATGGGGGCATACCTCACTCCCCGCGCCCTGTATTGGGCCTAGTAGGCCTCCCTGCAGCCTCCTGTGGAGACTTCTGGAAGGGGCAGGGCAGGAAGGGGGGGACCACCCAACAATTTAACAACCAGTTCGCCCGAACCAGCCCAAACAGCCCAAACCAGCCCGAACTGGCGAAATCCCACCACTGTCACTGGGTAATTACTTTATCAATTGCAGTGATTCACTGAACAGCTATGATAAAAATGGTTATAAAATGGGTCAAAACTCACTCAACAAATGTCTCACTTAATAACAGAAATTTTAGGTTAAATTGTGGTCATAGGTTGAGGGCTACCTGTATCACACTGGGATTTGCTATAATATTTGTGCAGTTCTGGTTTCAACCAGTTGCTTTTCATGGCGAATGTGATGAATAATTCATGTGGGTGTTAATTCTTGTTAGTAATTAACAAAATTCAGTTTGATAGTTACTGCAATTTACTGATTTCTTCCCAATATAATTGTAGGAAAAAGTATGTCTTGAGTTCCTCAAGGTGCTTTCGAATAAAGAAATCTGATGTTGAAACAAGGCACCGGGAATAACAAGCAGATGTAAACAATCTTTTGATTTCCCACGACTTGCACAATTATCAGTGACTTGTGGCCAATGCCTTCATGCTCATGAAAATGGAACAACAAACATTAATCAACAGAAATAAGATAGAAAAACGCTGGATGATCAGAGAGCTTATTTCCATGCTTTTCAAATGATCCAAAAAGGGAAGAATTTATGCATTTACTCATGGCAAAAGCTTACATGTTTACAAGGTGAAAACTCTTGCAAATAAATCTAAATTGTCTTATAATTTATCTGTTTTACTTCGTGGCAAACCAAACCAAACACTGTCACACAACACGGCATCATCTATAAACAGAACAAAACAAAAATGCGTGTATGCTCATATTTCGAAAAGAAGAGTCTTATTTTTTTAGAAGCACAGCTTATACATTTATCCATAAATACATTAAACAACCAAAGGAACATTATGCACATCCTGTTCTTACTCTGCTCAGCGTTGAACTATTTGCTGTACATTTCAACTGTTCTCATGCATGCTTTCTTTGCATTGCTATTATTACATCCAACAACCAGCTATCAATTCTAGATCCATGCTAAAGATCTGATTGGGAACTGGGTTGTATAAGCAGCGGGCCATTACACAAAGCTTCACTTAAGCATGCACAAGAACTAGGTTGCATATATTTATTACTTGATCTTATTTATTTTTAAAAAAAAATTGGAATGGATTGTTTGTGACAACCTTAGAGGGTGAGTTTTAGTGGTTTTTATTTGAGACTTCAGTCCTATTTTGATTTGCTTTTTTCCTACGGCTTTTGAGATAGTTTCATAGTTTTGCTTCATTCATAGAATCACTATAAACTACCTGGGGACAAATAGAATGGACTAGCCTATGAAAGATATTATAAATGAACAAACAAAACTAGATCAGATTACCTTCCGGTCAAATCTAGGTGCACAAAGCTATAATAGTTGTTTATTCTTTCATTTCATTCATACTTTTAACCAGAGGTGGTATTCAGTCAGTTCGAACCGGTAGCGGAAATTTTGAGTAGTTCGGAGAACTGGCAAATGCCACTTCTGGCTGGTCCTGCCCCCATCTATTCACTGCCTCCCAAGTCCCAGCTGATTGTCTGAGTCTTCTTTTGTTGCCCTTGTACAGGAGAAGGGAGCTGGAAAGCAGGTTAGTGGGGTGGGGAGGGATTGGGGATTTTGCAGTAACCTTCCCCAGGAGTAGGGAGGAAATGGAGATTTTACAGTATCCTGCCCCAGGAGTGGGGAGGGAATGGGGATTTTGCAGTTTCCTTCTGCTGCCACGCCCACCAAGCCACGTTCATAGAACTGGTAGTAAAAAATTGTTGACTCCCACCATTGCTTTTAACCACTTAGTCTTCTTGCTGGCCTGTCCTCCAAATGCAAGGGCTGTCGTCAGAGGTATCCATGAATATTGACCTTTACTATCCATCAAGATTTTGTGTGCCCAATACTTGGGCATTAACATCCAGAGGCATCTTCTCCTAACATTATGGTGAGTCATTGTTCCAAAGACTTTGTGTTCCATTAGAGCAATGGATCAGGGCAGAGAGACGACTCCTTCATCTCTTCTTCATGCACAAGAAATCATCTGGAAACACCGTAGAGCTGGCAGAGAAGAGACACCAGTGCACATCTTTCTCCTTGGAAGATCTGGCACACTTCCGGCAACACTAGGTAAAATTAATTGGCCGAAGGCCGACAGCTCGTAATGGATGCAAAGTAAAACGGAGCACCTTTTGCATGATTTAGCAGCTAAAATATTCCATGGGCTGCAATTGCTGAGATCAATAGTGAGAGCATTTAATTGTGGTAAAGTTGAAATAGAATTGATAACGGTGTAAATTGTTCTTTTTCATCCATTAGCGAGCTAGGTATAACTGAAATAAAGGCAGTTCAAAAGAGCCATCCGGTTCATGCCTCCCTCCGTGCCTCTTGGCTTATTCCAAGGTTCTGCTACACATGGAGAAACAGATTTAGCTTTCCTCAAGTTGAGAAATGTAGCCTAGTAATGTGTTCCTAATTGTCAGCAACAATAAGGATGAGTCAGTGTTTGCTCTTCAACTCTTCCTTCTGCAGATAAGAGACTAGTGCTTCCAAGTACTCTTCATGGTGAAAGGTTCTCCAACCAGCAGGATTTATATACTTATTTCCAGGCCAAATGACTTAAAAAAAAAAACCAGACTCACACATCTATATGAAAGGCTACTTAAAATAAACTACTACTGAACGCAGTGATTGTCCAGTGGGATATAACCCTTTTTAATAGCAAGACCAGAGGTGGCATTCAGCGGGCTTGGGCCAGTTTGGGCGAACTGGTAGTAGCGATCGCAGGTGGGCCTGCTCACCCGCCCCGGCTCTATGTGGTCCTATTTAACTACGTTTTTGAGGCTGGGCACATGCGCGGGGGCGGGATGAACCGGTGGTAAAAATAAGTGGAACTCACTGCTGAGCAAGATGCTTTTCTGAACTCTGCTTTAATCCAAACTCAGTGTGGGAGTTTGATGATTTGCAAATATTATTTGTGAAGGGTATTTACCCTGTTTCCCTGAAAATAAGACCTCCCCGGATAATAAACCCAATCGGGCTTCTGAATGCATACCCAAAAATAAGCCCTCCCCCAAAATAAGCCCTCCCCGAAAATATTGCAACACAGCAGCAGCCATGAGGTGACCACGCTCGCTGCCTCCTGCATCTCAAAAATAATAAGACTTCCCCAAAAATAAGGCCAAAAGCTTATTTCGGGGGGGGGGGGTTTCAAAAGAAAATAAGACCCTGCCTTATTTTCAGGGAAACACGGTAATTAGGTATTTAATTAATTTAGTTCAATTTATTTGCCACTCATCTCACCATAAGGTGACTCTGGGCAACTTTTTGAAGTCCAGTCAAATGTGTTCCTTTACAGGGGTAATTTTATGTCATTGTTTTATGTCAGAGTCATGATGGAGTCAGGCAGCCTATAAATCAAATGAACATTCAAACATTTCAAAAAAAAAAAAAAGAAGGATTATTGATTATTGAACTCGGAGCAACCTCCACTAGTGGTTTGAGGTGATGTTAAATGGCTTAGGAGACAAGATGTACTTTTCAGCATTGTAGATCCCGATGTCATAGTTTCTTCTGGGACACAGGTTGAACACTAGGTCTCATATTACCATCTTTTTTTTTTCCCCAAATATATTTTATTCATTTTCACATTCACATTCCATTTTACAGTCACTTATATACTGGATATTTGCTATAAGAAAAGAAATAAAACAAAATAAAAAAGAAAACACAAGTCATCATTCACAACCCCTCCTGACACTTCCATCCTCCATACACCCCACCTTCCCCCTCCAACTTTCCTTTCCTCCCTCTAACACTCCCCTCCTACTTCCCTTTCCCCTCAAACCTTCCTTCTCCCCTTACTCCCAGCCCGCCCTCCTTACATTCCCCTTACTCCTTCCTTACTCCTCCCTCTTCTTTCCCTCTACCTCCCTCCTTGGTGTATTCCTTTATTCAACTGTTGTTTATTAATATAATATAATAAAAAATAAAATAAACCAAGGAAAAAAAATATAAAGAAAAAAAAAAGGAGAAAAAAGAAAAAAAAGAAAAAAAAAGAACAACCGTATACAAGTGCATTCTTTTTCTTATTGAGAGTATATTAACACCCACCCACCCACCCCCCATAAATCCCCATCCCTAATCCTCCCGACTTCCCAGGGCCCACACCTGGCACTGCCCTCTATCTAAATTATCTTATAATCGTATGGATTAAAACTAAAAATAATATAATAATAAAAAATGGATAAATACGTGTATAAAGGAAAAGAGAGAAAAGAAAACAAAAAAAAGGAAAAAGAAAAAAAAGAAAAAAAGAACTCTATGTATTAAGCTCAGCCCCCCATCTTTATTTATGTTTAAATAGTGTAAGTGTCCTATATGTATTTTATTCTCATCCTAGCTTCTTTGTTATTTACCCCAACCTCCTGTAGTCTCTCCAGTTCCTCTTCCTTAACCTTATATTCAGATAAGCATTTATACAAACTTATATAGACATCAGTATACAATCTAGCTCAAAAATAATCTCCCCAAACTTTCCCTTCTAGTAAAGTTTAAGCAGCGTGGATCATTCCACATATTCAAATATTACTTTACAGAGAAATAATCTCACCAAACTTTCCCTTCTAATAGGATTTAAACAGCGTAAGTCATTCCGCGCGCATTTCACCCTCGTCCCTTTTCCCATAATCCCTACAGATAATCTTTCTTAACCTTATTTTCAAACAAGAGTCAAAATTTATACAAATTTGTGCAGACATCAATTTACAATCTAGCTCAAAATGATCTGACCAAACTTTCCCTTCTAGTAAGATTTAAGCAGGGTGGATCCAATATTACTTTACACTAAAATCAATTTGCGTTCTATCTTGAAATGATCCCATCCAGCTTTCCCTTCTAATAGGATTTAAACAATGTAAATCATTCCGCATGCATTTTACCCTCATTCCTTGCTTCTCTGATATTTACCACTATCAAATTTATGCAGACATTAGTTTACACTCTAGCTCAAAATAATTTCGTCAAGCTTTCCCTTCTAATAAAAATTAAATAGCATAGATCATTCCACATATTCAAATAATAGTTTCCACAAGAATCAGTTTACCTTCGGGACTTCCTGGGGGCATGGCCTGTTGCCGAGGAGGGCTCCACCGAGCTCCTCAGAGATCTGGTCTGTATATCTAAATAAGATCATAGATAGCACCCCTTTTTGGCTAAGAAAGGGGCAGGGAGTAGCTCCGTAGACTAGGGTCTATTCGTAAGCCACAGCCTTTTTCTTTTTTTGGCTGTGGAAAGAGATTAGATCCAGCCGGAGCGGAGCTTTTATCTCCAGCCAGTTCTTCTCAGCTGCCTTTTTTTTCTTTTGGCAGCCCCAGACAGGCTAGCCCCCCCCAGGACAAAACAAAGTTTTTTCAAGCTAGAATTGATACGGGCGGGTCCCACCCCTGTGAGATTTATGCTTTTATTACTATCTTAAATACCAGCACCATTTGTCTCAGAGACTTCTTTGTCTAAATAGACCTCAAAATGGCGATTTCTCTCCGTGGATGATTGATACTGGATGTACTTAGCCGGTTTTATCTTCCTGCAGACCGCTCCTTAACAAAATAAACTCTTCTTCTTTGGAAATAGAGGGGAGCGAAGCGCTGCTTACTTGTTTATTTATTATGGCACCCAGGTCAAAGAAGCGTCTTGCTACAAATGTGTCTAAAGAATTTAAAGAATTTTTACTGGAAACACAGCCTTTGTCTTCTATGCCCCCTACTGGAGAATTTTTAACACAGGAATATCTCTTTAAAATGTTTAATGCCTTTAAACAAGAAATTAAGGAATTTGTATTGGAACTTTATGATGATTTAAAGTCTAAAGTTAATCAGATGAAGGCGAATACGTTTGCAGCCGTGTCTGCCCTGTCAGATTACTCTGCTGAAATAGAGAACAAATTGGAAAGTCTGGAGAAGGCTAATTTTAATTTGACTACCAATATTCAAATTTTACAACAAAAAATCAGGGACAACGAAGAACAGCTTATGATGATAAATTTTAATAGGAAGGCATTTGCAATAAGAGTCAGAGGATTCCGTGAAAAGGAGCAAGAGAATTTGAAACAGACCTTTGCTGAAGCCTTCAGCCATGCGCTGGGAAGCCCGGGACTTAACTTTGATTGGCAGATTCGGAAAATCTATCGCCAGAACTCATTGATAGCTGAACAGCGACAGCTCCCGAGGGACATAATTATACATTTCTCTACAAAAGAATCTAGAAATGCGATTGTGCAAAAGTTTCATAATAACAGTCTCCGAGTTGACGGCCAGGACCTGATTGTTTTCAAAGATATTCCTTTTCAGATGCTGAAAGCAAGAAGGGACTACACCTTTTTAACTAAGGAGCTTAGGAGTCAACAGATTCGATACAGATGGGAGGCCCCTGCCGGTATCACGGTTACATTTGAGAATCAAAGATTTCGTCTTAACTCTGTTTCGGAGGCTCAAGATTTCTATTGTAGGACTCTGAAGGCGGGACTTCCTGATGCGCTTGGAAGAGAGGAGAGACAAGCGGAAGGAGAAGGCAAACGGCCGGCCATGTGGCTGCAAGATGGAGGGGGTAGCCCCTCCTCCCTCGGAGAAGCAGAAAAACGGAGATCGAGAATTTAGACATTTCAAAATGCTTGCCAAAGTTGAGGATTGAATGGGGGTTTGAGACCTTTCTCCGGTAGAAAAAGCGGACTAATTTTTATCAGAAGGGAAAGCTGGGTGAAACTACTTTGAGCTAGATTCTAAATTAACGTTAGCATAAATTTGATAGTGGTAAACATCAGACAAGCAAGGGATGAGGGTAAAATTTACGTTGTTTAAAGTTTATTAGAACAGAAAGCCGGTTGGGATTATCTTAAGATAAGTGTAAAAAGAATGCGGAATGATTTATGTTGTCTAAACTTTGTTAGAAGGGACTACTTTAAAATAGAAGGTTAACTGACTCTTGCTGAAAGTATTATTTGAATATGTGGAATGATCCATGCTATTTAACTTTTATTTGAAGGGAAAGTTGGTTGAAATCGCTCTGAGTTACATTTTAAACAAATGCTAGTATAAATTTGATAGTGGTAAATATCAGACAAGTAAGGGATGAGGGTAAAATGCATGTGGAATGAACTACGTTATTTAAATCCTATTAGAAGTTTAGGAAGAGGAACGGGAGAATCTACAGAAGGTTGGGGTAAATAGCAAAGAAGTAAGAGACGAGAATAAAATATAGATAGAATGATTTATACTATTTAAGCATAGATAAAGATGGGGGGCTGAGATCAACACAAAGAGTGGTTTCTTTTTTTTCTTTTTTTCTTTTCTCTTTTCTTTTCTCTCTTTTTTTTTCTTTGTTTTTTTTTTCTTTCGATATATTACTTTTATTTTTTAATCCATATGTATACAAGATATTTTAGACAGAAGGTAGTGCCAGGTGTGGGCCCTGGGAAGTCGGGAGGATTAGGGATGGGGATTTGTGGGGGGTGGGGTGGGGGGGTGTTAACATAGTCTTAAAAAGAACAAGAATGTATTTATATACGGTGGTTCTTTTTTTTTTCTTTTTTTTATTTTATTTTTTTTTCCTTGGTTTATTTTACTTTTATCAGATCAAACAACACTCGAATAAAGGCATACACCAAGGAGGGAGGTAGAGGGAAAGAAGAGGGAGGAGTAAGGAAGGAGTAAGGGGAATGTAAGGAGGGTGTCTGGGGAGTAAGGGGAGAAAGGTTTGTGGGGAAAGGGAAGTAGGAGGGGAGTGTTAGAGGGAGAAAGGAAAGTTGGAGGGGGTAGATGGGGTGTATGGAGGATGGAAGGGTTAGGTGGGGTTGTGAATGATGAGTTGTGTTTCCTTTTTATTTGTTCGTTTTATTCCCCTTTTCTTTTTTTTCTTTTCTTATAGTAAATACCCTGTATATAAGTGATTGCAAATGGAATGTGAAAAATGAATAAAATATATTTTAAAAAAAAGAATCAGTTTACCTTCTATTTTAAAATAATCTCTTCAAACTTTCCCTTCTAACAAGATTTAAACAACGTGAATCATTCTGCATGCATTTTACAAATGTACATTCAGCATCACCCCACCAATATCCAATTCCGCTTTTTCTACTGGAGAGAGATCGCAAACCCCCCTTCAATCCACGGCTTTGACGAATATTTTAAAATGTCTAAATTCTCGAACTCCGCTTTTCTGCTTCTCCGCGGGAGGGGGAGCTACCCCCTCCATCTTGCAGCCATGTGGTCTGTTGCTTGCCTTCTCCTTCGGCTTGTCCTTCCTCTTTTCCAAGTGAATCAGGAAGTCCCGCCTTCAAAGTCTTGTAATAGAAATCTCGAGCCTCCGAAACAGAGTTAAGACGAAGTCTTTGATTCTCAAATGTGACCGTGATGCCGGCTGGGGCCTCCCATCTATATTGAATCTGTTGATTTCTAAGCTCTTTAGTTAAAAAAGCATAGTCTCTTCTTGCTCTCAACATCTGAAATGGTATTTCTTTGAAGACAATCAAGTCCTGGCCATCAACTCGCAAGCTATTATTGTAAAATTTTTGCATGATCGCGTTTCTGGATTCTTTTGTGGAGAAATATATAATTATGTCCCTCGGGAGCTGTCACTGTTCCGCTACCAACGAATTCTGTCGATAGATTTTCCGAATCTGCCAATCAAAATTAAGTCCCGGGCTTCCCACCGCATGGCTGAAGGCTTCAACAAAGGTCTGTTTCAGATTCTCTTGCTCCTTTTCGCGGAATCCTCTGACTCTTATTGCAAATGCCTTCTTATTAAAGTTTATCATAACAAGCTGTTCTTGAGTATCTCTAATTTTTTGTTCTAATATTTGGATATTAGTGGTCAACTTAGAGTTAGCCTCCTCCAAGCTTTCCAGTTTGCTCTCCATTTCAGCGGTATAATCTGACAGGGCAGACACGGCTGCAAACGTATTCGCCTTCATTTGGGCAATTTTAGAATTTAAATTACCATATAGCTCCAATACAAATTCTTTAATTTCTTGTTTAAAATCATTAAACATTTGAAAGAAAAATTCCTGTGTTAAGAATTCTCCAGTAGAGGGCGTAGGAGACAAGGGCTGCGATTCCATAGTAAATTCTTTAAATTCTTTCGTAGATTTCATAGGGAGACGCTTCGAATTTGACTTGGGTGCCATTGTAAATAAACAAATAAACAGTGCTCTCGCTCCCCTCTGTTTCCAAAAAAATTATTTTGTTAAGGAGCGGTCTGCAAGAAGGTAAAGCCGGTTAAGTACATCCCCTATCAGTCACCAACGGAGAGAAATCGCCATTTTGAAGTCCGTTTAAACAAAGAAGCCTCTAGGACAAATGGAGCTGGTGTTTAAGATAGTAATAAAAGCATAAATCTCACAGGGATGGGACCCGCCCGTATTAATCCTAGCTTCAAACAACTTTGCTTTGTCCTGGGGGGGGGGTCGCCTGTCTAGGGCTGCAAAAAAAAAAGCAGCTGAGAAGAACTGGCTGGAGATAAAGGCTCCGCTTACGCTGGATCTAATCTCTGTCCACAGCCAAAAAAAGAAAAAGGCTGTGAACTACGAATAGACCCTAGCCACAGAGCTACTCCCTGCCCCTTTCTTAGCCAAAAAGGGGTGATATCTATGATCTTATTTAGATATACAGACCAGATCTCTGAGAGGAGCTCCGTTGAGCCCTCTTTGGCGACAGGCTCCGCCCTCCGGAAGCCTCATATTACCATCTTTGAAGACAACCTGATGTTGTCTTCAAAGATGGTAAAATGTTATAATAAAAATTAAGTTAAACTTAGTTAAATTTAGAATATTATGTATAAAAAAGCTAATAATAGTTATAGTTAAATAAATGATTAATAATGATAATAATGCATATATACGTACACTAGATTGATAATATGCATTATTACACAAATTGTAAGTAAGGACTATGGAGAGGATGCTGAAAAGCTTTGTTATAAAAGATAAATAACTCTATATTGAATATTGGAACCTCAAATATTGTTACACTGCTATCAGGTCTCCCCTGGTCCTTCTCTTCACTAGACTAGCCATGCCCAGTTCCTGTAACTGTTCTTCATCTGTTTTAGCCTTCAGTCCCTTGATCATCTTTGTTGCTCTTCTCTGCACTCTTTCTAGAGTCTTAACATCTTTTTTATAGTGTGGGGACCAAAACTGGATGCAGTACTCTAAGTTTGGTCTTACTAAGGCTGAGAAATCTAGTCTTATTGCCATCTTCATTCCCAGAAGAACGCATTCCTTCTGCAAGCAACAATGGATCACCTCTCTTAATAAAGCAGCCAGTCCCATCCTAGCTAGTTCAATCAGCCAGGGAGCACAGTAGGACTAGAGCCTGCAATATCAATTGGTCCAAAGGGACAGCGAGAAAAAAGAGCCATGTAACTTGGTTTTTATTTATGACAACTGCAGTGAGATTACTGTTTGCTCAAAAGGGAAAAGGCTCTCTACCCACAATAGAGGACTGGCTGGTGAAAATGATGGAATTTGCAGAGATGGCTAAATTGAATTCCCTGATTAGAGAAAAGACAATATCTACATTTATGACAGGCTGGGAAACTTAAGAGGCTTTTGCAAGAAACAAAAAAAATGCACTTAGGTTTTTAGGTTTTTAGGTTTAGGTTTTATTGGGATTTATATGCCGCCCTTTTCCCTGAGGGGACTCAGGGCGGCTTACAACCACAGGGGAGGGGAAGTGCAAGGTCAAAACAAACACTTTGTGAACAAAAGAAAAATAATAAAACACAACTTTCATTCAGCAATCAAACACTCGGGCGGGTAATTGGAAGCCTATCCCCAGGCCTGCTGGGAGAGCCAGATCTTGAGGGCTGCGCGGAAGGTCTGGATCGTGGTGAGGGTGCGGATCTCCATGGGGAGCTCGTTCCACAGGGTCGGGGCAGCAACAGAAAAGGCTCTCCTCCGTGTGGTCGCCAGTCGACATTGACTGGCAGATGGAATTCGGAGGAGGCCCAGTCTGTGCGATCTGATTGGTCGATTTAGGGAGGTAATCGGCAGAAGGCGGTCTCTCAAGTACCCAGATCCACTACCATGGAGTGCTTTAAAGATGGTCATCATTATCCTGAAGCGCACCCGGAGACCAACAGGCAGCCAGTGCAGCTCGCGGAGGACAGGTGTAACGTGGGCGAACCGAGGTGCGCCCACTATCACTCGCGCGGCTGCATTTTGGACTAGCTGTAGTCGCCGGATGCACTTCAGGGGCAACCCCATGTAGAGCCCATTGCAGTATTCCAGTCTAGAGATCACAAGGGCTCGAGTGACTGTTGTGAGGGCCCCCCGATCTAGGTAGGGCCGCAACTGGCGGACCAGGCGAACCTGGGCAAATGCCCCCCTGGTCACAGCTGACAGCTGATGGTCAAAAGTCAGCTGTGGATCCAGGAGGACTCCTAAGTTGCGAACCCTATCTGAGGGGTATAAAATTTGACCCCCCAGCCTAAGCGTTGGTGTATTAGCCAAATTATTGGGGGGGAAACACAACAGCCACTCGGTCTTATCCGGGTTGAGCACCAGTTTGTTAGCACTCATCCAGTTCTTAACGGCCTCCAGACCCCGGTTCATCACGTCCACCGCTTCATTGAGTTGGCACGGGGCGGACAGATACAATTGCGTATCGTCCGCATATTGATGGTATTTTATCCCGTGCCTCCGAATGATCTCGCCCAGCGGTTTCATGTATATCCCAGCGGTTTCATGTGACTTGCGCTTCTTTTGATTAGCAAAAAAAAGGATAGAAGAAAAAGGTGAGCTTTTTTATAATCACAGAGTAAGAGATAACTTTGTAATCATATTTACTGCAAAGGAAATCCTTCTATTTCTTTTTATCTTTCTGTTCATTTGTCTTTTCACTCTCTCTCTTTTCATTACTCTGTATTAGCTTATGTTATTTTTATGGCATCCTTACAACTTTAAATAAAAATGATGCACAAAAGGAATTAGTCAGAAGGATAGCATAGTATGCAGCGGATTTGTGCATCACACTGACATAAGCTCTGTTATGCTGCTGGACTAGAGTGCAGTTGGCATTTAAATATAACAAATTAAATTGGTAGAATTTCAGGTCATAGATACCTGTTTAGAGTACACCAAAATGACGTGTGTTGTGACACCATGATTCAAATTATGATCGTACAGTACTGTGCAAACGTTTTAGGCAGGTGTGAGAAAATGCTGTAAACAAAGAATGCTTTCAAAAATGGAAGTGTTAAGCATTTATGTTCATAAATGAACAAAATGCAGTGAATGAAGAAAAGAGAAATTTAAATCAAACCAATATTTGGTGTGACCATTCTTTGCCTTCAAAACAGCAGCAATTCTTCTAGGTACACTTGCACACAGTTTTTGAAGGAACTCGGCTGGTTGGTTGTTGCAAACATCTTGGAGAACTAACCACAGATGTTCTGTGGATGTAGGCTTTCTCACATCCTTCTGTCTCTTCATGTAATTTCAGACACACTCGTTGAGATCAGGGCTCCATGGGGGCCATGCCATCACTTCCAGTACTTCTTGTTCTTCTTTACGCTGAAGTTAGTTCTTAATGACTTTGGCCGTATGTTTGGGGTTGTTGTCCTGCTGCAGAATAAATTTGGGGCCAATCATACGCCTCCCTGATGGTATTGCATGATGGATAAAGTATCTGCCTGTATTTCTCAGCATTGAGAACACTATTAATCTTGACCAAAGCTCCAACTCCATTTGCAGAAATGCAGCCCCAAACGTTCAAGGAACCTCCACCATGCTTCACTGTTGCCTGCAGACACTCATTATTGTACTGCTCTGCAGCGCTTCGACGAACAAACTGCCTTCTGCTACAGCCAAATATTTCAAATTTTGACTCATCAATCCAGAGCACCTGCTGCCATTTTTCTGCAACCCAGTTCCTATGTTTTCATGCATACTTTAGTCACTTGGCCTTGTTCCCACGTCAGAGGTATGGCTTTTTGGCTGCAACTCTTCCATGAAGACCATTTCTGGCCAGACTTCTCTGGACAGTAGATGGGTGTACCTGGGTCCCACTGGTTTCTGCCAGTTCTGATGGCACTGCTGGACATCTTCCAATTGTGAAGGGAAATAAGCTTGATGTGTCTTTCATCTGCTGAACTGAGTTTCCTTGGCCAACCACTGCGTCTACAATCCTCAACGTTGCCCGTTTCTTTGTGTTTCATCAAAAGAGCTTGAACAGCACATCTTGAAACCACAGTCTGCTTTGAAATATTTGTCTGGGAGAGACCTTGTGGATGCAGTATAACTATCTAGGCTTAGGGAGGGTGAAAAACAGGCCTAACGGAAGTTCAGGAAGGTTGGAAATGTGCCCATTTCCGGTCTCTGGAGGGCTTCCAGAGCCTGGGGAAGCCATTTTTGCCCTCCTGGAGGCTCAAAGAAAGCCTCCAGAGCTCACCATGGTTCAGGAGGCCGACTAGGCCACAACCACCATGACCGTGCCCACCCAGCAACTGGGCAGAGAACCCCTTGCTACAAATTTTTGAAGCTCATCCCTGAGCAAGGGTGTCAAAATTGCGGCCCACGGGCTATTTACATCACGCGCAGGCCACGCCCGCCCCAGCTCCGCGAAGGGAAAAACATTGCAATATGTCATGTGATGGCAATGTGATGCTGCAAGTTTGACACCCGTGCTCTTAAGTCAAAGCTCTCGATTCAGCAGGTATATCCAAATGATAATTCTTTTCCAAAGGATTTGGAGAATAGTTTCAGGGACTCAAACCCCATGTTTTGCTTTTCTACCCATTCAGGATAGGACTAATTTCCTGCTGGATTAGGGGCACCACCCTTCCTGAAGGCGAGGACAGATTTTTTGGTGTTCCAAAATGGCAACATGTTATCCTGAAAAACGCCATCACAGAGAGTGATGCTGCGGAGAAAAAAATTGAATGTCAGTGGCCCGAACAGGGTGACATCCACAACTTGAATTGTATTTTGAGCAACTTGGACCAAACTGTTGTAATAGCTCGCCCATCTCTTGATTTTAATCAGGTTTTTCTGTTCATTAGGACAAATATCTGCATCTGCTTTCAAGCTTGTTTCATTGCAGTATCTACACATGACATGGTGCCTAGCAACAGAGAGCAGAATCTGGTATTTCTGTCGGGTCTCCGTCTCCCCCCCCCCCCCCCCCAGTTTAGTTTGTTGCTTGCAAGCTTCTTTTCACTAGTTTTTGAAACAGGAAGGACTGGAGAACATATAAATCTTTGCATAGGAAAGACGTGAAATGCTTATTAGTATAATTTGTTATTTCAAATTTGTTATGATTTCCAAATCATGTAATGGAATATCCTCAGGAATTTTCATGATGCTCCTGAGGAATATTTTTTCCCCAGAACCTGATATGCACAGAAAATACAGACCTGCTTCTACATTCAGCATGTGAAAACTGCATTTCTATTTTTTGTGTGTGTTCAAATTCTAGAGACAATTGTTAAATAGGTGTGTTGTGTATGCATACAGTGTAAAGATGTGAAAGGAAAGTTGGAGGGGGGTGAAAGAAAGGGTGTATGGAGGGTTGAAGTGGTATATTGGGTTTGTATTTTGGGGAGTATTCTTGACAAGGATGGCTGTGTTTATTGCTCAATGTTATACGGCCCCGGTTATGCACAGTATATATGTGACTGTATGAAATGAAAATGAAAATAAAACATATTTGAAGTGTAAAGATGTGTAGTTTTTGGTGATTTCTGTATTGGTTTTTCTTCTTACAGATGTTTTTCTGTATAGGGTTTTTTCTTACAGATGTTTCTGTATCAGATAAGTAGCATCATCACTCTCCTACATATTTAGATATTCTCTAATATTAAAGAGAGAGAGAAAGAAAGACAGAATGATATCTCTGTCTGTATCTATCCATAAGCACATCAGTGATGGGTTGCAGGTGGTACGCCCTGGTAGGAGTGTACCGGATCCTGCCTCTTAGGAATGGGGTGAGGTCCACAGTAGACAGTTTAAGGTGGAAGCTGTGGAGGTTTGAGGATGTAACAACAGAGTCGGGTAGAGCATTCCAGGCATTGACCACTCTGTTGCTGAAGTCGTATTTTCTGCAATTGAGTTTGGAGCGGTTTACCTTGAGTTCGTATCTATTGTTTGCCTGTATATTATTGCGGTTGAAGCTGAAGTAGTCATTAACAGGTAGGACATTGTAGCAGACAATTTTGTGTACTACGCTTAGATCAGATCTTAATTGGCGTAGTTCTAGGTTGCCCAAGCCCAAAATTTCAAGCTTGGTTTTGCATAGAGTGAAAGTATGATATCTGTTTCTTTTTTTAAAAAATTCTGGTGTTAGGTACTTGATTCATCCCTTAGGCCTTAATTGTTTTTTTTTTTAATAAGACCCAATTGGTTTGATTCACTCTGTATAATATGCCAGAATCAAATAGGCCGAATTTTGGCTAACGTTTTCAGTGCGTGCTCTCCTGTGATTGTTATTAACAATCACAATATCTTTAGAAAGGGTATCTAGGATTAAAGATTTCAGGTATAGCAGTATTTTCCAATTGGAATAGGAGTAGGAGCCATTATTCTCTGCTATGACATTTTCATGTTATAACTAATAGGTTCTACCAGTTTTGAAAAAAAATTAAGGGGAAAAAAAACCAAATCTCCCAGGCCCCTCGAATGCTGATAAGGATGGGAAATTAGAAGTAAGAAAAACTAGGAGTGTCAAGGGAATGCAGATGAGTAGAGAAAACTGCTAGCACATTAATTTTTCTAAGCTCAAATGTAGACATAAAATAAAAATATGTCTGCTACTTGGGAAATCCAGTCAAATGGTTAAATTTTAGAGATGTCACACTGATAATAGCAATATGTATTGTTCAAGACTGTGATTTTCTCAGTAGTAACATAAGGCTGTGAAAGCTAAACCATCAGGAAGGCTGAGCGAAAACCGGCAACACTGGAGAAAATTGTTGGGAATAGACTTCAAGGGAAAAAAAAAACACCACCTCCATTCAGTATTAGCTGAAATAAAACTAGTCTCCTCATTGGAAATGATGAAGCTAAAATTGAACTATTTTGCACATGTAATGAAAGGCAAGAGGCACTAGAGAAGACTCTGATGCTTCAAACAATGAGAGATAATAGAAAAATAGACTGATAGAAGGTGACTAGATGCTATTGCTGGTAACATAAAGGTGAGAACTCAAAGAGGTAGCTGGAATCCAGTTTAAGCCAAGTGAAGTCCATGAAGCCAACTGAGTGGGTCCAACCAGATGAGTTGATTAAGTCATGAAGCAACTGGATTACGGGATAATAAAAATACTTCTCTCTTTCAAAAATTATTATTTTTAAAATACTTCTCTTCATCTCTTCCTGCCTCTAGTCTTCAAGGCTTCTGTTCTTCTTTGTATTTTTCTTCCCCCAAATTGCCAACCGTCAAAGGGTAGGCTGACATTTTTAGCAGTTTTGTGTATTAAGAAAGGCAAAGATGAAATGTTTCAAAGCGGATGGCTTCGAAGGAGGATGTTTAAACTTCCCGAATGCTTTTTATTGAGTCAGGACTCCACATGGAACTTGTCTTTCTTCCCAGTGAGCATTTTATGTAGCGCCCTAAACAGTCATCTTCATTCGTGTGGCACTGCTTATTTATGTCCTTTGTGCACATTGTCTTTTTCAGGCTTACCCAAGAGAATGCACAAAGGCATTAAATTTATGCTCATTACTCTAAATGGGTAAATGAGATGTTTGTTTCTCTTATTTCGGTTCCCCCCACCTCCATTTGTGCCTATCAAATATTCTTGGCACTTGCTCTATTACAAAGTGCATACTGAAAGCCAATGATAATGCAATAGACTGGGGTTGATGTCCTTGATATTAATGGAGTAGCAGTGGGTGTTTTTACCCCTTGTGTCCTCCCCTATGTAATTCACTTAATGTTTTTTAAAAAAACCATAGTGTTTGCTTTAAGACAAATGACTTTCCAACTACCAGTGTGAACCAGTGGTGGGTTTCAAAAATTGTTGGAACCTACTCTGTGGGTGTGGCCTCCTTTGTGGGAGTGGCTTGCCACCCATGTGGCCGAATGGGAGTGGCTTGCCACCCATGTGACCGGATATGAAATTATGAATTAGTACTTAGGTTGGTCCAAGTAGCTATTCAGAAACTCTAGCATTGAAGCATGCAAGTCTTAAAGCTGTCAAGTTACAAGATCCTTGCCAGTGGTGGGTTTCATAAATTTTTGGAACCTCTTCTATAGGTATGGCCTGCTTTCTGGGTCCACTGGTGGAATCTCTTCTAACCGGTTCGGTAGATTTGATGAACCGGTTCTACCGAATAGGTGCAAACTGGTAGGAACCCACCTCTGGTGTGAACGGAGCAGAGCAGAGCAGAGCACTTTACGGGCCATGTGTGATCGGACACAAAGAATTTATCTCCGGTGCACTGTGTATACAAACAACAAAGTAATATAGCCGTAATAATGATACCAATAAGAGAAGGTAGTAGAAGAGATGGGAAGGATAATAGTAATATGCCATGCTACATGGTTAACTATCCTTAGGCATAAGACAGTACTGTGGGAATCAGCAGAGTGATGGCATGAAGGTAAAAACAGTGTCTTAATTGTTTTGGCATGTAATGCCCTGTAGCAGCATTCCGAGGGGAGGAGTTGAAACTCTTTATGGCCAGGATGTGAGGGGTCTGTGGATATTTTCTCAGCCCTACCTGTGCAGTATATAGGTCATCAATGGAAGGGAAGCTGGTTGTTGCAAGGCTGGTTGTGTTGTGGCCCTCCAGCAGCCAGCAAAGCTGGCAGCAGATTCAGACAGTGAGGCGGTTGGGGAGGAACGTGGGCCAGTCCTGGAGTCTGGGGAAGGCTCTGATGAGGGCTCTGCTTCGGAAGCATAGAGGATGCCCACAGCTGTATGCCAGTTATCAGCTGCCTTCAGAGTCAGACATCAATGAGGCAGACGAACAGCTGGAGCCTGTTCCCAGTGTGTGCATGTGCAGAGTTGCTAGATGAAGGGAACAGCTAAGGAACAAGGGTCGACTTGGGAGTAAAGCCACAGGTGGATGGTGAATGGCTCCTCCCATAGGGAATAAAAGAGGAGTGAAGGGGGGAAAGGTGTTTGCAGGAGACTATTAGTTCATTCCTGCATTCTTGCCAAGTATTGGGGCGTCTAAAAGATATCAGCCTGGCCACTCTCCAAGCCTGATAAAGGTCGGTAATTATGAATTATCTTGAAAGACTGTGGGCAGGGACTTCGCTGGAGAAGAATTCACTATAAATTAAATAAAAGGGGTTTATCGGGACGAGGATTCAGCTTCGTGCTGCTGGGGAAGCCTAGGTCAGAACAGGTTGTGAAGGAATGGATTGAGAGTTACATCTTTTTTCGGCCCTGGAGATCAGGAAAAACAGACCTGATAGAAGGACCTCTCATCGATCCTTCTTCCGTGACCTTTCCCTTCCTGCAAACAAAGAACAGGCAAGAAAAGAAAAATGGTAGTTAATGTGTGGAAATGTTAAGAACTCTAAGAGCGACTGGTGAAATAGAAATGATGCAGTCTCGTGGTAAGATAACAGTAGAAGAGAGGTTTGCCTAATTGTCTGGTTTTGCATTCGACAATCATGAGACCCACAATAATGTTTAGAATTAAAAGTAATTCAGTGACATACACCCAGATGTATGGTTTTTTTCCCAGCACACATGCACTGTGATAAATATTAACATGTAGTTAGTTTAAGGGCATAAGAGAGCAGGACGTTGAACAGTGACGGGCACCATATATTCTGCTCCTGTTAGTCACACAAGGAGGAGGTTGTATTTCAAAGTAGCTGTTCTCAACCTTATGTGCGTCTCCACTCCTAACCTTCTCAGTGATGCCATGCTGCCCGGAGAATTCTGGAGGACAGGAAGATTGGGTTTTCCACTGTTTAACAGATTAACAGGGTTAGAAGGGACCTTGTAGGTCATCTAGTCCAACCCCCTGCCCACATAGACTCCACACCAGTTGTGAAATTCAATTTTTTTTATTACCGGTTCTGTGGGCGTGGCTTGGTGGGCGTGGCAGGGGAAGGATACTGCAAAATCTCCATTCCCACCCCACTCGGGCCAGCCAGAGGTGGCATTTGCTGGTTCTCCGAACTACTCAAAATTTCTGCTACCAGTTCTCCAGAACCTGTCAGAACCTGCTGGATTTCACCCCTGCCCTACACCATTTCTGACAGATGGCAGTCCAGTTTCTTCTTGAAAGCTTCCAGTGATGAAGCACCCACAACTTCTGAAGGCAAGCTGTTCCATTGGTTGATTGCTCTCTGTCAACTCACAAAGCATCCCTGGCCTGCTCTCAAGTTGCCATAGGCAGCAGCAGGGGAAACTGACAGAGCAGCATGGTAGCCACAACCAGAAGCACATTCCATGCATATCTTTCTCAAGGCTGTATCCCAGGTTACCTGCAACAGCCGGAGTGGCATGACCTCTACAGCCCAGCGAAAGTGCTCCATTGGAGAATGTGATTTATGACACACCCTGTGAGGAGGGGGGAAACAGGGTCATAATCTGGCCATAAATTACGTTGCAGGCAGAGCTGGCTTCACTTGGGTACCTGCTGACATGTTGCTACTAATAAATAACTGGATTTCTTTTGAAGTTTGGCTCCAGGCTCATGATTTAATTAGGGCATCCATTGGAACCCTGACATTCTCACTGTCAGACAATTTCTCCTTATTTCCAGGTTGAATCTCTCCCTGTTCAGTTTCCATCCTGTTCAGTTTCAGCTTCCTGTTCTTTGGCATTGTTCTTTGCTTCATTTTTGTCCTACAGGATAGTCCTTGTTTAGCAACCAGAATTGGGACCAGCAACCAGGTAATTAAATGAAGCAGTCACTTGAGTGAAACCCTAACTGTGTTTATGATTTTCAGCTTTCTTTTGTTTTGAAGACCCGCAAAGGTCGCAAATATGAGGATTGGTTACTTTCTCATCACAACCATAACTGCAAATGTTTACTAAACAAGGTGATAACGAAGTGAAGTCTACCTGTAGAAGTACCATTAAAGGAATATCACTTTTGGTTTTCTCCTAAATTATTTCGGTGTTTTTTTCTTCCTAACAAAGTCTAGATTAGGGACAAGTGTTTAGGGAAGATGAAACTAACATGGGTATAAAGCAGAGGTGGGTTCCTACCAGTTTGCACCTATTCGGTAGAACCGGATCGTCAAATCTACCGAACCGGTTAGAAGAGGTTCCACCAGTGGACCCGGAAAGCAGGCCACATCTACAGAAGAGGTTCCAAAATTTTTTGAAACCCACCACTGGTCCTTGGATATGATTATTCTACACTATCATGCTCATATTTATAAAACTCAGTGCCTCTGTGAAAGGTAAGGATGACTACTGCGTTTGTGGTGCAATCAGAACATTGCGTGTGTTGAAGTTGTTTTAACACAATCCAAAGATGCCTTTTAAAAAACAAGTTTACATCATATTCTTATGCATGCCAATGCTGTGTGTGAGGTAATTTAAGGTGGTTCTGACAAGTGTCATCGGCATCTTCATATCCGATCACATGGGCGGCAAGCCACTCCCATCCGGTCACATGGGCAGTAAGCCACTCCCACAAAGGAGGCCACACCCACAGAGTAGGTTCGAACAATTTTTGAAACCCACCACTGGTATAAAGAGTCAATTTTCATTATACAGCTGGTATCATTTAAACTGTATGGCTTGCATGAATCATTTGGGTTTTGTTTTGTTTCTCAGATTCCTGGAAGAAACATACAACATAAACATACATTCATAGACATGGCTGTAAATAGTTTATTTTGCTTGCAAATGGCATAACAAATAATGAAATGATTAGCTATGTGTGTGCAGTTAAAAAAAGATTTTCCCAAATGGAACATTCTCTTTACTTGAGATACCATATCTCAAAAGTGAGCTCTGCCAGTGGCTCGCTCAGCATTTCTCAACCTCAGTATTTTGAACATGTGTGGACTTCAACTCCCAGAATTCCCCAGCCGGCATGCTGAGAGTTGAAGTCCACAGATCTTCACGCTGCTGAGGTCGAACAAAACTGGCCTCACTAGCTTTTCCCTATAGTGCAGGTTAATGTGTGTGTTTGTATGCACGGTGGAAAGCAGATACCTCATTTTGTATCTGTCCTTGCGTCTACTGATGCAGATGCTCCCTTAGTTTCATTATTGTTGTTTTAGGTTTGGAGATTTCCAAGTATGGTCGTGATTTTTTTAAAACATATTAGCAGAAATCAAATTGTTAATTCGTGATCCCAGACCCAATCCTAAAAATGAAACTATCCTCTGTTAAAATGTACGTGTAACGAATCATAATAGAGGTGACCTTGGAGAAGGGATGCAACCACAGCTAACTGAAAGTGATTTACGCTCAGGACAGGAAGAGAATATTAGAAACTTAAAGGTGTAAGATGGAGGGAGACAAAATGGCGTCAGGCTTTTTGGTAATATGAGCCATGGTGGTGCAGTGGTTAGAATGAAGTACTGCAGGCTACTTCCGCTGACTGCCAGCAGTTCAGCAGTTCGATTCTCACTGGCCCAAGGTTGACTCAGCCTTCCTTCCTTCTGAGGGCGGCCAAATGAGGACCCAGATTGTTGGGGACAATATGCTGACTCTGTAAACTGCTTAGAGAGGGCTGCAAAACATTCTGAAGGGATATATAAGTCTTAAGTGCTATTGCTATACCTATATCAGTAAAGGAAAGTCTTAGTATTTACAGGTAGTCCTTGACTTACAATCACAATTGAACCCAAAATGTCCTTGTTAAGTGAGACAGTTAAGTGAGTTTTGCTCCATTTTATGACCTTTCTTGCCACATTTGTTAAGTGAATCACTGCAGTTGTTAACACATGGTTGTTAAGTCAATCTGGCTTCCCCATCGACTTTGCGTGTCAGAAGGCCACACATGATGATCACGTGATCCCAGGATACTGCAACTTCATAAATATGAGCTAGTTTCCAAGCACTTGAATTTTGATCATGTGACTGTGGGGATGCTACAACAGTCGTAAGTGTGAAATACAGATGTCACTTTTTTTCAGGACCTTCTAATGTCACTAAATGAATGTTTGTGTCTGTACTTGTGGGGTCTGTCTGATGATGTTGGCCACCTCAAGTGGCTGACATATTTGTATTTGTATTTATATTTATTAGGATTTATAGGACGCCCTTTTCCCTGAGGGGACTCAGGGCGGCTTACAATCATTAGGGAGGGGGTGCAATTCAAAAATAAACAGTATGTGAACAAAGTAAAATAATAAAAACACAACTTGCATTCAACACTCAACACTCGGGTGGGGCAAATGAGAAGCTTATCCCCAGGCCTGTTGGGATAGCCAGGTCTTGAGGGCTGTGCGGAAGGCCTGGACGGTGGTGAGGGTGCATATCTCGACGGGGAGGTCGTTCCACAGGGTTGGAGCTGCAACAGAAAAGGCTCTCCTCCGTGTAGTCGCCAGTCGACATTGACTGGCGGATGGGATTCGGAGGAGGCCCAGTCTGTGCGATCTTATCGGTCGGAGGGAGGTAATCGGCAGAAGACATCAACTTTGAAGGCCTGGCACCATTTTCCCTTTCTCTTTCTTTTATACCAAAGAGAGTTAAGGTGGAACCAGTTTAAGGGTGCTCCCCCCCCCTAATGTTCTCTTCTTGGCCCATGTTTAAATCGCATTTTGCTAACTTCCACATTTCTTCCAAAGGGTCATCTTTCTAATTCTTTACAGTGCCTGACTTTCTGTTTTGGGTCCATTGCTTTACATTTAGATAGCTGGTACAATTGTTCACTTGTATAACAGGACCACTATAGAAATAGCAGTTCTATAGATATACAGGGTAATACATACATACATACATACATACATACATACATACATACATACATACATACATACATAAAGTTACAACCCCCAGTATGCCCAAATATGGGAGGAAGTTCACTACTTCCATTCTCTGTCCATCGGTTTGTCACAAGAGACCATCCAGACAGAAACCCAATATTTTTTACTGTTGCCTTTGTTATAATTTGTGTTGTACTTGTGCTGATAAATAAATAAAGGGAGACTAGTATAGATCTATTTCAAGCTATTTAGCTCTCATCAGCTAGCCATACCCTTACTGGGATTCGAACCTGTGCTGTATTGCATCTTGCAATAGTCTCCCTTTATTTATTTATCAGCACAAATACAACATATATATATATATATCTGCCTAGTATGCCTAGTGTGCAATATAGCCCAGGTTCAAATCCCAGTAAGGGTATGGCTAGCTGATGAGAGCTAAATAGCTTGAAATAGATCTATACTAGTCTCCCTTTATTTATTTATCAGCACAAATAAAAAAAAAACACAAATATAACAAAGGCAACAGTAAAAATATTGGGTTTCTGTCGTGATGGACTCTTGTGACGAGCCGAAGGACAGATGATGGAAGCAGTTAGCTTCCTCCCATAATTGGGGCTTACCAGGGGTTGTAAAAAATCTTATATATATATATATATATATATATATATATATATATATATATATATATATATATATATATATATATATATATATAAGATTTTTTACAACCCCTGGTAAGCCCCAGTGTGTGTGTGTGTGTGTGTGTGTGTGTGTGTGTGTGTGTGAGAGAGAGAGAGAGAGAGAGAGAGAGAGAGAGAGAGAGAGAGAGAGAGAGAGAGATATCAGTGATTGCTAGCCTTTTTCTGTAGGTGTGCCAATATTGTGTGCACATGCTATCGCACATGCACGCATGCTCCCCCACATGCACATGCATGCACAACAGCCCCCCCCGCATGCATGTGCGACACCCCTTGTGCAAGGTGGGGGGGGGGGAGTTTTTGTCCTTCCCAGGCTCCTGAGGCTTTCCTGAAGCCTGGGGAGGGTGAAAAATGTCCCAACGATCCAACCGGAAGTTTGTGAAGGTTCACCTGAGGCATGCGTGCCATAGGTTTGCCATCATGGGTATATATGCATAGAAAGTAAGCAAAGATTAATTCTAGGGGAATCAGCATCAGATAATCCAGTTGTAAATGTAAAATAATTAAAATTACAATGAATGAAAAATCAGAGCCACTCTATTACGTAGATCAGGCCTGATGAGCTAAACTTCATAAAAAAACAGGAAAAATACATGTTATTCATTACTGAGCTCTACTTTTCACTGACACTGAGAAAAATGATAGACTTGGCGATCAAGAGCCTATTCTACATGGGAAAGGTTGAAGGTTCAACCCATGACACATCTTTGTAGCACTGGATAAGACCTATGTTTAGAATCGTGGGAACTGCCTCCAATCACTATAGTCCAGGGGTGTCAAACTCGATTTCATTGAGGGCCGCATCAGGGTTGTGTTTGATCTCGGGGGGGGGGGGGCAAAGGGGCATGGCCAGGGTGGATGTGGCCAGCTCGATGTCACTCCTGTTGGGGGCACCTATGGTAGCTCGAGTGCTCTGCCAGTGAAAACAGGTTCCCGAGCTCCGTTTTCAGCCGCCACAGCCTCCTGCAACCCTCTGCCAGTGAAAACGGAGCTCGGGAGGGCCTCGCATGTTTTCACTGGCAGAGGGTTGCAGGAGGCCGTGGCAGCCGAAAACAGAGCTCGGGAACCTGCTTTCAGTGGCAGAAGCACTGCGGGCCGGTCCTTCGATGTTTCCAGTGTGTCCCTGCGGGCCAGATCTAAGTACCCCGGGGATTTGGCCCCCGGGCCTTGAGTTTGACACCCCTGCTATAGGCAATGTTGAACTGTGCAAATCCATTTTCTGACTCAGTATAGACCAGCCATCAGCCTCCTATTTAAGTTTAAACAGGGGGTGACCTCCAAGCTCGGACAGTATCGTTGATTCTGATAGGGATAAAAGGAAATGAGGCAAGGCAAACGAACGCCATGCTGTGGCCTAGGCAGGAATTCTACTCTTATCACTCATAAGCAGCAAGCTATGCCTTGCAGAAGATAGTATTCTCTGAAGAAGCTAACTCCACCTTTGCGGGCTGTGATTGGTTCCTATAAATGGTTGGTCCTCAGTTTTACCTTAGCAACATAGCAATGACAGTGTAAGCAGGACTTGAAGCTTCTCGTATATATAGTGAAAGCTTTTGGTAGTTGCAGGATCAAGAGATATTATTCCATGCCCCTCTTCAGAAATCAAACGTTGGTCTTTGCAATCGGAGCTGGGCTGGTTTGTAGATTTATTGCCAAGCCTTTGCTGGGCGATAAGTCAGAAGAGTGATCTGGTTTTCCTCTTCTTGTTGCTTTGAATTTGAGCCTGGGTTTAGTTTGGTTTGTTTGATCCCAGAAGTGGGGATGTTGTTTTGGGCTTTTGTGATGGCACAATGCCCGACCTTTCAGCAAATGGCTTCTGCTTTCAGAACTCTCAAAGAGCTCAGATGGTGCCCAGTCCTGCTTCTGTTAATTTTTCCTGTTATTCTCATATTCGCAGTGCTGACTCCAAAATCCTTATGCACATTGCTTGCAGTTTTTGTTTACTTCAAGGCATTTGCCTCCCAATGCAAGAATTAAATGAAGACCAGTTTTCAAGACGAAAGCAGTTATACAATACAATACAATAATACAATACAACACAATACAATACAATAGCAGAGTAGGAAGGGACCTTGGAAGTCTTCTAGTCCAACCCCCTGCCTAGACAGGAAACCCTATACCATTTCAGACAAATGGCTATCCAACATCATCTTAAAGACTTCCAGTGTTGGGGCATTCACAACTTCTGGAGGCAAGCTGTTCCACTGATTAATTGTTCTAATTGTTCAGGAAATTTCTCCTCAGCTCTAAGTTGCTTCTCTCCTTGATTAGTTCCCACCCATTGCTTTTTGTCCTGCCCTCAGGTGCCTTGGAGAATAGTTTGATTCCCTCTTCTTTGTGGCAACCCCTGAGATATTGAAAAACTGCTATCATGTCTCCCCTGGTCCTTCTTTTCATTAAACTAGACATACCCAGTTCCTGCAAGCGTTCTTTATATGTTTTAGCCTCCAGTCCCCTAATCATCTTTGTTGCTCTTCTCTGCATTCTTTCTAGAGTCTCCACATCTTTTCTACATCGTGGCGACCAAAATTGGATCCAGTTTTCCAAGTGTGGCCTTACCAAGGCATTATAAAGTGGTATTAACACTTCACGTGATCTTGATTCTATCCCTCTGTTGATGTAGCCTAGAACTGTGTTGGCTTTTCAAACACCTAGCTAAAGAAAGGAGAAAAGGAAACTGTCAGGTTTGTCTTGGGGTGGGTGGGTGGGGAGAATCCAGTAACAAAAGACTCATTTGAGCAAGCTCTGTTCCTGGCACACCATCCCATTTTAATGTTCCAATAAAAATGGTTCATAGCGCCATGTTGTCAGTGTCTACATTAGGAGATTTCCTGGGAAATTTCCCATCGATACTAGCAATAGCAATAGCAATTAGACTTATATACTGCTTCATAGTGCTTTTACAGCCTTCTCTAAGTGGTTTTCAGAGTCAGCACACTGCCCCCAACAATCTGGGTCCTCACTTTACCCACCTGGCAAGGATGGAAGGTTGAGTCAACCTTCAGCCTGGTGAGATTTGAAACTGCAGCAAGCAGTCAGCTGAGTAGCCTTCAGTACTGCAGTCTAACCACTGCGCCAGTCTAACCACTGCGTAAAGAACATGGTTCTTTACACACCCAATTCATTATTTCAGCCCAAGCCATTTTGCTTTCTGGACTGAACAAGATGGCAGTAGCCCTTATAAACACAACTGAAAATTGAATCAGGAATTTTGGAGAGCATCTCTTTATACAGAGCAGACTGAGTGGCAGCACAATACTTGTTCTTCAGTGCCACACTGCCCGTCCACCCTGCCTTACTCTGATTGAATGACCAGCCTTCCTTGACATACCCAATTCTCTCTGAATTGAGTTTTCTGACTGTAGAGGTCCCATTTTGAACTCTGAGAACATCTAATTTAATCCACAGCGCTGTCATCTTCCACCTCCTAAACCTTAACATTTCCAGAACTTGTTCCTGGTATTCCAAAAGTAATAAAAACCAGAATCTTTAGTTCTGCCAAAAAACAATAGATACCCAATTTTATAAAATCTGCGAGCAAATAGATGATGCAGGGCATAACATGCTCGCAGGGACATAAAGAAGTTGAACGGTTCCTTTTCATCGTGGTGTTCCTAAAACCCTGTTGTACGTGCATTGTCAAAAGAAACAACATGTTACACGTTGCATCTGGATTTGTCTCATTTTTATTTTTGGTGCAAGTCATAGTGAGCATTCATTAAGTTGCGCTGGCAACTGGAGGGCCATGCCCAGCAAACAGAACCTGACAATCCAGCTATCTCTGGTGTTTACACCAGATTTTGTATAATCTCTTTATTTTAGCAAAAGACTGCAGTTTGAAAGAGCAGGTCACAAGGGAGGGTAGATCTGAGAGATGAGTCATCCCAAAAGGGCTAGATGGAGTTGTGAAGATTTTCCACTCTCGTGTGTTATTTTATAACTGTTATTAAGTTGCTGGAAGGAAGAGGGGGTGGGGGGGAGATGGGGCCTTTTCTATGTAGCGAGGCTGTTACCTTGTGAGAAGTGATTCCATCAAGGTGACTGAGCACTCCTGAAATGAAGCTCTTAATGAATGAGGTGACAAATCTTTCTATGAGGAGGTTTTTCTTGATTAGGAAAAGGATTTATCTGTATTTTCTTTTTTTTTTAAAAAAATTGGTTTTGGATGTTCAAAAGAAACCAGGTCAGGTTTATCTTCACAGCACCTGCAACAGATGTAGAAATGAAGAGGCAACTATAGCTTTTGTGCAGTGGTGGGATCCTACCGGTTTAACAACCGGTTCGGTGATTGCACGCTTCACTCCCAGCTGACCGTCGGAGCTACCGGTTCATCCAAACCGGTAGAATGCCACCCCTGGTTTTGTGGTAGTACATGCAAAATGTCTCAACCATGGACTCCCCACTTGAAAATTAGTCTCTTCTGGAATCTATGGAGTAAGACCATTAAACTTACAATATCTACAGCATTCAAAGAAAACATATACAAGATGGTTTATAGGTGGCACTTCCCCCCAACGAGATTAGCCAAGATGTTCCCTGGGTTATCTCCATTGTGTTGGAAATGTGGAAGAAAGGATGGCACATTCTACCATATTTGGTGGTCCTGTACTGAGGCCACGAAATACTGGAAAAGGATTAAAAAATGGCTAAAAGAGGTTACCGGGGCAAACATGGAATGGAGACCCGAGAACCTTCTACTAAGCATTAAACCAGAAAACATGAGCAGTTCAATATGGCATTTGAGCCTACATATAATTGTGGCCGCAAGAATAACTTATGCACAATTTTGGAAATCCACTACCATACCGTCGGAAGATGCTATAATTAAAAAGATCTATGAATGTGCAGAAATGGACAGAATGACGGGTTGGCTGAGGGACAAAGGAGAAACGGAACATTACCTTAGCTGGAACTTATGGTATATGTGGGCGACAAGGAGAACAGCAGGGACTTAAAATGGGGAAAGTTAAAAGTGAACATGGGTATTGTAATAGATCCCTGAATTTTGTAATGAGAAGATGTGGCTTAGAGACCTAACAATGAGGAAGAAAAAAAAAAGTTGGGCTGTGAATGACTGTCACCGCGGGGGGGGGGAGGGGAGGGGGGTTGTATGTTTAAAATTGTATTTGTATTTGTATGTTTTACTCTTAAAAAATGTATAACTAATAAAGATTATTTTAAAAAAAATTAGTCTCTTCTGTAGAAGAAATGGGAGAAATAAAATCCCCAAGAGACAGACCAGTCTGTGCTATTATAGACTTTTTCTATGGCCTCAGGCAAGCCTTATAATTAAATAATATAGCAGGACCACTAAATATGAAAATGCTGTGCCAAAATGTAAAAAGCTGTTAGGATTTCACATGTTACCAGGTGGCCAGAAAACACTTCCATAATATCTGCACAAACCACTTATAGTGGTTGGCTTCCCAGAAGGAACTCTGATAGACAGAAAGCTAACATATAACAGGGATGAAGAGAACTCAGTGAGTTCTGCATCCTGTTTCTTTTTTAGCCTGTTGCGTGTCTGTGTTTGCACACCCAACCTGTCAAAACTCAAGGAAGTCAATGTTTATTACAGTCAAAGATCCAGAGACCAGAGCAAGTTAAAAATTACTCAAAGTCTAGAATAAAATAATAAATAACACATAAAATCTATATTGAAATCACAATTTGCCATCCAGTCTGTCATTTGCACACAAGCAAAACACAGCATGGCCTAAGTATAATATAATCTCAATCCTTAAACGGTGAGTCCCATAGTCATTAAATACTAAAGTGCAAGAGAGTTGCATTTTGCTGCATTAACTGTGAAAAATAGCTATGATGGATTAATCACCGGTTTCCGATGACTTCCCCAAGAACATCCTATTGAGTCTCTTCTAAGTTGTTTCCTTTGTTGTTCCTCATTTATAGATAGACAGAAATACGAAACTAAAGCAGATTACTTGCATCATAAAACATACTCTGGGAACTACTACTGGCAGGAAGAATAATGTTAACTCTCTTTCTTCCTCTCAAACTATCTAAACCAGGGTTCTCCAGCTGTGGTAACTTTAAGGCAGTGTTTCTCAACCTTGGCGACTTTAAGCCCTGTGGACTTCAACTCCCAGAAACCCCCAGCCAGCATAGCTACTTTAAGGCTTATAGACTTCCTCAGCCAGCAAAACTGGTTGAGGAACTCTGGGAGTTGAAGTCCACAAGTCTTAAAGTTGCCAAGGTTGGAGAGCCCTGATCTAAACTCTGCTATCTCTTGTTCAACTGGAAAGCGCTCTGCCCCTTCTGGGGATGTGACAGCATTCCATCATGCCCCCAAAGCCATTTAATTTACTCTCTTTTGGATCAGCTGCCTGTTAAAAATGGTTCAGAATAATGTGCTTGCTTAGTATTTTTTTGACCAATTTCATTTTCATTGATTTGCCATAGATCGGCCAGATTGAGCTCTGTTGTGTGTGTGTGTGTGTAGGGGCTGGGGTCAGTTGGGAAGGATTAGAAGAATATTCAGAGAATGTAGTGTAGATGGGTTTTTATGCTTTCTACGTGCCTTGGAAACTCTTTAAGCAGCTGTGCAGGATGACACCTGCCTATGAAAGATAGAAGGTTCAATTTCTCCCATTACCAGCTATGATTACATAATTTATCCCAAATGACTGTCTACCTAGTGAACATATGGGATAATGCATAACTTTGTGGTTATTCCCTTCTCTCTTCTCGTCTCTTCCCTTCCCTTCCCTTCTCTTCCCTTCCCTTCCCTCTTTTTCTTTTTCTCTCTGAAGCCAGAAATGTGGATTTTGCTGCTGGTAAAAAAAACCAGATTGGGACCTAATGGCTTTTGTTTCCTCAGAGCTGGGGGGAAGCAACAATTTAGGTTTAGGTTTAGGTTTATTGGGATTTATATGCCGCCCTTTTCCCTGAGGGGACTCAGGGCGGCTTACAACCACAGGGGGGGGGGGGTGCAAGGTCAAAAACAAAACAATATGTGAACAAAGAAAAGATAGTAAAACACAACTTTCATTCGACAATCAAACACTCGGGCGGGTGAATTGGAAGCCTATCCCCAGGCCTGCTGGGAGAGCCAGATCTTGAGGGCTGCGCGGAAGGTCTGGATAGTGGTGAGGGTACGGATCTCCATGGGGAGCTCGTTCCACAGGGTCGGAGCAGCAACAGAAAAGGCTCTCCTCCGTGTGGTCGCCAGTCGGCATTGACTGGCAGATGGGATTCGGAGGAGGCCCAGTCTGTGCGATCTAATTGGTCGATTTAGGGAAGTAATCGGCAGAAGGCGGTCTCTCAAGTACTCAGATCCACTACCATGGAGTGCTTTAAAGGTGGTCATCAGTACCCTGAAGCGCACCCGGAGACCAACAGGTAGCCAGTGCAGCTCGCGGAGGACAGGTGTAACGTGGGCGAACCGCGGTGCGCCCACTATCACTCGCGCGGCTGCATTCTGGACTAGCTGCAGTCGCCGGATGCACTTCAAGGGCAACCCCATGTAGAGCCCATTGCAGTATTCCAGTCTAGAGATCACAAGGGCTCGAGTGACTGTTGTGAGAGCCCCCCGGTCTAGGTAGGGCCGCAACTGGCGGACCAGGCGAACCTGGGCAAATGCCCCCCTGGTCACAGCTGACAGCTGGTGATCAAAAGTCAGCTGTGGGTCCAGGAGGACTCCTAAGTTGCGGACCCTATCTGAGGGGTATAAAATTTGACCCCCCAGCCTAAGCGTTGGTATATTAGCCAAATTATTGGGGGGGAAGCACAACAGCCACTCGGTCTTGTCCGGGTTGAGTACCAGTTTGTTAGCACTCATCCAGTTCTTAACGGCCTCCAGACCCCGGTTCATCACGTCCACCGCTTCATTGAGTTGGCACGGGGCGGACAGATACAATTGCGTATCGTCCGCATATTTGCCTTATCCAGGATTATAACTTGAACTTTGACATCTGTTGCCCCTAATGCTGTTTTGTCAACAAAATCCATCTCAATATAGACCAACCCTAGAAACAGAATCCATGATTGTTGACATCAAATCTTGTTCTTTCTATGTTTTGGGGTTGGTTTGTGTTTTTGCTTTCCCTTGGTCTCCTGGCATTAGTAACATCCTGCCTAATGGAGGATTTCACAGAAGCCTGAAGCTTGCAGATCTTTCTGTGCCTTTAGTCTCTTTAGCAGCAACAAGGGTTATTTCCCACTCCCCCTCTGATGCATTAATGGGACCACTATTGCTTTTTAAATTTTTGGACACCAAATTAGGGAATACTGCAGTATAAAGGTAAAGGTTCCTCTCGCGCATATGTGCTAGTCGTTCCCGACTCTAGGGACAGTGCTCATGTCCATTTCAAAGCCGAAGAGCCAGCACCGTCCGAAGATGTCTCCATGGTCATGTGGCTGGCAAGACTAAACACCAAAGGCGCACGGAACGCTGTTACCTTCCCACCAAAGGTGGTTCCTATTTTTCTACTTGCATTTTTTGCGTGCTTTCCAACTGCTGGGTTGGCAAAAGCTGGGACAAGTAACTGCAGCTCACTCCATTATGTGACGCTAGGGATTCAAACCGCCAAACTGCTGACCTTTCTGATCGACAAGCTCAGCGCCTTAGCCACTGAGCCACCTGACTGCAGTATATAAAAGTATAATTTTTGAAACATAGAGGTTTACATGCATTAATATTTTCTTCACCTCTTGGTTAGTTAAAAATAGTTTTTTGTCCCCACATCCATAGACTGTCCCAGGCTGAGGTCTATGCACACTTAACCTAGGTGCAAGCTCCATTGAATTCAGTGAGTTTTCTCAGAGTAAATATGCATGCCGTTGTATTGTTGAAGTTACTGATGTTTTCAAGAAAAAAAAAATCCTAACTGCTTACATAAGTAAATCCCACTCATCCGTTATATAGCAGAGTCCCAGGTGTTACTGATCAGTGACTGAAAGTGAAGCCAGTGAATTCTGCTGTGCTTAGAAGATCAACCACATTAAGAGAGGATGGTTGGAATACCTTCTTGGCAGAGAGGGGAGCTGAAGTCGCAAATCAGCTTTGTCTCAAGAGACTCATAAGGTGTTTGTGTATTCAACCTGAAAAACCTGACAGAGAAAATGTTGCTTTCTGATTTCCAGTGCATGCAAAATTTGTTGCGAATTACACCCATCAGAGAGCGAAAGATGGAGAGAATACTGTATATGTAGCTGAAAAACCTCCCAATTTGTTCTAATTGGCTTAGAGGCATGTCTCGCTCTCAATTCTTTCCTTCGCCGGTTCTCTAATTTTATATTGTGTTGTCAGACCAACGACAGCCAGCTGAGTTTACAGGACACAAGCGGCAAAGCACCCATTCATTGTATGAGGATTATTGCACTCCCTATGTTATGAGTAATTATCTATGTAGAACCATCATTGCCCATATCACTGGTTTGCAAAGAACAGGTCTCTTTCCAAACAAGTTAACCGTCTAAAAATACTTATAGAGAAAATAAAGGAAATAGGAAAATGCACTATCATAGTGGCTTAAGGCTTGATGCTCGGAGAGGCCACTTCTTCCTTTCTTAGCTTCTGAGTCCTAACCAAGGACCTAGGAACTGTTGTTGTTGTTGTTGTTGCATGATTAATCTTTGGTGAGATTCACAGCCTTTGGGGCTGGTTGGTAGCTCAACAGCTCGAGTCCTAACCAGGGATCTAGGAACTGTTAAGGTAATGTCAAAGGATATAAGCTGTTCCAAGTAGGGTGGTTTTTTGTAGAGTCAGAATGTTCAAGTCCGATAAATTTAGAATTTCCAAATAGCGAGGTAGCCCTTTGATAATAATTATCATTATTATCATTATTATCATTATCATTATTCTGAGTTGTTGCAGAAGGGGAAAATTGGTTGACTTTCAAGATATCAGTGCTGTGACAAAGGCATGTACCATATTTTTTAGCCTCTGTGTCCAGGCATTTAGTGTGGGAGGCAAAGAGAGTTATAGGAAGGTTGCTCTTACGCTAGTTGCGGCTTTGGGGCTCACAATTAAATTTATTGTATTTGTGTATTTCTTGGTTTCTTATTCAATACTATCTTACAGCAAAGGAAATTCTGCATGTCGTTTGGAAATTACTCATTTCACAGGTGATCATTTTTAGCTTTTCTTCTCCTGCATTGGAGTGAACAAATAGACAGTGGTTCATATACACTTATATAGATGTTAACATCACACCTTTGGGTTAATGGATTTAGGTGGCCTTATAAAGAGATGGATTCATTAACTTCATGAAGAAATGCTAGGCAATTTTTATACTGGGATTAGGGATAGCTGACAATACTACCCGTATTTTTTGAAGTACAAGACACACCTTTCCCCCTCACAAAAGAGGGTGAAAATCTTATGCACTGAATACAGCATTTTTGGCCTCCTAAAATCCCAGTCGGCACATCCCATTTTTATCAAAAATGGATGTGAGAGGGTTTGGGAGGCCTGCAAATTGCTCCTGGGGGCTGGGGAGGGCAAAAATGAGGGGAAAATGGGCCTTTTTTTGCCCATTTTTGCCCCCCCCCAGGCCCCAGGAGCACTCTGCAGGCCTCTCAAACTCTCTGCATGCCCTGTTTTTTTGCAAAAAAAAATAATGGGTCTGTTTTCTCAAAAAACGAGACTTTTTTTGCTTGTCCCCAGCCCCCAGGAGCACTTTGCAGGTCTCTCAAACTCTCTGCATGCCCCATATTTCACAAAAAATGAGGTGTGCAGAGGGTTTGGGAGACCTGCAGAGTGCAAAAATGTTTTTAAAAAAATTACCTCTTCAATATCTTATATTCTGGTGCGTCTTATAGTTTGAAAAATAAGGTAATTGCTGAGGAATCTTGGCAGAAGAGGCCCAATGCCCACATCCTTTGCTTGCAGGCTTCTTATGGGCATCTGATGGGCAATTCTGATCAACAGGCTACTGGATTTAGATCTTCCCTGTGATTCAGGAGGACTCTCCTTACGTTCTTAAATTAGAAAAAGAAATCTAGAGCGATGTTTTCCTTTTGAAATCTGAATTCTATATCTCTTTCTCTCTCTCTCTTTTTAACACTCCCTCAAATCACTTCTCAAAATGCAATTTCAGCTGGCACTCCCTTATAGTGTGACTTTATCTTTAATTGCCTTATTTGTGATGCTCTTCTTGTCTTATTGAGATCAGCTTCACTCTTAAAACATACTCTTTGTACTCACAGCCCTTTTTATGTAATGTGTTTTCAGAATTAGACATTCTTAATTCCTGTCTTTAAGTGCATTCTCGTCTATCTGAAATGCGCAACCCATTACCGATTTTCTACCCAAACATGCTTTTAGGTGAAATAGCCTAGGAAGGTTTCCTCTATGGGTAACTATACAGGATCTTAGTTTAAAGCTTTTAATAGTTTGCATCAGCCAAGGCAACCATTGACTGCAGAACTCTGTCATGGACAGAGGAGGAAGAGGAAATTCGGAAATTTTCTTTCCATAGCAAAGAAATGCACAGCACAAAGTACAGTACAAAATAAAGTGAGTTTACTTTGAACACGTGTAGTGTGTTAAAACCCACCCATCTCCTAGAAAAATGAAATATCCTGGGAAATATTGAAAAGGCAGAATATTATATTTCCCTGGATAAGAAATGGGGAAACATGTTTTTTAGGCAGGAAACAGACTCACTCTTAATAGCCCCCAATTGGGCCATTTAAAAAAAAAGGCCAGAGCTAGTCTACTCTACATAACAAAGGTAGGATTAGCTTTCCACAGAAACTCACCACAGTGCACCTGGGAAGAAGCAGTGCTCAACCAAACTTGGACTCAAAGCACAACCTAAAGAGTTGCCCCTGCATGGCCCCATGGGAGTCTGACAACCAATCGGAATACAAGTTCAAGATCAGAGGCCAGAGAGGGCATAAAGCCAGGAACTTTCAGCATCTCGGTTTCTTTTCTTCTTTACCCAACATCTTGAAGCATGTGATCATTTTTTTTCTGTTCAGGACCTCAAACCATGTGATCCTGTCCACCATTAAACCATCTTTTCAAGCAGCCTCCATGTTTGCAGTGTCTTTTTCTCAACTTGTAACTGAACCCAGAAGGACATTTCTTCCAACACATGATTTAAAGATCACCTGCTTTCTGGCCTACACTGAAAGTTAACGTTCTCCAGTTTACAAAGTTTCTATCTGGGTTCAAATGCCTGCTCAGTCTACCACTCACTGGGCCTTGGGAAAACCTATTTCTTGTAGAAATACATCCACATTGCATATTTTATAACCAATTTCAGACTTCTTTAAGTATTAATGGCCTCCTTCTACAGTGTACTGGAATTTAAAATTCCATGAAAATGACCATGCCGTATGCACTTTGGGTCATGTCTACAAGTAGTTATCGACATGACTACAGTTGAGACCGGAAACCTGATAATTGAGTGAAATGGTCATTAAGCAAGGTGTTATGTGACTGCTTCACTCAATGGCTGCAGTTCCCATTGCAGTCATCAAGTAATCTCCTGGGTTGCTAAGTGGATGGGTTCCCAGGTATGAAGCAAAAGGGAGCTTGGGGTTGGGGAGCCTTGGAAGGATCAGCTCAAGAGATGAAAATCTGCTGAAATTCAAGAAGGATTTTCAGGCCTGGAGCAAAGGAACGTTTGCATGCAGTCTGCACCTGTCCTTCTGGTGCCTTCTCCAGCTGTCTTAGGCAGGGGTCTCCAACCTTGGCATCTTTAAGACATGTGGGCTTGAACTCCCTGAAGAATTCTGGGAGTTGAAGTCCACAAGTCTTAAAGTTGCCAAGGTTGGAGACCCCTGGTCTAAGGCACCATATCCTCTTTACCTTACCATGCTGCATTTCTGCTCTCTATTTGGATTTTAGCTCCCTCTTATAGCAATAGCAACAGCACTTTATATACCGCTTCACAGTCCTCTCTAAGCGGTTTACAGAGTCAGCTTATTGCCCCCAACAATCTGGGTCCTCATTTTACCCACCTCGGAAGGATGGGAGGCTGAGTCAACCTTGAGCCTTGGTGAGATTTGAACCTTGAGCCTGATGAGATTTCACCTGCCAAATTGCAGGCAGCCGGCAGCCAGCAGAAATAGCCTGCAGGACTGCATTCTAACCACTGCGCCACCGATTCTTATCTCTGGAATCTGCTGAAAGAACTGCCTGCTGTGGGAATTCAGCTCTCCTCCATGAGGAGGAATGCATATTTCAATCTTACGTATGATTAAGTAATAGATTCTTTATCCATTATTGCTCCTCCCATTTTTCCAACTAGGAGAACCTGCTGCAGCCATGCAAGGGATATGTGTGGTTTCTCCTTTTAACCTTTGGTCCCACTTAGGAGTGAAATACTTGAACCTGTACATAATGGTATGTTCAGAACCGGAGAGATTTTCACTATTGATCAGTTAAGGCAACAGCCCCCTTGAAATTTCCTACAAAGACAGTATTCACATTGTACTATGGAGCCGAGGTGGCGCAGTGGTTAGAGTGCAGCACTGCAGGCTACTTCAGCTGACTGCAGTTCGGCTGCTCAAATCTCACCGGCTCAAGGTTGACTCAGCCTTCCATCCTTCCGAGGTGGGTAAAATGAGGACCCGGATTGTTGGGGGCAATGTGCTGACTCTGAAAACCGCTTAGAGAGGGCTAAAAGCCCTATGAAGCGGTATATAAGTCTAACTGCTATTGCTATTGCTATTGCTACACTGCGAGCTATACAGAGCTTGTAGGTCTGCACATATTCTCCCCTTATTGGAGAAATTGCCAGGGAGGGCAGACAATTTTTATCTAGGCTTTCTCCTCCAGGACACTAACCCGGTTACCACGTATGCAGTGGCAAAGTTCTGTGCTGCTGCAATGTTCATAAGAAAAAAATTGGCTACAGAAGCATAGTACCATCTTGTACCAATTATCTGGACATACCTTTAACAATCTTTGGACCATTATGTTATTACCCACTTTTAATGTCAATACTTTTTAATTATATTTTAATGTTAGTATTTTTTAATATAGTGTAAAAACTAATGTATATTGCTGGTCTTTGTAATAAAGATCTTTCTTACTTACTTACTTACTTACTTACTTACTTACTTACCTACCTACCTACCTACCTACCTACCTACCTACCTACCTACCTACCTACCTACCTACCTACCAAGACAGTTTGGAGAAGAATTAAAAAAAAGATCTCTGTCTTAACTAGCTAAATTAAATTCCAAATTAAAAGCAGACCAGGGATATAAGATTTTTGTAACTGCGTTCTGTTTTATTTCAACAAATCTTGTTAAAAGAAACTGCTTCTGACCCTGAGATAGACAACTAGGTGGCCTTCAGTTACTTTGAACTACAACTCCCTCTGTTCCTTGACTTGTTAACTGGAGCTGATAAAGAGTTGCAGTCCAAACTATCTGAAGGAGGCTAAATTGGCAATCTCTGCTAGTCTTAAAATGACAGCCAGTTTAGAAATGTGTCTTGTAGTATCTGTCAGAAGTGCCTTATTAAATTCAAAGGGATAGAGGGAAGCTGAGATCAAGAGCTTGGTTAAACAAGAGAAACAATTTCAGCCTGTTTGAGACATCGTTTCAGAACAGTTATCTATTACTAGAGATCAATAATCCGATTTCATAGAGATATTTTGGATTATCATTCGACCACTCTCTTTCCATTGTCCACGCTGATAAAAGCTGGTGAGAATTGAAGTCCAAAACATTGGCAAGGGACTGCATCGCCTATTCTCGTCTATCACTTATTCATAAAATGGTTTAGAAGACTAAGCTAAATTAAAATGCACTGATGCACCATCTGCTTGACAGGGCTGGTAAACAGAAGATTATTGGGAATAAATTCATGGCAGATTTCAGCTAAACATAAAGGATGTTGTGTTTAGATCTTTCATTTGCTGCAGACGTTTTCGTTCCCGAAGCCCCCTGTGTTGGGATGATGTCACATCTGTACAGGTTAGGAGGTTCGTGTGAAAACCATCTCATCTATGAAAACACCCTGGGCGACTTCAGCCAATCACATACACTTAGCTCAGACTGTCGTTGATTGGATTGTTTTCTAGGATTAAATCAAAGGGAAATTCCCCTATAAGCTGCTTTGGGATTCTAGAAATTCCCATATAAGCTGCTTTGAGCTTCTGGAGGAAAAACAGAATATACAAGCGACATAACGAAGATCGAAAATTCCTCACATTGTAATTTGGGGTGGGGGGCAGTGTTTCCCCCCCCCCAGGCAGCTTTTGTAGTTGTGAGGATATATAGATGATACAATACAAGAAATGGACAAATTTTGAAGGTGGAGAAGAATAGAAACCTTTGAAACATTTCGTTTATCTCTTGGATGGAATAAAATGTACTTATTTGTCTTGAAAATGTGTTTTAAATCAAATGGGGTGGCGATTTTAGCTCTAGGTCCGTAATGGTGAACCTATGGCACATATGCCAGGTATGACACGCAGAGCCCGCTCTGTGGGCATGTGCCAGCTGCTCTTCTGGTTTTGGGGGCATACATGTGGGCTGACCAGCTGGTCTTTGCGAGCGCTGGAAAACGGCCAGGAAGACGACCAAAAAACCTTCGCAGGCACCGGAGTGCCGAAAAAGGCCTGAAAATGGCCTGGAAAACACCCCAAAAATAGATATGTGCATGCCAGCCAGCTGGTCTTTGGGTTTCCAGTGCTCGGGCACACATGCATACACACAAAATCACGTGCATTCTGGTTTGGGAATTTGGTGCGGAAAGGTTCGCCATTACTGCTCTAGGTCATGTCCAGATTTTTGATATTTTAAGTGTGGTTTCCTCTTAGTTTCAAGAATTGCAATTAATGAAGGAGCTGTCTGTCCTTGAGAGCCATTGAAAAAGTTGCTGCATTTTTCACCTGCTTAGGAATTTTTAGGAAGCATGTAATCAAATGGAATTGTTAGTTCCATCTAGCCTAGTTCTCTTCCTAAGCAACAGAGGTTCATCGTAGTCACAAATTGGTTAAGATTGTGGATTGTAGAAAATTTGGTCGAAAATCATGCAAATAATTGCCGTATTTATCCATTGTTTCCCAGTTAATCTGAACTTTTATCTAGCATCATTTAGTATGAAACCCCGAAACTCTGTGGTTACACTGAATCTGAGAATGTGAACTACTCCTGCCTCTTTCTTCTGCCTTTTATATAAAATGTTGTGCCTTATGTCTAGTGGGACAGAGCTGTCAGAAGAATTAGAAATGCAAGGAAATATTGAGCAGTGACAGTAATGAGCGTGCATACAGGTCCCGTAAATTATATGTTTACATTGTAGATTTTTCTATTATCAGTCAATAAACGAGTAAATCTTTGCATAGTGCAGAAAGCAAACTTCAGCAAGGTGCTCATTTGGAGAAGTAATTTCCTTCTCGCTAGTCATATTTTATGAAGATACGTGGGGTTCTGAGCTTGGCAAGAAGAGCAGAATGTCTTTATAAAGACATTTCATTTTGCATTTTGCTCATCTTCATAACGCTTCCTAGCCAACACCACCATATATGCAGTTATTTGGATTGAAGCATAAGGGGCCCTGATTATGTTTTAGAAATACAAATTGGAAAGTGCAGGCTAAAATAATGCTCTTTAAACTTTACCAAACATTGTGTCTCTGGAAATTATCCACTAGATGGATATTTTGATTTCCCAAGAGGATCCGTCAAGGAGAAAAGGAACATCAGGTATTGTTAGTGTCTGAGGCTTTTGGCTTCTTTTAAGGTTGCTATTTCTCCTGCTTTCTCCACACCAAGCTGAAATAAGAATTCCATGTATGCCTGTTATGGTTACTTAAAGGACTCTGATGTGATTTCTAAGAGGCACATTCACCTCTGCCACTAGTCAGAGGACCACGGAGAAATTTCACCTCTTGTTTCCAAGAAGAATGTCATTGTGAAGGGAATAACATCCTGGCTCATCCATCATGCTGAGTAGATAGCTATAAGGAGCCTCATTTGTTTTTTTCCTCATAGGAAAAAAAAAACCCCACTTTCATTGCTCAGATACTTTGGGTATTGTACAATTGAAGAGAAACATCCTGGTCTCACGAGTTTGAGTAACGTATGTGCAGAATTTTGTTTGTTTTCCAATTGTAGTTTACTGTTACAGCATGTTGCTTGTTGCAGAAGGTGTCCATTTTCATGCCTGCCATCCCCAAAGAGCAAAAATTCCTCCCTGATATCACCATTCACAGACCTCTGTGGAAGATTTGATGCAGCAACAACTTCCCTGAGAAAAATGCAGCTTTTGGTATTCTTTCGGTTGCTTATAAGAGAGCTTGCAGAAGGTTTGATGGCAATATGACAGATTAATGACAGAGGAAGTGATTTTCGAAGGAAAGGCTCTAGTTTGATTTTAAGGTATTCCTCGAGCAATCAAGGAGTGGCAGAGTTTTATGGTCATAGTGGTGTGCAGGTTTTTTGTAGCAATTTCCAATTCAATTTGCTTCCGTGAGACATGAAACCTTGAGTGACCAAAGACATGTTTTTGGTGAAGATTAATACCTATGGGCAGTCTGCTGAAGGAAGATGGTGATATATGAGATGGTGATATACAGGATTGTGTAAGAAGAGCAAATAGTAATTAACATGAATTAATGAGTACAGTTATGTGATCTGAGGGTCTGTGAAAGTAAGAGAAAGAACAATGATTTATACTGAATGATGTCCTGTTCTTGTGAAATGAAGTAGGTGAATAAACACAAGTGAAATTGTAGGTTTAATTATGGATAAAAAATTCAAAAAAGGTCAGAAAATATCAATTATGGTAATTTAGATTGTTGCATGGGAGCATGAATCTTTTCATCTATACACATGGTGAGGAATAAAATATAAACCTAAAAGCATCATTGATTTCATTGTGTACAATTGAGATAAATATGTTGACTGGAATAAGCCGTTTTGGGGTAGTGTCAAAAAAGGTTATTTGAAAAAAGATGTTCATGAAAAAAGTAAGGAATAGAATGGGAGCTGTAGAATGCAGGAAAAGGAAGTATGAATTTTTGATGCAAAATATTTGAAGCTAGATTACTCTCCTGATAGCAATAGCAATAGTAGTTAGACTTATATACCGCTTCATAGGGCTTTCAGCCCTCTCTAAGCGGTTTACAGAGTCAGCATATTGCCCCCAGCAATAATCCGGGTCCTCATTTCACCCACCTCGGAAGGATGGAAGGCTGAGTCAACCTTGAGCCGGTGAGATTAGAACCGCTGAACTGCAGATAACAGTCAGCTGAAGTGGCCTGCAGTACTGCACCCTAACCACTGCGCCACCTTGGCTCCTGATAGAATGAATGGAACATTGACATCAAGAAAGAGGATGTGGGAGCTAGTGAATGGAATTATCTTACCAAAGTTGAGATGCTAATTAGGTAAAGGTTCCCCTCACACATATGTGCTAGTTGTTCTCAGCTCTAGGGGGCGGTGCTCATCTCCATTTCAAAGCTAAAGAGCTTTAAAGAGATGTCTCCGTGGTCATGTGGCTGGCATGACTAAACACTGAAGGCTCAGGGAATACTGTTACCTTCCCACCCAAGTGGTCCCTGTTTTTCTACTTGCATTTTTACATGCTTTCGAACTGCTAGGTTGGCAGAAGCTGGGACAAGTAATGGGAGCTCACTCTGTTATGTGGCACTAGGGATTCAAACCGCTGAACTGCTGGCCTTTCTGATTGACAAGCTCAGCGTCTTAGCTACTGAGCCACCATATCCCTAATGTTATGTTTGTATATATGTTAATTAGATGCATAAAAAAGGAAACTAGGTTGCATAAGTGAAGTCAGACATGAATGTATGCTGTATGAATGTGGATTTAATAGAAAAGTGAGTGACCAGAAAGACAGAAGTATATTGAGTTATAATACATATAGTATTAATGTGGATTGAGTTGCAGAACAAATGGGTGAAGAAAGAACAAAAAGTCAAAGGGAAAGGGAATACTGAAGAAGTTGTGGTTGGATAGAATTGATGAGATCCTTAAAAATGAGATGGGGAATGTAAAGAACAAAGGGCAATGCAATGACAATGAATGAATACAGTGAAAGCACATTTGTTGGAACCAGTGGTGGGTTTCAAAAATTTTTTGAACCTACTCTGTGGGTGTGGCCTCCTTTGTGGGAGTGGCTTGACAGCCATGTGACCTGGTGGGAGTGGCTTGCCGGCCATGTGTCTCTCTCTCTCTTTCTCTCTCTCTCTCTCTCTCTCTCTCCTTCCTTTTGTCTCTCTGTCCCTTTTTCCTTTTTTTCCTTTCATCTCTCTCTCTCACTTTTCTTTCTTTTTTCTTTCTTTCTTTCTTTCTGTTTTCCTTCCTTTCTCTTTCTCTTTCTCTCTCTGTGAGTCTGTGTGTGTGTGTGTGTGTTTGTGTGTGTGTGTGTGTGTGTGTTTGTGTGTGTCAGTGGTGGGTTTCAAAAATTTTTGGAATCTCTTCTGTAGGTGTGGCCTGCTTTCTGGGTCCACTGGTGGAACCTCTTCTAACCGGTTCGGTAGATTTGACGAACCAGTTCTACCGAACTGGTGTGAACTGGTAGGAACCCACCTCTGGTTGGAACCAAGCAGGAGTTGCAAAGTCAACAATATGGAGAGGTGTGTAGTAACTGTGTAAAATAGATAGTATAGCTACATTTCCTTTTTTTAATGTCTTGTCTTGAATTTTTTTGGTTTACTATTTCCACACTATGAATAATGTTGCATAAGCTGAAAAGGAATAATATCCTGGATGTGTACTGTATTTGACTTTGTGCTCATTAATGCCTTCTTTATATCCTTGGCACAGTAGATTTTTGCAGAAAGATTCTGTGCACACAAATCTTTTGTCTGTTGTTAATTTACAAATGTAACACAAAAATGGTTTCCTGCCTGAAAGGTTCCTAGGGTGGAGCTGAAAGGCAAAAGGGAAGCAGTATTCTCCCTCCCATATTTGGGCATACCAGGTACTTTGACATCACACACACACACACACACACACACACACACACACACAGCCTTTGGCGCAGGGACGGCATCCTCAGTTTCCATTTCATCAACGCATGTGTTAAGCTTTTATCATAATATTTGTCCATCTAAAGTATTATCTTCCATGGCTGCCCATAAAATGCCCTGGAGAAAGGTGAATTTTTGTGTATATAAAACGACAGGGAACGGGGCTGACTGGCAGAAATACTCTTTTTTTGAAATATCCACAAGGAAAGAGGTTGTTTGAATTTAAGCTGCTCTGAGATGTAAAATCTGAACACATAAGAAAGTTTAATAGCCTTTGGTAACCCTTTTGCCTATGGATATTTTTGTATACTTAGCTGAACCCATGACATTTAAAGAGAAGCAGTTCAGCCCTGGACCTCCTAAAAAAACTAGAAGGGAGACAAAAATTTAAAAGCTGGCACACCAGGCCTTTCTCTGGCAACGTGGTTGTTTGTAAGATGTTGTTAGTTGTTTTTTTCTCAAAGAAACCGGCTGAGAAGCAGGACAATGATACTAACTGACACTGCAAACCAGCTTCCTCCATTTTTAGCTGCATGTAGAAAACAGTTCTGGGAAACATCAAACACATTTTTAAATGTAGCAACTGTCATTTTGCATCTTGGTAAAACTTGCAATATATCCCATTATTTTGTAGACTTAAAAGTTATGCTTACAGCTGACATAACATTTACTGTAACAGATACGACTTTTAAATGTTTTTTTCTACGTATAGACTGTTCTTCAGCCACAGGGATCTTCAAAGAGAAGAAATAAATGGATGTAAAAACTGGATAAATCCTCAGCCATTGGACAGAAGAATGGCGTCCTCAAAACATTGCCTTATGTAACATGAATATTTTCTCAAGCAATATGCAAATATATTCAAGCCGCAATATTGTTCGGCTTTATTTGAAATTGCATTCCTTCCCCCTTTGATGAAACAAAATGCATAGGATCTTTTAGCCTGAGATGGATTGAAAAGAAGGCAAAACAAAAGATTAAAATGGCTTTTAGTTGCATACATAAACATTGAGGGAGGGGACAAGGAGGAAAAGGCCATTAATAGGTGGAGAAATATCAATTCTTCCTATGCTACTAAATCAGAAATATGCTCGGAGAGGTAGAAATTTGCTGCAATAATTTAAATTACTTTTAAGCCAGCTTGGATCTACTGGAATCACTAGGGTTGCTTTGAAGATTTATCCAGGCGAAGGCTTAAATTCTTCTCTTTCATTTCACTTTTTTTTTTAATCCTGTGAACATGTTCCATTGAATTGGGACATGCTGATTGCTTATTTCAAACACAATTCAAACTTTGCATAATGGATAATCTTATTCTTACATTTTCTTTTGAGTCTGCTTTTTCACCTCTTTGAATTGGATCCCTGTGAAGGAAAAAAAGTATATGAAATGAATTAAATATAGGAAGAAGAACCTATGTTACAAGATGGTAAAATGTACAGTTGATGGGAGTTTAACAAAATACTAAATATTTACCCTAGGCCCATGATGGCGAACTTATGGCGCACATGCCACAGGTGAATGCGGAGCCCTCTCTGCGGGCACGTGAGCCATGGCCCAACTCAGCTCCTCTGCGCATGCACGCATGCCTCCCGCTGGGCAGCTGATTTTCTGGTCTCTGCCACGCATTCGGCAGATGCACACACATGCACGGAGGGTGGGTGGGAGCGCATACACTCTGTTTTTGATCCCAGGAGGCTTCAGGGAGGCCTGCTTGGCCCAAAATGGGCTATGTGGGGGTGTGTGGCACCCTCCTGTGTCCCGTTTTTGGTCCCAGGAGGTTGCAGGGAGGCCTGCTAGGCCCAAAACAGGTCACACGTGCATGCGTAGGGGCGCACGTGCATTGCATTATGGGTGTGGACATGCGCGTGCATGCTGTTGTGAGTGCACACATGATTTGGGCACGCGAGGTCAAAAAGGTTAGCCATCATTGCCCTAGGCCTTATCATTTGACTAGTAGAAATTTCTTCCAATCCTGTCTTTGATGGGAGTCTCCATCCCACTTTAATCATAGTTTAGCAGTCATGTCATAGTTTAGCAGTCTTTTCAAATAATGAATGCTGCTTTTCATGCAGAGTGATCTTAATCTGGCGTGCTCGGTTTGTGACTGTCTCTGATGATTTTACAATTTAGTGTCCAAAATATTTGACTGAAATTTCAGAAACTCAAAATAAAGAATCTCAGGTTTATTTTAGAAATCTAGAATGTATTCCTCAGTACAGTTAAATGACTCTGTAATCACTTTCTGTTCTTAGTGATTTAATGATGTTTTCCTAACCTAGTGTCCTCAGTGTGATTTGAATGTCACCTCATAAAATCTCTCAGTTTTTCTTTTTGGTGACTGGAGAAACTGGAAATCAATGTCTAATACTTGTTTAACAAATTATTCAAAAGTAGCATATTTCCTAAACTATGGTTGACAGAATTCTTTGGGAGAATCCATGGGCCTTTAAGTGGCATAGAATTGATCTACTGGTATAACTTTAGCCTGCAATATCAGTTCAGGGAGATTTTCTATATAAATTGTCAAAATTTAACCACAAACACTATTCCAACAGTACTATTCTGCCTTCATTCCTGGTGACTGCTTGGAGTAGGTCCTGCAGTGTTCTTTCCAAGGTTTTTGTATTTATTTATTCTTTTTGTTATCCTTCTTACTCCCCAATCTTATTGGTATGATTATTATAATGATGATTATCATTATTTTTTTGCTTTGCATGCACACAGACGTCATCAACAGGGCGACAACAGCGCAGAGACAGAAGCACGCTGTAAACCCTAAACCTAAAATTAACCCCTAAACCTAAACCTAACCCCCCCTAAACCTAATCCTAAACCTAACCCTAAACCTAACCCTTAACCTAACCCTAAACCTAATCCTAACCCTTAACCTAACCCGAACCCGAACCCTTAACCTAACCCTAAACCTAAACCTAATCCTTAACCTAACCCTAACCCTAACCCTTAACCTAACCCTAAAGCTAACCCTAAAGCTAACCCTTACCTTAAGTTGAATCGGCTTGCTTTCAAAGCGCTATTTAAAGCACCCTTCTTTCTCTGCGCTGGCTGTTGTCGCCCTGTTGATGACATCAGTGACGCGGTTTAATCGGGCGCGGCTTAGTCGAGCGCGGTTTTGACGGGTCACGAATTAAACATTAAAATGGCTCAGTGGCTAAGACGTTGAGCTTGTCGATCAGAAAAGTCAGAGGTTTGACTCCCTAGTATAGGTCGCCTGTGTGAGCAGGGGGCTGGATTAGATGATCTCCAAGGTCCCTTCCAACTTTGTTACTGTTAAGGTCACATGACTGTAGCAGGACCCTGCTTGCAGCAGCAGCCAATAGTACTGAAGCAGCCACAGTTTCCCCAAATTTCATTTCCTGGGACGTCATGAGTGGGTTCCAGATTTTGGACACATTCTGTAAGGTAGCCCATTAGGGGTACTCTGATTCAAAACTGTTGTCATACAACGCACCATTTCACCCAGTTAAAGGTCATAACAATGAGAGTTGGCTCTCATAATCCGGTTGTGAGATTGGGTTGTCTCATTGGAACACGACATGTTTTGATAAACTCCCATCTATATTCATAGTTTATTTTTTACTCATTTCTCTTCCTTGTTAGACCTGTCAAGGCTTCACTTATTAGGATGTATTGGTTCTGGTAATTAATATACCCAGTTGCTCAGAATATATGTGGATAGTAATTGAAGAATGTCATTTGGCTTTGCCTGACTTAGTAAATTTCCCAGTTCTTCAAGCGGCTGTTTAGTTTGGTAGCCTGGACTTAATTGCTATCCAGTGCTGTAGTTTAAATCCCTGTCAGCAAGCCAGAAATGTTTACTTCCCATCAATCAAAGCCCCTGGAAATAGAGATTGGTGGGGGAATTGAGTTTTCCCTTTCTCTCACACACGTTCCCCCTTTGTGAATGTGGCTTGGTGCATTCATGCCTAACCCTAAGAAAAGAGAAGAAGAAATAAAATTGGCCCATATTGTCCCTGGGTAATACAAGGAAATACTTTAAAAGTCTCAAGACTACACCAGGGATAGTAGATCTCCACTGGGTTCTCTTGGTTGTAAGTCTGAGGATATCCCAAAGGTGCTTTTTCAGGAGGCAAATGGACTTTGTGTTTTTTTTCTTTTGAAGAAATTTCTCTTCTCATCCAAGAAGCTTCTTCAGCTCTGACAGGATAGTGTCCCCCTCCAGCGGAAGTAGTGGCGCACTCAGACAGTGAGGAAGTTGGGGAGGAACATGGGCCAGTCCTAGAGTCTGGGGAAGGCTGTAATGAGGGCTCCACGTCAGAGGGAGAGATAGGGCCAGGGCTGTCCGACAGTTATCAGCTGCCTTCGGATATCAATGGGGCAGAAAAACAGCTGGAGCCTGTTCCTGATGTGCATACACGCAGAGCTGCCAGGAGAAGGGAACAGCTAAGGATCAAGGGGTGACCCAGGAGTAAAGGCACAGGTGGACAGTGACGGGCCACTCCCATAGGGAATAAAGAGGAGCGAAAGGGGAGGGGAGTTTGCAAGAGACAGGAAGTTCAATTCATTACGGTGAAGATCTGTTCCGGACTTCTTGCCAAGTAATTGCTGCTACAGCATGGCGTTTGGAACATATCGGCCTGGCAACTCTCCAAGCCTGATAAAGGTCTGTAGTTGTGAAACCTCATGAAAGACTGTTTGCTGGGACTTTGCTGGAGAGGAATTCCCTTTAACCTAAATAAAAGAGGTTTTATCGGGACGAGGAGTCTGCTTCATGATCTTGGGAAGCCTAAGTCAGAACAGACAGTGGGGAATGGAAGGATTTATATTATTCCTTGCAGACAGCTGGTCATTTGCATCCTTTTTAGAGGGTCGTTGAAGCACTTGGAGGTTTATCCGTGTCCTCAGAATCACCTGAGTTAGTCCTCCTGGTTCCTGTAGTCTGCAATTTTTACCTGGAAATCCATTCCTACTCCCACACCATTCAAAGGGTGTTCATCCCAAATTGTATAGCTCAGAGTCTGTAGAGATTCTCAGTCCTCCAAGTCATGGTTGCCCCAAAGGTGCTAGAGCCGAGGTGGCGCAGTGGTTAGAGTGCAGTACTGCAGCCACTTCAGCTGACGGTTAGCTGCAGTTCGGCGGTTCAAATCTCACCGGCTCAAGGTTTACTCAGCCTTCCATCCTTCCGAGGACCCAGACTGTGGGGGCAATATGCTGACTCTGTAAACCGCTTAGAGAGGGCTGAAAGCCCTATGAAGCGGTATATAAGTCTAACTGCTATTGCTATTGCTATTGGGATGAGAAGTTTCTTGGATGAAAAGTGAAATGTCTTCAAAAGAAAAAAAAACAAGAAAGCCCATTTGCCTCCTGAAAAAGCACGTTTGGGACCGTGACCCGTCAAAACCGCGGTCCACAAAAGCGCGATCGGCGAAAGCGCGCATTTGACGTCATCACAGCGCGACGAAAAAAATTAAAAATTGAAATAAAAATAAAATTAAAGCAAGCCGATTCACATAAAGGTAAGGGTTAGGGTTAGGGTTAGGGTTAGGGTTAGGGTTAGGTTAAGGGTTAGGGTTAGGTTTAGAGCGTTAGGGTTACGTTTAGCGTTAGGTTAAGGGTTAGCGTTAGGTTTAGCGTTACGTTAACGGTTAGGTTTAGGGTTAGATTTAGGGTTAGGTTAAGGGTTAGGTTTAGGTTTAGGGTTAGGGTTAGGTTTGGGGGGGTTAGGGTAAGGTTTTCGCTTTATTTTTACATTTTTCGATCACAGCGCGATGTTTTCGTCGTGCTGTGATGACGTCAAATGCGCGCTTTCGTCGACCGCGATTTTGTCCTCCGCAGTTTTGTGGTGGAACCGTTTGGGACAACCAGGACCTGGATGACAGAGAATTTCTACGAAGTCTGAGGGTAGTGAAGAAAAATAACACTTTGATTGCTCACCTTCCTCCTGTTAGTTGTGTATAAGCACCGTTGTGATATTTGCCTTCCTTTCATAGATGTTGAGAACAGAATTACCAAATCCTGTCTTTGAAAAACAAAGTAAGGGAGAAACCAATTATTGTTCTTGCTATATACAAGGACATCTATAGGGCGGTGGGATTTAAAAAAAAAAACTGGTGATTTTATTTTTAGGCTTTGCTAATTCTCACTCTTCTCCTAGTTCCTAGCTACCTGGCAACAGCTTACTGTCATGGCAACATAAATGTTAATGAGTGCAACGCTTGGTGTGCCTGTTTTATCTGCTTCTTTGTGATATAGATACAAAGTTGTTGTGTAGCTTTGGGGGCCAACGTAGGCTATACTAAGTTCAATTCTCCTTCTCGGTGGAAAAATACAGAGAAAACCTGAGTAGGGTATTGCTAACTGAGGAAGGAAATGTGATTCATTCCTGGTGGCACGCATGAAGGAGGACTTGCAGATAAGATGCGCTGTATAATACGAATATTGTCATTTTATTCATAATCATCCTTCTCAGATTTGAAAGCTGTTGTTGGGATTTAGAAGGAATTTAGAATCCTGTCTGTGGAGATTCTCAGTCACACAGTTTTTAAAGCTTTTTTAAGGGGCAGCTGGACTTTCTGATTTTTCTTGTTTTGTTGAGATGTTTCACTTCTCAACCAAGAAGCGTCTGTAGCTGTGACTGGATGGTGGGGAATGGAAGGATTTATATCCCTTGCAACTGGTTATTTCCATTCCATCCCCCACCATCCAGTCAGAACTGAAGAAGTTTTCTTGGATAAGAAGTGAAACGCCTTTCAAAAAAAAACCCCACAAGCCAGTCTAGTGGCCTCTTGAAAAAAGCACCTTTGGGACGAATTTGGAATCCTATTTTAGATTTACATCTTTCATTCTGTGTATGTGTTTCCTCATCATGTTGGGAAACCATGACACTGATAGTTGACAATTGTGACTGAAGAGGGGTTCAGAAGGTGAAAAAATAATGTATTGGGAATGCATGCAACCTGGACCTTCATGTTACCCAGTGCTGGTTTAGAGCATTGGCAAATTGAAGAGCCTAATCAAAGTAGGAATAGGTACGGACTTTAGGCAAAAATTACACATTTGGTAGAATTACTTTGAGCGGATCCAATCAATATGTAGACTAGTGGAGGACAAAGAGGAGACTTCTAGAAGTTCCTAGCCTCTACCCAAAGCAGTTGAATCTACCTTACTTGTGGAAGACAATCCTTGTCAAGGCTTTGAATACTTAACATACTATAAAATACCAGCTTTTCAATTCAATAAAAATGGAGGAAAATGGAGTGCAATACGCTCTACATGGGGCTACCCTTGAAAAGCGTTCGGAGACTACAGCTAGTCCAGAATAGCAGTTAGACTTATATACCGCTTCATAGGGCTTTCAGCCCTCTCTAAGCGGTTTACAGAGTCAGCATATTGCCCCCACAGTCTGGGTCCTCATTTCACCCACCTCGGAAGGATGGAAGGCTGAGTCAACCTTGAGCCGGTGAGATTTGAACCGCTGAACTGCAGATAGCAGTCAGCTGAAGTGGTCTGCAGTACTGCACTCTAACCACTGTGCCACCTCGGCTCTATAGAATGCAGCTGCGCGAGCGATATTGGGTGTACCGAGATACACCCATATTACACCTGTCCTCCGCGAGCTGCACTGGCTTCCAATTGGTCTCCGGACGCAATTCAAGGTGTTGGTTATTACCTTTAAAGCCCTACATGGCTTAGGACCAGCCTATCTGCGAGACCGCCTACTGCCACATACCTCCCAACGGCTGATAAGATCCCACAGGGTGGGCCTCCTTCGGATGCTGTCAGCCAGACAGTGTCGCCTTCTCTGTGGCTGCTCCGACCCTGTGGAATCAGCTACCCCCAGAGGTCCGGACCTTACCCACTCTCATGGCCTTCAGGAAAGCCATTAAAACCTGGCTGTTCCGACAGGCTTGGGGCTGTTGATCTTATTGTTAAGGTCCAGCCCTGATTAGAACGTGTGTGTGTTGTGAATTTTAAACTATTCTTTTATTTTGCTTATCTTTTTTCTTCTTTCCTTGTAAGCCGCCCGGAGTCCTCCGGGATTCGGCGGCCTATAAATTTAATAAATAAATAATAAATAAATTACAATATAGTGGGGTGGACCAAATGCCAAAAAGTCCTTTAGCTCCTTGCTTGCAGTCTGTCCCAATTCAAAAGGTGAGTAGATATAGTGTACTATACACTTTGGAAAGGTACTACATTATAAAGAAAATGCTACATTATAAAATGTATATACAAACTATATACGCATCTCTCTCTCTGTGTGTGTGTATAAATATATATATTTAAAGTCACAACCCCTGGTATGCCCAAATATGGGAGGAAGTTCACTGCTTCCATTCTCTGTCCATCGGCTCGTCATAAGAGACCATCCAGACAGAAACCCAATATTTTTACTGTTGCCTTTGTTGTGCAACAGCACAAATACAACATATATATGTTTGTGTGTGTGTGTGTGTGTGTGTTCCAGCATAACTCTGGAATACCTCAAGCAATTTCAACCAAACTTGGTATACAGATGACCTACTCACTGGAAACAAATATTGTGGGGGTAAAACACCCCTAAAACTGCTAGGGTGTGTGTTCTCTTTTAGATACAGCCTGTTGTGCCTTAAAATGGCTTCTACAATACTGCCGTAAAATGGCTTCTACTGTGCAGTGCAGTGGAGTTGCCATGGTAACGGATTCACATTACTCCATAAGGGGGCCCCCTCTGGTAAGGGGAAAAATCCAACATTAGAAATTACATTTGATCCGGACATTTCCCCCCTATAAATAAATATCCGGGTAACATTAGGTTATCAGCTAGTATAAACTATAAAACCATGCGTATACAAGATATTACTGCAGAGCTTCTCACTAACAATGGGTCTCAATACTCATTAACTACCCTTGTGCAAAATGTATGGCTACTGTTGTGGTTCCTGCTCATAAGTGAGCTCCCTTGATATGTATTACATTGTTATACTTTAGGAAAATGTCCCACAAGCTATTTTTTAAGGGTGATGTTTCCCCATTGCAGTGGTGGGATACGACTGGTATGCCCCAGTACAGGCGTACCGGTGCCTGCTGGGAGCACCAGATACCGTTCCGGTATGGTGCTCCGGAGGGCCCACCCGCCCACCTGTATTTGAGCTTTAGGGGCTCACGCACACAGAGCGTATGGCGCCTGTGCAACACTTCGCTGAGCAGCTGGAGCGTCGCAAAGGTGTCACAGAGCATCGCAAGTGGTAAGTACACATACACATGCTGTGCATGTGATGGATGTGCGGCCCCGTTGCACCGTACCAGTTGCAACGGGATCCGGAACCCACCACTGCACCATTGGATAATACACTCTCCTCCAATCAGTTATTATTGGTGGAAATGACCCAGATTCCAACTGAGATATCGGATGAAAAAATCAGCTGTTATATTGGGACTTTGGAAAGTTTGACTTGATTCATTGCAGTTCTTTCAAATAAATTATTTAAAAAATCATCAATTGAACCCAGGCAACTAGTGCATTTCTTTCAGCTTAAAGACTGAAGACAAATTTATAGACCCCATGAAATGCCATTAAGTATCTCTGTGTTTACAGCCTACATCATGAGCTACTTACACCAGAGAAGCTCTGAGAATCAGCCTGTGTAATTAGCAATTCATACTCAGTACCTTTAGTATACTGGGATTGAGAGACTAAAACTTTATACTGCGATAAGCATTCCTTGTATCCCGAAAACTAAGAATCAAAGGGAACAGGACCTTTTCTATTATATCTACAACAACCTTCCCCCTGTCTTTAATATGGAGCACACATTCTGCCTTCCCTTTCTTGCAGTCTCAAGTAGTACAATCCATGAACATATTTACCATATGCTCCCCTGTTGACTACCTCTGAGGGTATCTCATATCAAAAGCTGCCAAGTGAAATTCAGATCTGACCCGATGGTGCTGAAACATTTCCTTCTCCTAGACAAGCAGAGAAAAACTAAACGATCAGAGACAAATAAATTCACTAGAAAGTAGGAATCGCGAGCTGCATCACTATTTATCTCTGCTTATCTTCTCCCTCCCGGGCCATTGGTCTCTACTCCACAGTCACCGGAGGAAACCAGCTTGGAGATAAGGCACACAGAGGTTAATAAGGGACTGAGAATGCTGTTTGCATCCCATGGGTTCTGCTTCCTCTTCAGCCGCTTTCTATGAACTGCCGAGGTCCGTGATGGCGAACCTATAGCACGAGCCCTCTCTGCGGGCATGCCAGCCGTCACCCCAGTCCAGCTCCACCACACATATGTGCACACCTCCCACTGGCCAGCTGGTCTTCAGGTCTCTGCCCCGCTTGGGGGGGGCACACGTGGAGGACGCACGCTACGGGAGGCGCATGCACGGGGGACACTTGTATTGCATTTTGGGGCCTCGTGCCCCCCCTGCACCCCATTTTGGGCTTGAAAAGCCTCCTGCACCAACCTGGAAGCTAAAAATGGGCGAGGGGGGCATGTGCCTGGGGATATGCATGCATGTGTGGGGGGGTCGCATGCATGGGGGCATGTGCATATGTATGAGGGGAGAGTGTATGTGGGGGGTCGCGTGTGCATTGCATTATAGGTGTGGGTGCAGATGCGCACACATGCTTTCGGCTTGCGATGACAACAAGGTTAGCCATCACTGGCCTAGGTTTTTATTATTTGCCTGGCTCTGTGTTTCTAGAAATTCCTCAGAGCTTGACATAACTTTTGATTACTTTTGATCTGACGAATGCAGTAGCCACCAGCTAGACTTTAACATCAACTTCATTCCCAGCAGTTCAGCTCAGGTAGCTTGTGGGTTGCTGTTGGAGAATTGGTTTGGCTTAGAGGTTTGTACCTGACATGTTATTAATGTGCTTCAAGCCTTGCTTTTGAGATAAAAGGAAGCTTTGATAGCAACACAGGCTCAAGGAATGCGCCAAGTGAGATAAAATCTACTATTAGAAGGCAAAATAGCAGGATTAAAATTCACAGATTGCTCAATTTTATTATTTCTGTCTCATTTCTTCAGTGTTTGTGCAATGTTGTATGAAATTATAAGAATGGCACATAATAGTTCTGCATTAATGTTGGAGTGCTTGATTGCTGTGTAACCACTACAGCTGAAAATACCAGTACATCAGAAATATGTATAGTAAATTTAGTTTTTATGCGGATTCTGTTTTTCCCCAAATAGTGTATGCTTGACTAAATACCAAGTACTATTCAGTTAGTAGGGACACGGTGTCTGAGTGGTTAGGACGCTGAGCTTGTCGATTAGAAAGGTCGCACTCTAGCGCCGCGTAATGGAGTGAGCGCCCATTACTTGTCACAGCTTCTGCCAACCCAACAGTTCCTAGAAAAATAGGAACCACTTTGGTGGGAAAGTAACAGTATCTAGTCATGCCAGCCACATGACCATGGAGACGTTTTCGGACAGCGCTGGCTCTTTGGCTTTGAAACGGAGATGAGCACCGCCCCCTAGAGTCAGGAACGACTAGCACATCCTATATGTGCCTTACCTTTGCCTTATTCAGTTAGTGCTCTTTGTGAAACTATTCCTGAGGTGGCAATTTTATTCTTCATTAGTTCAGTATATTAGTTCTAAAATGTGACAGTAAGCACTATATACTATGCATACACATATATATCTAAACACACATCCCTAACAATATTTTCAAATTATCAAAATATTCTTATCAAGTATATTTTTTTAAAAAAACCACTAAGATCTCTATAAGATGGTTTGCCAATGATGAAGCTGAAAGCCAGAAACGTTTTTGGCTCACATTTGTATTTTTCAGGGATTTTTTTGTTTGGTTTGGTTCTGTTTTTGAAAAAGATATATTTAATGTGTATACTTTAGCTCTTTTGATTGCCCTCTAATTTTATTTATTTATTTACTCTGCAAAGATGTCATCAAATAGGCAGAACTGATTGGCTATGTCATGGTAGAACATTATTTAGTATAAAAATCAGACTGTTCCTGATTGCTATCTCTCATGGGTCTAATCCACAAAGGAGCAAGAAACAATAAGGACACTGATATAATGTTGAAGCAATTAGAGCTGAGATGCTTCAAATAGTCTAAAGCAAAAACTAAAAAAGACTTAAGCCCTGTCTCAAATAAAGTATTTGTATGGGAACAAACTGAACTTTTAGCAAAACCTGGTCCACATTTTTAAAAAATCTATAAATAAGCTCTGTTTCCATATTTTGGCATGCTTGTATGATCTAGAACACGGGTGACAAACTCAAAGCCTGCAAGCCAGATCTGGCCCATGGGGTGTACCACCCAATGGTACAGTTGCAGGCAGTGTGATCAGAAACACAAAACCTGTTCTTGGGTGGTTTGGTCTTTACTCAGGAATCTTAGTGAATAAGATGCCTATTTATTCATCATTTTATACTGTTTTCACATTTCTCATTCCTCACAACAAATCCCAAACCACACAGATATGTGCAGATACGTACTCACAAATATCGGTCTATCAAGCTCTAAGCTATATTAAGTTGCATTATAAATACCCTTCCAATTCGTACGATTGGATGTTTATAATGTTATTGAAATTAATTGGGTCTGTGAAGATTTTTCAGTGCTCAGGTTCCTTTCCCTTTTCTTCTTCTTTTTTTAGCAATAGAGAGAGAGAAAAAAGAGCTCTCCCTAGAGATGGTATTCAGCCGGTTCGGATCGGTTCGCCCCAAAATGATAGCGGCCCACCCGCCCTGGCTCCAAAATGTCCTATGTAGCCTCATTTTTGATGCCGTGTGCATGCTGCATGCGCAAGCAAAGCGTATATGCGGAAAGCTGCACACATGCACAGAAGCCATGCATGCAACACGAATGCGCACATGCATGCTCACCGGTAGTGGGTTGTGGCTCCCGTTGCAACCGGTAGGCTGCAACGGGAGCCGGGCGTGCACCATAGGCATGTGCACTATGCACTAATGCGCACCCACCACCTGCAATGCTCGAGCTGCTTGGCAGAGCATCATGCAGGCGCCGTATGCTGCGTGTGCGGGCGCAGATGGCCCGTTTCCTTGAAATGCGGGTAAGGAACGAGGGCGGTTGGGCGGGCCCTCCAAAGCACCATTCCGGTACAGTGGCTGCGTCTTTTGGCAGGCATTGGTATGCGCGTACCGGGTCGTACCGCCTGCAACCCACCACTGGTGCTCACCGGTGGTAAACGTATGTGAATCCCACCACTGGCTGCTCCCATCAGTCAGACTCTATTTTTTTCTCTCTTCCTTTTCACACAAGATAGAGATTTCACTCTCTGCAATAATCTTCTTCACTCCCGAATTCAGGGAATTAAGAAGCAAATGTGATAAAGTCACCTGAAACAGGAGGCATTAGCACTCCTCAAAATTCTTTCATTTGTATATAAAGTAGGATGTTGCTGTTTATGCCACTCGACGGAACTGCAGAGCATATGTTGGTTTTCTGGGGATTTTAAACTTCCAATTAAGTAAAAGGCAGCCAATGATGGTGAAACAAGAGATTAAAAGTGGGAGGGGGAACTTCCAAATTAAAGCTAACTGTTTGCTTTGAGGACATGTATTTGAATGTAGTTCATTTGTTTTTGAAAGAAGTATTTGTACTTGAGAACAGCATTGTTGATTTTAAATTGGGTTCTGCCAGCTACACACAGTAGCTCGCATTGGAAAAAAAAAATCTTTAGCTTTTCATTTTAAACCTTTATTATATACTTAATTGAAAGCTGAAAGCCTTGATGTTTGCAGCAGGCTCTGTGCAGGAAATTGTCCAAAGGTGTTGTTTATCTAAAATGCATGAAGTTGTTGTTTGTCCAAAAGGCATGATCAGTTAACCTATGCAAGGTGCAAGAACTCTGTGAGTTGGGGAAAAAATTGCTCTGGTTTCCATTGTTAACATTACAGGTTGAATTTGACCTTTTGAGCTCAGAATTGCTGAGCAGCTGACCATCTTATGAAACTAACTAATGGGCATTTAGATTAAAAGGAGAAGCTTATTTGAAGACACAGCTGCTTTCCAAAGTTTGCTTACTCATCACACAGACGATAACCTTGTCCTGCATATTATACTCCCAGGCTTTGAAAAAACTATTATCCTGGAGCTAACCTTTAGTCCTCAATCTCTCATACTTAGAGATACACTTCATTCACCATCCTTTTCATTGTTAATCAATTTCAGTAAGAATGTTTGTTTTAACTTTGAATACTGAATTTAAGTAACAAGGCAGATCAAGTAAATAAATGAAAATAAAATTTTCATTCATTTACTTGAACTGGCAATCCCTATTTGGAAATCAGTATTTAAAATGGATTTGTAAGAAAGCTGGCATTGTGGGCAATATTCAGAATCCAGGCTGGTATCTGTCTTTATAGACATCAGTATATTGAAATTATGCCCATGGCATTGTTTATATGAATGAAGGCAAACCACAGTGTGTGAGTTACAGTATATGGGAGAAAAAAATCTACTGTTTAGCTATGGATATACATAATAGCATTTGCTTGAAAAGATAATTCCTTCCAATGATGACCCATGAAGATAAGGCTCATTATAATGTTTTGATTATTGATTCTTTGAGAATGAGTCAACCTCCATCTAAGATTCAAAGCCCATGTGACAAGGAAGAAGGCTCCTACTTCTTGCCTGGAGCTATCTCTCTGGTATAAAACCAGAGAAACACTTCAAAATACTCTCAAAACACTTAATGTTGTAATCATGAATTAAAGTTTAAGTTATATATCCAAGAAGCCAAAAGTGGTATTCAGCAGGTTCTGACCAGTTCTGAAGAACCGGTAGTGGAAATTTTGAGTACCCTGTTTCCCTGAAAATAAGACCTCCCTGGATAATTAGCCCAATCAGGCTTTTGAGTCCATGCGCTGAAATAAGCCCTCCATGAAAATATTGCAACACAGCTGGAGCCATGAGGTGACCATGCTCGTCGCCTCCTGCACCTCAAAAATAATAAGACCTCCCTGAAAATAAGGTCGTGCTTATTTCAGGGGTAAAAAATAAAATAAAACCCTGTCTTATTTTTGGGGAAACAGTAGTTCAGAGAACAGGTAAATACCACCTCTGACTGACTCTGCCCCCATCTATTGTCTGCCTCCCAAGTCCCAGGTGATCGGGAGGGAATGGGGATTTTGCAGTAACCTTCCCCTGCCATGCCCACCAAGCCACGCCCACAGAACCGGTAGCAAAAAATTCTGAATCCCACCACTGCAAGAAGCGTAGTTAGAAGAGTCACCATAGATACACACAAAGAAAGAGAAAATAGCATTACTGAACAAGACCAAAACTTTAAGTTGAAAAGTCAAATAAGCAATATGTACTGTATGTATTGGAATATTTAGTTGTTGGGACTAGCAGTAGTTCTATGTGGGCTAGGACTTTAACAACCTATTGCCCATTCCTGCGTCCTTAATCCCGGTATCCAAATCTGGAAGAATATTTTTATACAGGTAATCCTTGCTTTACAACAGTTCATTTAGTGACTATTCTAAATTACCATGGCACTAAAAACAGTGACTTATGATCGTTTTTCACCCTTATAACTGCTGCAGCATCCTTATGGATATGTGATCAGAATTCAGGCTCTTACCACTGGCTCGTATTTATGATGGTTGCAGTGTCCCAGGGTCATGGGATCACCTTTTGACAAGCAAAGTCAGTGGAGAAACCAGATTCACTTAACTATTGCTGGAACTGGGTATGTCTGGTTTAATGAAAAGAAGGACTAGGGGAGACATGATAGCAGTGTTCCAATATCTCAGGGGCTGCCACAAAGAAGAGGGTCTGTCTGTCAACTATTCTCCAAAGCACCTGAAAATAGGACAAGAAGCAATGGGTGGAAACTAATCAAGGAGAGAAGCAACCTAGAAGTAAGGAGAAATTTCCCAACAGTTAGAACAATTAATCAGTGGAACAACTTGCCTCCAGAAGTTGTGAATGCTCCAACAGTGGAGATAGTCATTTGAAGTGGTGTAGGTTTCCTGCCTAGGCAGGGGGTTGGACTAGAAGACCTCCAAGGTGCTTTCCAACTCTGTTATTCTATTCTATTCCATTCTATTATTAATTTAACAACTGCAGTATTCACTTAACAACTGTGGCAAGAAAGGTGGTAAAATGATGCAAAACTCATTTAACAATTGTCTCAGCAACATAATTTTTGGGCTCAAATGTGGTCGTAAGTCAAGGACTACTTGTAGTGCTTCTTAATCATGATGATGATCTTTCCGGTTGCTGGATTTTTTTTATATTCTTCAGTAAATGGAATGTCCAAAAATCTCTGCTTTGCTCATATGGAGTCATGATGATTTGCATTTGAGAATGAGCCATCACAAATTAATTATCATAGCTAGAGTTTCCATATGTCAGCTCAGTAACACAAAGCCATTCACTCACTCACTCACTCACTCACTCACTCACTCACTCACTCAAAACATCGTATTTTTAAGTACAACCTATTCACATATTAAAGGGGAGGCTCAGTGGCTAAGGCACTGAGCTTGTCCATCAGAAAGGTCGATAATTTGGCGGTTCGAATCCCTAGTGCTGCATAATGGAGTGAGCTCCCGTTACTTGTCCCAGCTTCTGCCAACCTAGCAGTTCGAAAGCATGTAAAAATGCAAGTAGAAAAATAGTGTCAGCCTCTGCTTTGCTGCTTGCTTTTCGGCTGCCATTGAAATGGGGAGGGAGGGCATGATATTTGGGAAGGGAATCATTCTGTGCTGGAGGACTATTTATTGGGGGTTGTTCTCACCATCTCTTTGCGCATGTGAAAGGAGGGGAGTTTCCCGCCGAGGCTAACTGTCCAGCATTCCAACCTGATGATGATTTTTGAAGATGTCTCCCACCTGACAGTTGGGTGAATTATGATTGGACTATGGACTGGGGTACCAAGGGGAGGGGGATGAATCATGTATTGATATCTACTGCTTTCGCGTGCTTTTAATCAGATTCAGCTTTGCTTTGCTTCTCATCGTTTATAATCAGTAAAAGTACACTTAATTCTAAAACATGGAGTTGAGTGGTTTCTTTCTTGGTTATTAAATGAAGGGGCAGTGACAAATAGGGACCATCTTTCATGGGAAGGTAACACATTCCGTGTACCTTTGGTGTTTAGTCATGCCGGCCACATGACCACAGAGACATCTTTGGACAGTGCTGGCTGTTCAGCTTTGAAACAGAGATGAGCATCACCTCCTAGAGTCAGGAACTACTAGCACATATGTGCGAAGGGAACCTTTACCTTTACCTATTCACATATTTGGCTGATGTAAAATCATGATGAAGTTGAATATATGAAACAGCCTGGTGTTCCTTGATAGAACTTATTTACCAACTTCATTTGTTTGAATTCTGACTACATGTGTAGCTACAACATTAATATATAGATTTTTGAACACTGTTTTTCCTACAGCTAAGCAGACCATAACCCTAGCTCCATTGATATCTGTTTCTCTTTCTGCCCTTCTGATTTAACAGATACTTGGCTGGTTCCTTATGGCATAACATTTTTTAAAGCTGGGAACTGTTAATTTTCACCTCACTAATCTCATCCCGTACAACATCTTGGACCAGGTTCAAAACCAAATGGAGCCTGCAGAAAGTCTCTTTCATCACTGCTGCCCATGGTTCTACTCCCATAAATATCTCCAATCTTTCAAATGAAAAACATCTACCTTCCATGCCCAGGAATATTTTTTTGCTGAATATTGGTAATGTCTGCATGCACATCACATCACAGTCATAGACACTAGACTCAATGCTTCAAGGAGTATCTGTGACCCTAATGTCCCCCATATAAGTCATTCAGGGACTGGCTGCTCATTTGTAAGAAGCACAGACTTCCATAAATAATAACCTTAGGCTCTACTAAATATTTTGCTGGGTTATGTTCTTGCCTAACCCTGCCCAAATCTGCCATGCTGTTTCTAAGGCTTCTTCAGAGTGACAGCTTATATGTTCCCCTCTTTTACAAAGTGGGAAGCAATTGACAGTATTCCCTTAGAAAATTGTATTCCAGTCTTCTTTATATTTCAAGGGACGCGGTGGCTCAGTGGCTAGGGCACTGAGCTTGTCAACCAGAAAGGTCGGCAGTTCGGCGGTTTGAATCCCTAGCGCTACGTAATGGAGTGAGCTCCCGTTACTTGTCCCAGCTTCTGCCAACCTAGCAGTTTGAAAGCATGTAAAAAATGCAAGTAGAAAAATAGGAACTACCTTTGGTGGAAAGGTAACAGCGTTTCGTGCACCTTCAGTATCTAGTCATGCCGGCCACATGACCACGAAGACATCTTTGGACAGCGCTGGCTCTTTGGCTTTATTGTTCCTAAGAAGGGTAATAAACTATCCTATTTCAGACCTTTGTAATCACAATTATTTTTGAGAATACTATCCTTTCAGGATGCTATTTATTCTTTCTATCTTTCCCCCTCTTGCAGAAGTGTAGGTCTTGGGTCTATAGATTTGTAGACCAAATATCTACACCACCTATTGATCCACATTGGATCCACAATCTTCATCTGGGACTTCCCCCACACAGTAATGCCAGGTGGTATCGGAACAGCCTCCAGAGACGCCTTTTCAAAACCATGATTCATGGAAGACAGGGAAATTATAGTCCCCAATAACAGAGGAGCTGAGGGTAAACTCTTCTTAAGAAGTGGAAACAGCTGGAGATGTTGAAGATACCAAAACTCAGGCTACTTACACTCACGTTATGGAGTGGAGATAATTCAGGCTGCAGAAGCAGTGGTGCAGCGAGCAGCTAGGATGAGGAACTGGCAGAAGCGTGAGTGCCCTGGGTGATTAATTTAAGCAATACTCAGTGGGTTGAAGAGAGACACCTTACTGGGCAGATTTCTAAACAAGCTTGCCATCCACTTTCATTGTTTGCTGAGTTCATCTTGACAATCTTGCAGGGAGTATCTTGCATCTTGCATCTTCATCGAGTGACTTTAGAATTTTTGATTGGGTTACAGCCTCCTCTTCTTACCCATGCACCAGAGTGCTGCTCTGGTAATCTTAATGCAGTCTTGTTCTAGGCACTGACTGCTTCTAGTAAGCTGCCTCCTCTCTTCTCTGATTCTTCACCTGTTGCTTTATTCCTCTCAACTCCAGCCCAGCTGCATCTGCCAGAAAAAATTATACCAATTACAGGCATAAGTACATGGTCGCAGGGATGCAACCCTCCACTTTGGTTCAGTACTATGGATTGGGCCCAGAGGTAATATTCAGCCAGTTCAGACCAGTTCACCTGAACCGGTAGCGGAAATCGCGGGTGAACCCGCCCACCCCAGCCCAGGCTCTATGCCATCCCATTTAGGAACGTTTTTGAGGCCAGGTACAGAGGTGGGGTCCTACTTGTGCGGACAGATTTTAAACAAGCTTGCCATCCACTTTTATTGTTTGCTGAGTTCATCTTGACAATCTTGCGTAGGTAGTTACTCGGCTGGACACGCGCCCGAACCAGTTCTATGCTCGGTGCTGCCATCTTGATTTTCTGTTCTGCACATGCGCAGAACAATCTTCGTTGAAAAAAATGTACTTTTTTCATTTTGTAATGTTGAGCACATGTGCAGACTTTTTTTAGGTGCAAATGCACACGGACGTAGTAATGCCGGGAAGACCTCACCCCTGGTTGGGTGCATGTGCAGAAGGCACACACAAGCAAAGCACAGGCGCAGAAGGCCAAGCGCATGTGCTGAAGTGGCATGTGCACCTGCGGCGAATCGACAGTAACAAAATGTGAAACCCATTGCTGATTGGGTCTCTATTCTCCCAAGGTGCAACTTTTGCAATTTATATCTCTCTTCAGGCTGCTTCTGACAGCCAAGGCCTCTTCCATGTATGAAGCTTGCTATTCATCTATTTGAAGAGGATTTACCTGCAGCTACAGGACTTTTAGAAGTTATCTGGGAATTGACACAACCCACATCCCTACTTGCTTGATCTCAGATGACTCCGATGTTCCTTAAAGTCTACCGTGTCAGTCTGAAAAATCAAAGAAGCTAGAGAGTTTTGAAAGTTTGGAACCTGTAATACTATGTAGGAATGAGAATCCTACATGGAATCAATGAGATGCAACCAAGAGAATAGTCAGATAAAAGGCAGCTTTGTCGAAGTATGTTCATAGACTGGAATAGACATGGCAACAGGTCAGCCAATGGGGACTGTTTGGAAACTGAAACAGTATTTGCTGAAGACAGCTAGGCGTCTGGGCGTGGCTTAGTACTATAGCTCTGAGTCTGTGCAAAAGCTGCAAACTGGTCTGCTGCTGGAACTGAAACTGGAAACTGTTTTCTCTTATGCCTATGTTTGCTTGTACTCTCTACCACGCTGGAAGAACCACTTGTGATATATATATGTTTCGTGTTATTATGTATATAAAGAGAATTTAAGGACTCCTACTGAATCAGTTACCTGTGTGTGCTTTCTGGATTTGATTGCCACAACAAACTCTGATAAGCTTAGCCTACAGTGGGACTGGGCTTCAGAAGAGACTCCTAGTTTTTGTGATGTAAAGGGGGCAAGGTGAGAAAAGGTACCTTCAGATTTGGAGGATTCTGTTAATGTAATCTTACGGTAAAGTAAAACTAGCTCATCTGGTCCCATTTGGGGACCAAATAAGGCTGATGCCAGATTGGTTCATTTACAATAACATTGCAGGAATGTCAACAACTTACTCTGCTGAAAATGGTTTCTCATTTGGAAGACCAGATGAAAAGGGATTTGGTGAAAAGGAACGAGGACTGCTATTTTAGGATTCAAGTCCCAGAGTTTGCAGTAACCGGGTTTCTTCATATCGAGGACTTTTCTAAGATCCACAATAAAAATACTGTACCGGAGTTGTGTCTTTGAATTTCTGACTTTGAGACTTGTAGTTTAAGTAGTGGTCAGGGAGCAGCTAATACAGGTTTTCCACTTTCTGAAACTGAGTACTTTATAAGCTCCTTCCCACAAGAGCTGGGCAAAGCATCATTTTTCCACAAAGGATTCTACAAGAATGTTGCCTCCTTTTCCCTCTATGAATCTTTCACTCAGTGATATGGAGAGTTTGAATGCTGCTGGCAATAGCAATTATAGTAGCAGGGAGAGCTGGAGGGGATGTGCTTTCCCCAAAACATCTCTCTTTTGCTATTGATTTTGGAAATGTAAAGAAAAGGGGGGGGGGAGAGAGAGAGAGAGAGAGAGACAGACAGACAGACATTCCTCCGCCATTTTGACATAACTTCAGTAGCACCATCTAAGTAAAAGAGAAGCAATGAACAATCCATTGTCCTTTCCATCTTGGACTGCTAATTTGAAGTAGATTGGGCCATGTGTGTAATACGAGAATGTATTATTGGTATCCCAGATTCATACTGCAAGTCAGGTAATGATGAGACTTTGCAACGTCACCAATAGCTAAAAAGATCCAGTGAAAAAACAACTTAATCTGAAGGAGCAAGAATATCACAGCTAGCAGAGCTATGGTAAATCAATGGCAGGATTCCCAAATCAACGCTGAAATCCTAACATGAAGCCATTTAGCCATATGGAAGAGTAATAGCAATAGCAATAGCAGTAGACTTATATACCGCTTCATAGGCCTTTCAGGCCTCTCTAAGCGGTTTACAGAGAGTCAGCATATTGCCCCCAACAATCTGGGTCCTCATTTTACCCACCTCGGAAGGATGGAAGGCTGAGTCAACCCTGAGCCGGTGAGAAGTGGGGAGATACAGAAGCCTCTTTTCCTGGGATATTTCTTCTGCTCTTATTTTGATGTGAACAAGTTGTGAGTGTTTGCCATACTCATTTTAAGTGCTGGTACAAGTAGTCTTTGACACATGATTACAATTTGGACCAGAACTTTCATTGCTAAGCAAAGCATTTGTGAGTCCTGCCTGACTTTATGACCTTTTTTGTTGTGGTCATTAAATGAATCTGGCTTCCTCTGTTGACTTTGCTTGTTGGAAGATGGTTGGGAAGGTATATAGATGATGTAGCTGAGCCTGAGGAGGAGGGGAGAAGTATGTCATCAGTCTCGAGTCAAGAGATTGAAGTCCAGCCCACCTTAAATTCCATTAATTCTTATCTACTGACTATGCACTTTGATGGTTAGAAGTTCAAATGTTAGCATGCAGTAAACCTGTATTCATTTGAACCGCCTTGGCTCCTGGTTTCCTGGGCTTGACAGAAGATTACAAATGGCACTGAGAGAACCTGTGATGACCCAGGGCATGGCACAGAGGCAACGCAGTCAGCTGACAGTTCAAACCGCTCCTTTATTGCTCAAAATGTTCCCCAAATGCTTCCACATTTCTGGCAAGTCCCAGAGCAAAGTAATCTCTCTCTCACACACACACACACACATACACCTCCAGCAAGTAGTCCAGCACAATGCTGTGAGCACAATGGCTGCAAACAAGAAATCCAGCAGGGCAAAGAAACAAATCAATTAGTCCAGGAAGCAAAGGAACAAGTCAATTAATCCAGAAAGCAAAGGAACAAAGCAAGAAATCCAAGAAACATCCAATGTCGGCAACGGCACACAACACTCTATGAATTCAGTGTTTCTTCCTGACAAATGCCCCTCCCCACAACCTCTCCCTAAGTCTCTGTCCCCAGGTGTGCCTTGTGGAGAGGGGTGGGGCACTCTCCTCCCGAGTAGTTAGGTCTGTCTGCGCTGTTCTCGCCTTCTCTCCACTCTCTGTGCTTGAGGATCCGGAGTGGATTGTCCTTGCTTATCGCCTGAGCTCTGTCTCGCTCATGTTCACTGCTTAGCCTCTCTTGGTCATCCTGTCCCTATTCCTCCCTGCTTACAAGCCTGGCCTGATTCAGCCTGCTCCTCCCCATATTGCTCCGAAGTCAGCAAAGCCACCCACTCAATCTCCATAAGCTCCAGTTCTGGCTCCTCTTTCTCTGCAGATTCAGGCTCTGACAGGGCCATGACAGAAGGCCAAGATGCTTCAGCTAAGTAAATGCAAACCACTTGCCAAGAGCCTGAATTTTGCTCATGAGCGTGGGAACACTGTGAGGGTTGTAAGTGTGAGGACCATAATAACTCACATTTTTCAGCACCATTGTAACTGAACAGTCATTAAATATAATGGTCGTAAGATGATTCCTGTCTGTATACCAGTGGTGGGTTACAATGTACCGGTGCCTGCCGGGAGCACCAGATACTGTTCTGGTACGGTGCTTCGGAGGGCCCACCCGCCCTGCTTACTGGTATTTGAGGTTTTTGGGGCTTCCGCGCATGTGCGCAGAGCGTACGGCGGCTGCATGATGCTCCGCCAAGCAGCTGGAGTGTCGCGGGTGGTAAGTACGCATGTGTGTACTGTGCGCATTCACGTAGTGGACGCCCAACCCCATTGCACCGTACCGGTTGTAACGGGATCCAGAACTCTCCACTGCTGTGTATGCTTATAAGTCTGAATAATGAAATCCGAAGGCTCTGCAGAAGTCTGAATTCAAAGGGCAAAAATGTGAATTCAGAGCATGCAGAGTTGTATATGCGGCACTGGTCTGGAATGCCTTCAGTTGAACGTACTTAGTTCAGGCTGTTGCCAACAAGTGCTGTGTAAAGTGATGTTAACCTAGAATGATGATAATGTGAACTAAATAGACACAAATGGATCTTCATATTGCTTCTTTGGTAATGGTTCAGGCATTTTCTCCTGCAGATAATTCCTTCTTCCCTGATCTAGTTCCAAAGCTGCAGGTGGGTCAATTAAGCTCCCGTGCTTCCTTTTGTACAACATTCTTACAAATAAGACTAAGTAATACATTTCGAACAAATATTTTAGTTTCCTAAAAGGCAGTACATTAAAGTAACATACACCTGTGACTCTATACTGCAAACTTTGGTAGAGAATGGTACACTGTTCTATTTATATGCAACTGATCTAGTGTGCAGTGGTCCTCGACTTATAACCTTTTGTTTAGAGACCGTTCAGTTACATGGCACTGAAAAAAAAATGACTTACAAACATTGCAGCATCCCCGGGGTCACATGATCAAAACACAGACATTTTCCAATTGTGTGTTTATGATAGTTGCAGTGTCCCAGGGCCATGTGATCCCCTCTTCCAACCATCAAAATCAATGGGGAAACCAGTTTCTCTTAACAACTGCATTACTAACTTAACAACTGCAGTGATTCACTTAACAGTTGTGGGAAGAAAAGTCATAAATAGCAATAGCAGTTAGACTTATATACCGCTTCATAGGGCTTTCAGCCCTCTCTAAGCGGTTTACAGAGTCAGCATATTGCCCCCAACAACAATCTGGGTCCTCATTTTACCCACCTCAGAAGGATGGAAGGCTGAGTCAACCTTGAGCCGGTGAGATTTGAACAGCCAAACTGCAGAACTGCAGTCAGCTGAAGTAGCCTGCAGTGCTGCATTTAACCACTGCGCCATCTCGGCTCTTGGGAGAAATGGGAGAAGATCACTTAACCCATTGTCTCACTTAGCAACAAAAAATTTGGGGCTCAATTGTGGTCATAAAACTGTCAGTAGATGGTTTTCTGTCTGACCACTTTTATCTATCTGAAAATCAATAGATTTGTTTGTTTCACAAATGTCCTCAGTTGTTGGGTTGCCTTGCTCAGCCAGATTGGCCATTGGTATGATGGATTGTACAAAGATTTCTTATTCCAGGAATCATTGATATAGACCAGCATAGCTGGCTGGGGAATTCTGGGAGTTGAAGTCCACAGGACTTCAAGTTGTCAAGGTTGAGAAACACTGATATAGACTGATTATTCTTTATTCCTTTCTGCTGGCTTGTTCTCGGATTGTGTTTACTTTTTTTGCCTTTGACTTGAATTCTGGTTGTGAGTCAGCTCACCTAGTATCATATCTATTGCTTTTCCTTGAAAAATTTCGCACCTGTAATTTCATACAAGAATTCCTGGTGCAGGATCCAAAGCATCCTTGATGAACTAGACTTTTATAAAATGTGGTATAGATTTATCCTTAGAAGCATTTTGATAACCAAAAGGTTTTGTGCAACTTTCCTGACGATGCACGTTTAATTTTCTGAAAGCTCCAAATTAAACAAGAGAAGAAATTCTGAAGCAATAGAACTCGGAAAGATGCTTAATACATATTCATGCTTGAACTTGAATGTGGAGAAAGAAATCTGCTGTAGTCTAAGTCCCAATTAAATAGGTTCATATGCTCCAGTATATGATGAGCTTTCTTTCTGATTTGTGCATATGCCTATGAATTGAACTTAACCTGAAGCAAAACAATTTGCTTAATGACTCCAGAATTATTTTGAATTGGACAAGGAGAATCAGGCTGTCAAAGGCTCCTAGTCATAATTACTATTTATTGCTCCTGGTATTAGAGGCATTCAGCTTTTAGTGCTGCACTGATCAGGAATCTAAATCATAAATATTTTGGACACATAGTGGAAATTTTCCCTGTCTGATATAATATTTGTACTTTATTTTAATTGATTTTATGATTGTTTACTGCTCAAAGTCACCTGTTTGAGAGGGGAAGCTACAGAAAATGAATGAATAAACGAACAAATAGTCGTATGAAAAAACTGATGCTTAGAAAATTGAAAAGCAATTTAAAAAGGGGGCAACCAGAAAATAAAATGGCTAGATGCTATCACTGATAACATAAGCATGAACTTCCAAAAAGTCAGACCAATTACTGGTAGGTAATCCTAATGAACTGATGTTCATCAGTTCATAAAAGTCAAAGCAACTAAGTGAGTAAAATATTGTTGCTTTCAAACCGTATATTGCTTTCAATGATCTTTACCAGATAAAGATGTCAATGATCTTTACCAGACAAAATAATTCACCTCTTGCTGCTCCATGCAGCAAATAGCAGCAGATAGAAGATTAGAGAGGGTTAAGGTTAGGGTTGCTGAGAATTAAAAAGCCATACATTCAAAGTTCTCTAACAGAATCCTGTTCTCTATATATGTCACTCCAGTGGTGGGTTTCAAAAATAGTTGGAACCTACTCTGTGGGTGTGCCCTCCTTTGTGGGAGTGGCTTGCCGCCCATGTGACCGGATATGAAATTATGAATTAGTACTTAGGTCGGTCCAAGTAGCTATTCAGAAACTCTGGCATTGAAGCATGCAAGTCTTAAAACTGTCAAGTTACAAGATCCTTGCCAGTGGTGGGTTTCAAAAATTTTTGGAACCTCTTCTGTAGGTGTGGCCTGCTTTCCGGGTCCACTGGTGGAACCTCTTGTAACCGGTTCGGTAGATTTGATGAACCGGTTCTACCGAATAGGTGCAAACTGGTAGGAACCCACCTCTGTGTCACTCCATAGAGTTAAATCCTGTGTAACTATTCATTTCCTGATTTTGAAGATTTTTTTTTTTCTCTGTTTGTTGCAAAGGTGGTATTCAGCAGGTTCTGATCATTTCTGGAGAACCGGTACCGGAAATTTTGAGTAGTTTGAAGAACCGGTAAATACCACCTCTGACTGGCCACACCCCACCCACAATCTATTCTCTGTCTCCCAAGTCCCAGCTGATCAGGAGGAAATGGGGATTTTGCAATAACCTTCCCCTGGAGTGGGTAGGCAATGGAGTTTTTACAGTATCTTTTCCCTACTATGCCCACCAAGCCACGCCCACCATGCCATGCCATGCCATGCCCACCAGGCCATGCCCACAGAACCGGTAGTAAAAAACTTTTGAATTCCACCACTGGTTTGTTGCTTCTTTACATTATACTCACTCACAGTATACAATATATAATGTACTTTTCATAGGTTTGAGAATTAGAGAACTAAACTAGTTAGTCACATAGGAAAAGAAGGTTACACTAGATGGTATTTAGATCTCATTCTAAATTCAGAATGCCTATCCATGCCCATATACTCCTATATGGATCTCTCACAAGAAAAATCTGATTTCAGTTGGGCACTTTCAGGATGACAAATTATGAATCCAGTGCAACGTGATACAATTCAAAATATCTAAAAAGCAGAGCAAATAGTCTTTTGGTACCTTAGGGAATAGCACATGTATTATCACAAAAGTTTTCAAGTGATGAAATGAATTATGATCCATCAAATTAGGCAATAATCTGGTAGTATTTAAAATGCCCCAAAACTTATGTTTGCTGCAAAAAAAATAATAATTACTTTATTGGAAATTCTTTGTAAATGAATTCACTACATATTAATTTAATCTCCTGTTTCCCACTTAGAAATCAATCTCTAAAATAAATCATTTACAAATATAAAATATGAACATTTGCATTCCCAAATGTTTGAGCCTTCTGTGAAGCACAGTGCAGCATGGTGTGAGTGTGCACACACCTGTATTTTCTTCTGTGGACTTAAAGTGGGCAGATTGGACCGCCACGGTACATGTGACAGTGTGACAACAACAGCTATGGGATTGTCTTCAAATTCAGTTCCCATAAATTTGGTTCTTTATTTAGAAGCAAAGCCTGATTGCCAATGCAGAAATATTTTACAATTAGATTAATGCTTTTGGAATCTACCATGGACCATTTCTAATCTGTCCTTTCCTCTGCCTATCACCCTTTCCCAAATTACAAAACTTTTCAAATTAAAAGCACTCACTCATATACTATTAGGGCCCTACATGTATGATTGGTCTGATTTAATTTTTAGACTCTGCAAAATTTAGAAATTTTATACAGATAGTCCCTGGGTTAAGAAAGTTTGATTTATAGACAATTTGTACTTAATGAATGGGCTATAAAGGTAAAGGTTCTCCTCATATGTGCTAGTCGTTCTTGACTCTAGGGGCGGTGCTCATCTCCGTTTCAAAGCCGAAGAGCCAGTGCTGTCCAAAGACTTCTCCATGGTCATGTGGCCGGCATGCCCAACCACCAAAGGCGCACAGAACGCTGTTACCTTCCCACCAAAGGTGGTTCCTATTTTTCTACTTGCATTTTTACATGCTTTCGAACTGCTAGGTTGGCAGAATCTGGGAGAAGTAATGGGAGCTCACTCCATTATGTGGCGCTAGGGATTTGAACTGCCGACCTTTCTGATTGACAAGCTCAGCATCTTAGCCACTGAGCCACCGCTATTACTATTACTAATAGTAATAGCAGTACTATTAAAAATGACAGAATATATGCTCCTTCCTCAAACTGATAAACTGCTGAAGCTATATAATGTTTTCATGAGCTGCTGAAACCACCATTTTTAATATATAGCCTCTTTTCAGTAGTTTGCAAAGGGTCAAGAAAAGATTGCATGTCCTCAGCAGTTTGTTAACTTAAGGCAGAGAATGTCATCCACCATTTTTAATAAAAGGCAGTCTGTTCTGAAATATGAATTCTGATTTACATTCAAATTTGAATTAAAGACAGATTTGGGATGGAACTTGTTCTTAACTCAAGATACTGCCTATATTGGACATATATCATTAGATTAAGATATATAAATTAAATCGCGGCGATAAAACCGCGATGTCAACTGCGTGCCCACAAAGGTGCGCCGACAGAAGGGCGATTAGGGTTAAGGTAAGGGTTAGGGTTAGGGTTAGGGTTAGGGTTAGGTTTAGAGCTTTTGTCGGCGCGCTGTTGTTGGCGCGCTTCTGCGCTCATTCATTGGTGCGATTTCGAACTTGCAGTTTTCTTGCCGCGGTTTCGTCGGCACGCTTTTGTCGAGCGCGCATTTGTTGGTGAACCAAATTATGCAAATAGAAAATGTTATCCTTTCCAAATCTGTTGTAATTTCCCAAATCTATTGGGTTTACGACTTCAGGAGTTTTCTCCCACCACCTTATATCATTGGTTAAGACTATTAAAATCTGTTAACACACACACACGGAGGTATTGTAAGGCAAATTATTTTGCTTGTAGTTAATGACTGATCGTAACCATTCATAGAAACTGGAGAACAACTTGGATTATTTGTATTTGCTTATTATGACGTGTATACAACAAAGTTAACAGGCAAAACTTTATAAGGTAGTTTTTAACTGAAATCTGATGGGTTTCCGAAACGGAATAGCACAGTAAGAAATAAGGGTCTTCATACTTTAAAATCCCTAATATTTAGATTGACATGATAGGGTTTAAATTCTAGATCTAAGAAGGAAGTAAAAATGATGGGACCCCAAGAAGCAGGAAGCTACAGTACATCAATGAGGCTGTCCTACCCACTTGCAGGTTTAAAACACATATTTAGTATCCATTTGAAAAAAAACATATCAATTGGTGAAACTGGAGTATGGACACCTGGCATGCTGCCAGGCACAGCCAGATGTGTAATTAGTCAGTGTCTGTTAATGCTAAACAGTCGTATGTTAAATCAGTGCTAAGTCTCACTATTCTGGATTGGCAGGGGGCAGCAGAGAACATGAATGAAAAATCCATAAGTATACAACCATGTACTTCCCTGTGCTGTATAATCCCTATGTGCCATGTGTGTTCTCTGGCCAAAAAGGGGATAGATGACAACAGTTTAGGTTGCAAACTCCCCATGTTGCTTGCCAGAGAATGGATGGCTGCAAGCACTCTAATCTTGGTGTTTAATAAAATAAAATAAAATATTTTGGTATTTTGAGTGAAAATGAGAAACTTTGTGTTGCTTTTGAGCAACAGGAGTGCTTCACTTATGCTCGTTTCCTTATGTCTATTTTAAATCTGATACACAAACATGAGTGCTCTATAAAACGGCCTTTCTCAGTTTGATTGTCCAGAAGACCCAGGAGAAATTATAAAAGTCAACAGCAGGAAAGAGAGAGAGGCGCAGATGAGTTTAAAATCACTCCAAACACCATTTGCAGAAAAAAATGTACATTTTAAAGGAATGTTTCACCATGCTGGCTGGGGAATTCTGGGAACTTAATGTCACACATCATAAAGTTGCCAACATTGAAAAGCACTGCCCTAGAGTGTTAACATCTGTCAAATCTATTAAGAAAGTTATTTTCCTGCTTTGTTTTTAGCTATGTTTGCACTTACCTACATGTCCTGTCACTTTAGTGGTTAAGCTAGTTTGTGTACAAACTACACAAGCCCTCTTATAATTCTTTAAATCCATTTTGATTTAACTTGGAGTTTCTGATTAGAATTTCTGTTGTCAGACATGGTCATAAATATGTTTTTACCTTCTACATAAACATGTTCTTTATGAAACATGAGACAAGATTTCTACATGTTTGTGAAAGTCATTTTCTTCTACTGAGGTGAGTGGTTAGAGTCTGAATACACATATCACACTGGGCAATGATTTGCTTAAAAGACACCACTGACTGCATTCACACAATGTTGTCAGCCAAAAAGACATGATGGCTCAGGACATTTTGTGAAGCAGGTTATATATTCTGGTGGTTGTATGAAGCATTTCTTTTTAATATGCTTGACTTGTCATTATGCTAAAAAGCAGCTGTGAGGTCCATTATACTACTGTCAATGAATACTGTATAAATACTTAACATGTGCATGGATGTCTCTATTTTTTTTAACTAAAGTTAAAACAGAACAGAAACTAAGATCTCAATTTTGTGACTGGAGTGTTGAAATGGAATAGTCTTTCACCTACTTCTGTTATTTGTGGTTAAATTGTTCATTGTCCTATGTGTTTTACTTGGGTTTTTTTCTGGATTGGAGAAAGGCAATAATATATAATAATATAAGTATACAAATGTTCTTCAATTGTTTTGGAATATGATTAATATGGTAATTTCTACAACACATTGGGGGATGGTTTGTATGCAATTTAATATAATTAACCATTTTTGCTGAAAATGCTGTCCTCGCCGACTTTATTAATGCAATATTCATTATCTGAATCCTCTGGGATTGGGCGGCCTATAAATCTAATAAATTGAATTGAATTGATTGGAGGAGAGCATGTTGTTATGGATAAGCAATTTTAAAAAGTTGATATTCAGATACCTTGTGCCTCTTTCTTCCACCAGAGCAGAGGTGGTCTTCAGCAGGTTCTGACCAGTTCTGGAGAACTGGTAGCAGGAATTTTGAGTAGTTTGGAGAACAGATAAATACCACCCCTGACTGGCTCCGCCCCCATCTATTATCTGCCTCCCGAGTCCCAGCTGATCGGGAGGGAATGGAGATTTTGCAGTAACCTTCCCCTGCCATGCCCACCAAGCCAGGCCACACCCACAAAGCCATGCCCACCGAACCGGTAGTAATTAAGAGAGCCGAGGTGGCGTAGTGGTTAAATGCAGCACTGCAGGCTACTTCAGCTGACTGCTGTTCGGCTGTTCAAATCTCACCGGCTGAGGGTTGACTCAGCCTCCCATCCTTCCGAGGTGGGTAAAATGAGGACCTGGATTGTTGTTGGGGGCAATATGCTGACTCTGTAAACCACTTAGAGAGGGCTGAAAGCCCTATGAAGCGGTATATAAGTCTAACTGCTATTGCTATTGCTATTTTTTTGAATCCCACCACTGCACCAGAGGTAAGCAATACAATAGCTCATCTTCTGGAGTGGCCAGATATTTTCAGCCTTAACATTCTCTGGTTAGATAGCAAAGAACGTGACTATGAAGGAGGATACCAACATTACAGTGAATACAATTTTATTTTAAAAAGTCCTAATCCTTATATCGGACAATCCTTCTCCAATTGAGGAGATTGTTATCATTGGACAATTTCTCTCTTCTCCCAGAGTTTAGGCATCAGCAAGAGAAAGCTATGTATTAATGAGGTCTAGCTACATTTTTATGTGTCTAGTAGATATTAGGCACCTGATTAAGACAAAAAGTAGGAATTGGTTGTCTAACTGGTATTAGAATGGGAAGTTTGTTATCTTGTAGTTCGGGAGAGTTCATAGGAAGGACTAGCTTGTTTAAGTAGCCTATCTCTGTTATTATGCAGTTCAATCACAAGACACCAGTTTCCATCTGTCTCCTTTTTTGCTAATGGAGAGATCTATTATCAGTTTGTTTTCCTTTGATTCAGTGACACCTATTATACCCTTGAACATCAGTGATGGGTGTTTCAGATATTAACCTTGTGATAAGGAAAAGCCATCTAACCATTCTACTGTCTGATAATTGTGATTGGTCATTGGTTGGAAATAATTCCTAAAACATAGTTTGTATTAAATTAATATATTTGGGGAGGGGGGTTGGAAAATTAAAAAAAAATCAGTATAAATTTTAATATTCAAACTTGGATCAAGTTTGGGAGTAAGATCCTTTATATTACCACTTTATAATGCCTTGGTAAGATCACACTTGGAATATTGCTTCCAGCTTTGGTCACCATAATATTAACAAAAGATGCTGAGAATCTAGAAAGAGTACAAAGAAGAGCAACAAAGATGATTAGGGGACTGGAGACTAAAACATATGAAGAACGGTTGCTGGAATTGGGTATGTCCAGTTTAATGAAAAGAAGAACTAGGGGTGACATGATAACAGTGTTCCAGTATCTAAGGGGCTGCCACATAGAAGAAGGGGTCAAGCTATTCTCCAAAACACCTGAAGACAGGAAAATAAGCAATGGATGGAAACTAATCAAGGAGAGAACCAACCTAGAGCTAAGGAGAAATTTCCCGAGAGTTAGAACAATTAATCAGTGCAACAACTTGCCTCCAGAAGTTGTGAATGCTCCAACATGGGAGTTTTTAAAGAAGAGATTGGACAACCATTTGTCTGAAATGGTATATGGTTTCCTGCTTGAGCAGGGAGTTGGACTAGAAGACCTCCAAGGTCCCTTCCAACTCTATTAATCTGTTAGTTTCTTCTAAAAACTACACAGGAATGGAAGTAAGAGTTTGACAACTATGAGGGAATATAATATAATAAAGAAGGAATATTTAATTGTAACATATATGTGATATAGGCAATACTTTGATATTAATAGCAAAGATTTAAATGTCCCTACAAATATAAGGCTAGTCAGCTATAATTGTTTAAGTTACTGCTAGTCTTAAGAAGGTAATATGATGCAAAATCAGCAATTGAACAGGAACAAGAGTTTCAAACGAAACATTCTTTAATAGGCTTTGATAAAAACCAGCTTGACAGATATATTCATTTATCAAGCATAGGTCTTATGGGATTGTGATTGAAACATCAATACGTCTTGTCACATTTGCTGATGTCTGTAAGCCACCCAGGCACTGGGTCTGTTGAAAAATGATTGGGAGGGGGGGGAGAACATTGGCTAACAGTCAGCTTCATGATGACATAGCACTGAGAATAAAGTAGATTGCATTATCAGGCCAAATGTCAGGGCTGAAATATGTCATATTGTACTACTGATCTCATGTGATTTAATGCTTCTCCTTAAACAAAATCCTGACTACAGAGAAAATGTGATATTGAAGAGAAGTGTCCCCTAATTTAGAGAAACATGAACTTCATCTCTGTGAATCTCCCAGCTAGACAACCATTGCTCACAACCCTGGGAATTTTAATTAATACATATGAAGGGTGCCCCGTTTGAAGAAGGCTATTTTGTAGTCAGTGGTAGGATTCTTTTTTTTTACTACCAGTTCTGTAGTAGTGGGCATGACAAGGGAAGGATACTGCAAAATCCCCATTTTCTTCCCACTCCAAGGGAAGGATACTGCAAAATCTCCATTCCCTCCCCACTCCATGGGAAGGATACTGCAACATTCCCATTCCCTCCCAATCAGGAGGGACTCGGGAGACAGAGACTAGAGGGGGGCGGGACCAGTCAGAGGTGGTATTTACTGGTTCTTTGAGCTACTCAAAATTTCCTCTACCGGTTCTCCAGAAGTGGTCAAAACCTGCTGAATTCCACCTTTGTTTGTAGTGTATCCCTACCTGTAGTAAGCTACAGATAGGGATACACTACACTACACTTTCTATATAAAGTTCACCCATTATAGCATGTGTTAATATGATTCATTTCGTTTTGTCTTAGAAATGTTAGAAACAATTGTGGTATGTTTGTTTGCTTGCTTGTGTTCCATCTTTATTATTTTTACAAATAACTCAAGGGAATGAACATATCCAACATTCTTTCCTCTCCTATTGTCCCCAGAACAACAGCCCTGTGTTGTGAATTGGGCTGAGAGAGGGAGGGAGGGAGGGAGGGAGGGAGGGAGGGAGGGAGAGGGAGGGAGGGAGGGAGGGAGGGAGGGAGGGAGGGAGGGAGGGAGGGAGGGAGAGAGAGAGAGACTGGTCCAAGCTGGCATTCATGGCCAAGGTAGAACTAGAAACACACAGCAAACTATGATCACAAAAATTATGGCTTAGCTTAAAACGTTAACTCCATCTAAGTATCTGTGCAAGTTTCTATGTTTTATCACATGAGTCTTAATCTGATGTTTGAAGTGAAAATTACCTAGTGAAAACCAGCTTTGAGGTACTGATGAATGGGTGTATAGGATACTGCACTGTTTTGGCATACAAGTGTCTACAGCACTGTAATTGGCACTGACCTGTCAGTTTCCTAAATGCCTCCTGATCTTTTGAACTGAAGATGCTCGGACTTGAACTTTGAACCTTTCGCATGCTACACTCATCCTTTGCTTCTGAGCTCTTGGTTTCCCACACTTGATTACATTATCCAGAATCAATAGAGCTAGGTCAACAATTACAGTAGATGTCTAGGACTTCAAATTTGTATTTAAATTTGCTGCAATTACTCCAGCCACTGTCACCCAGAGGTTTAAAGGTACTTTTGCAGTATTCATTTTATGAAGCTTCATTGAAATGTTGTTTGCTAAAGAGGAGTAAGACCAGAAGCCCTCGGGTAGCTCTTTGAATCCCAAGCTCTACCTTTTGCTGCTGATCTGCCAGTGCCAATCACTAGGTGGCATAGAAATCCTCTCCAGATTGCCAGTTGTTAATTTGAAGCTTTTTCCGTTTGCAGCAGGATTTCATATCTCTTCTACATCTGATATGTTATAGGTCTGATCATGGAGTTGATGTGTCCAGCAGATTTTCTGTCCACAGCCTGTCCCATTGCATAGGCATGGGATTTCCCTGTGCCATCCTAAGCCCTAACTTTAGCTTTCCCATTTATGGCAACGATGAACTTAATTTGTAAAGTAGTGTTTTGATTTATTTTTATGTTTCGGCTATTTGCTGATAGAAACTATAACATCATTGCTACCAACTGGGATGAATGGATTATTTTGCCCCATAGAACAACAAACCTAAAGAAAACGTTGATTCTGTACTGCTTGTTTTCTTGAATGGAAAAGAAGAAAAGAGCGTGAAAAGGGGTTTTAAAAAATGTAATCATTTTATTTCCACAGCAACCTGTATTGAAACCTAAAATAAATATCTGAAACAGCCTTAATGGTTTTTAAAAAGTGGGACATTTTAAGATGATGGACAATATTCTCGTTTTTCAGAAGAAATGCTATGCTGCTTTTAGGCTGTAATAAAGTTGTTTCAGCTTTAGTTATTTCAATTTCTGTCAATGGTGGATTTAAGGAATTCTTAAAAATAGACCCTGTTGTTGTTCATGGACATATATAATAAGATACGGATAAAGGAGAACATGTGTACCTCAAGGTTGAAATGAGGGGCCCTTGGTGCTCTCTGAGCTTAATTGCTTTCTTGCAGACATTTAATTACCCATACTAGGTAACAGCATCAGTTCACTCCCTAAAGAAATATCTGCAAGAAAACAACCAAGCTCGAAGGGCATCAAGGATCCCTCACTCACATAGCAAGATTCTAGACAGTTATGCAACTTATAGATTGGTGAACAGCAATCTAGTGGTTTTAACATGCAGAAAGTAAGGAAAATGACCCTGAAGGAGGTGTGCAAGAATTGTTTCCTAGACAAAGAGGAATAAAGCATTGTTAAGCCCTAAGAAACAAGATAATACTTTGAACTGATTCAGGCAGATACTGTCTGATTCACTGAGGTATTGGAAGCAATGGTGGGATCCGTTTCTGTGGGCGTGGCTTGGTGGGCGTGGCAGGGGAAGGATACTGTAAAATCTCCATCCCCCCCCCACTCCAGGGAAAGGATACTGCAAAATCTCCATTCCCTCCCGATCAGCTGGGACTCGGGAGACAGAGAATAGACGGGGGCGGGGCCAGTCAGAGGTGGTATTTACCGGTTCCCCCGAACTGCTCAAAATTTCCGCTACCGGTTCTCCAGAACTGGTCAAAACCTGCTGAATACCACCTCTGATTGGAAGGGGGTTGGATTACCCTTCTCACTTTTCATATGAGGTGATTATAAACCAGGAGTTCCCTAGAAAAGTGAGGAAATGGTTATTGTCCGTAACACTGTGTGTTGAAATCTATCAAAACGGATGCTGGCTGCATAGCCATATTTTTATCTTTATCTAGTGTTGATATGTATACCATTTTAGCTATCTTTTGCATAAAGAAAGCATTCTTCAAAGAGAGGGATTCCAGTTGAATGCATGCAAGAGCATGCATTCCCTTCAGCATTTGATTTTTAGAGCATTCATTATACTTTAGCAAATGCAATAAAGACGTTTGTGCTGAAGTGTTATATACCGGTACTTAACATACATAGCTATAGCACTTAGACTTATATACCATTTCAGAGTGCTTTTACAGCCCTCTCTAAGCGGTTTACAGAGTCAGTCTATTGCCCCCAACAATCTGGGTCCTCATTTTACCCACCTTGGAAGGATGGAAGATTGAGTCAACCTTGAGCCTGGTGAGATTTGAACTGCTGAACTGCAACTAGCAGTCAGCTGAAATAGCTTGCAATACTGCACTCTAACCACTGCGCCACCTCAGCTCTCTTGATGGATTGAGGTTATATTTTTGAATGGAGAATCATGAGTTTGTTCAAATATGTGTTTTGGTTTTTCAATCGATACTGTTTATCGTTTGCATTGGTGTTCAACTGGGGTTGAGAACTAGAGTCTCATTGGTAGTTGCTGATTGATAAAAACTTGATTCCGCATGTAATGTTAAGCTGTATATTTTTAATTTGCTGTTAGCTTATGTATGAACTAGGCCACAGTGACCTGTTCATTCGCCCATGATTGAAAGAACCCATGGTACAGCATGAAATAAACCTGGTGAAGAAATCTCTTTTTTTAAATTTTGTCTTGTGCTCAGATTTGAGGTCTTGTACAGATGTAACGTAACTATAGTTCTCCCTTTCAGTTTAATAGCTAATTGTTTCGACTGATTGCAAATTAATCCTGTCTATTTCTGCTTATTTCAGGTACAAATTGATGCCTTCCAAATATTAGGGAATACAATGCCAGTTAACTGCATTTAGTATGTATAATACTTTGCTAAATCTGGAGGAGGAAAATGGGAAAGGATGATTTAACCCATTTAATATAGAGGGCTTTACCTTACAAAAGGCCATGTCACAGCATCTGTAATAAGTAAAAACATCTATTATTTTTTCCCACCAAATATTTAATATCACTCAAGCTGAAAACCCAAAGCAGAGAGAAAAATGCTTAAAATCTGTAAAGCACATACTGGTATTAAATGTTGACATGACTTTCTACATGCTGGCTAAATTCACAGCTAACAAAAGGCTGATTTTGCTTTAGCATGCTATGTAAAAAAAATAATGACCTAGACTAGACTAGAACAGAATAGAAAAGGAACAGGATTCTTTATTGGCGAAGTGTAATTGGACACAAAAGGAATTTGTCTTTGGTGCATAAGCTCTCTGTGTACACACAAGCAACAAGTGATAAATCATGATCATAAAATGCAACCACCATAAATCATAAGATATAACACTCAGTGAGACTCAAAAGATACTAAATAAACAATCAACATAAATCATAAGTTACAAACAACAAGGTTATACTCTATAATCTAAGGAAATAGGTAATAGGAAAGATGAGAAAGATAGTAGTAATACAGCCCTATTAGTTGGTTTGATGTCCCAAGGCATAAGACAGTGTTGTGGGAATTAATTGTTTATCAGAGTGATGGTCTGGGGGGGTGGGGGCTGTGTCCTTGTATCTAGGTGTTTTGGTGTGCAATGCCATGTAGCATCGTCTTGAGGGAAGAAGTTGAAGCTGTTTATATCCAGGATGTGTGGGGGCCGTAAATATTTTATCTAGCTGTTGCGAATTACTCAAACCATCATGAAAATTATTGTTTAGTGTATAGTGGTCACCCTATAAATATCTCAGTCATCTTTACAATAATCTGTAGAGTAGCTAGATATTTTAAAGTACAAAATTATACATTTACTTGCATTTATTCACGCTTGCTAGAAATCTAAATGCTTAGTTTAATTAATTAGTCAATTGTTGGGTCGTAATATCTTTATTTGGGCCAACCAAAGAAGAACCTAAGAACATTATTTTATTGGCAAAATATTACCCAACTGAAGGTTTGAGGCAGAGAAAATTGCAGAATGGCCCCTGATCAAAAAAAATCCCATTGCAAAAAATAAATAAAAATCTCACAATCATTTAACGGGTTTAATTTTTTTTCTTATCCAACTCCCGTATCATTTTTTGTTATTTTAATAGAAGTTCCTTATGTACCATGAGATCACCTTCCTATCATGATGACCTTTTCCCCAGTATCAGCAATTGTTCGAGTAAACGTATACAGTATATATATGTGCAATTGGTGGATTGTATGAAGCCTAAAACATAGGTCAGAGGAATGACAGGGCCCACTGCCTGTTTTATAATTCTAAAGTCTATTTGTTCAGTGCATTAAGGAGATTAATAAATGAAAGGGAAAGGAGCCAGCAAGACACTGGAGAGGACCTTCTGAGGCTGGAGCAATAATGTGATTTCACGATCACACCCACTATTTTCCTTTCTTTCCTTTTCACTGTTCTAATTTGTATTCTCACTGCCAGTCCTAACACAATCTTTCTGGGGTCTTTATCTGCATGGCTGATACATCAGCTGGGAAATTGTAAGATGCATCTTTCTTTTCCTGCCCGTCTGCTATTTCTACAACACATCAGTTCACCAAATGAAAATTCACCAAATGTTGCATGGCCATTGCAGATGCTCGTCAAAATAGTAGACATAAGAAAGATGCAATCTGCTGGGCAGAAAGACAAGGAGAAATTGCAGGGTGGCAAGATGTAAGGAATTAAGTGCAAAAGATATCAACTGATTGCCATCTTGTAGCTTCCTACTTGCAATTTCCTTCCTACTTCCTCCTAGAATTTAGTGGTAACCAATTTTGTATTGAAGCCAATGCAGCAATAATCTTAACAGATTAACAGAGCTGGAAGGGACCTTATAGGTCATCTAGTCGAATCCCCCACCCTAGCAGGGGACCATACACCATTTCTGACAGATGCCAGTTCAGTCTCTTCTTGAAAGCCTCCAGTGATGAAGCTCCCACAACGTCTGAAGGCAACTTCTATTCCATTGGTTGATTGCTCTCACTGTAAGAAAATTTATCCTTATTTCTAGGTTGAATCTCTTCTTGATCAGTTTCCATCCATTATTCCTTGTCTGGCCTTCAGGTGCTTTGGAAAACAGGTTCACCCCTTCCTCTCTGTGACAGCCCTGCTATCATGTCTCCCCTGGTCCTTCTCTTCACTAGACTAACCATGCCCAATTCCTGTAACTGTTCATTGTATGTTTTAGCCTCCAGTCCCCTAATCATCTTGGTTGCTCTTCTCTGTACTCTTTCTAGAGTCTCAACATCTTTTTTATAGTTTGGTGACCAAAACTAGATGCAGTATTCTAGAGGTGGTCTTACTAAGGCTTTATAGAATGGTATTAGTGCCTAATAAATTGTATCCTAGCAGTACATAAAATGATAGTTGATACTTACCTGAATATCGATTCTAATAATGAGAGCAGGAGGTGCCACCATCGGGCTATTTTCAATCCTGATTGGTCCATAGACTGAGAGAAATCGTTGCAGCCACGCCTCTGCTCCTTCTGCCCAGTTCCTCGTGGTCGTCAGGAGTAAACATGTGGAATAAATATCACAACAAGGGTACCTCCTCCCTCTGCTGCTACACTAATTAGGGTGGGAGGTAGCACCTCCTGCAATCATCATTAGAATTGATGTTCAGGTAACAACCAACGACCGTTCTCAATGATGGAGAGCGGGAGGTGCTACCATTGGGACGTACCCAAGCTGCCGTCCCTAGGGAGGGAAATAAATTATGAAACTGTAGCGGCCACGGGAGCCACTACCTGCTGCAACAGTCTACCTCCAAAGGATGCTTCAGCTGACGCATAAGCATCCAGTCTGTAGTGCCTAATAAAAGACATAGGGGATGCCCAGGAGGCAGCCCTACAGATGTTCTCAAATGGCGCTTGTCACCCATGCCGCCCCGTGGTAGCCGCACTGCGAGTAGAATACGTGGTAATACCCTGAGGTGGAACCTTGCCCTTAGTTTCATAAGCCAAAGAAATAGCCTTCCTCAATCATCTACCTATTGTGTTTGAGGTTACCCTAGCTCCCTTTGTGGATGGCTGGAATGACACCAGAAGGGCCTCTGACTTGCAGAACGAAGCCATGCGTTTGAGGTAAATCCTCAATGCCCTCTAGACATCTAGCCTGTGCCAGAGACGTTCCCTAGCATATACGGGAGCTTGAAAAAAAAATGGGGCAACAAGATCTCCTGCGCCCTGTGAAATGGAGAATTAACTTGGGGCAGGAAAACAGGATCTAACCTTCAGGTTACCCTGTCCTGATGGAAAATGCATAAATCGTTGCGAGAAGAAAGCCGCCCAAGCTCCGAAATTCATCTGGCCGACGTAACGGCAATCAAAAATGTTACCTTCAGAGTCAGGAGCTCAAGAGCAACTGTGCGAATAGGTTCAAAAGGAGGATCAGTCATTGCTTGAAGAACTAAAGGTAAATCCCATGTAGGGAACCTGTGTACAACAGAAGACGGAGCACAGTACCGGAACAGTACCCGGTGCTCCGGGCAGGCACTGGTACGTCCGTACCAGAGCGTACCGTTTGCAACCCACCACTGGTCTGGTCTGACATCCCGAACCTCTTCCTCCTCCCCTTATTGTGTGGCAAGCTGAGAAATGAAAAGATGGCTGCGGTAGCATGGGTCCATTTCAAAGTTGAAAGTTCAATTTGTGAGCGGTGCAAAAAAGTAGTAAAATCAGGTGCAATCATGTGGTGACTCACTTTTTGACCATCATGACTTATATCCAAAATTTGGGGCTCAATTATAATCATAAGTCTAGGGCTACCTGTACAGTATCTCACGGACAGCCATGGTGTCATTATTATTCAAATTTTATATTGATTTCTCAATGCCACTTTATGTTTGACTCTACGGATGGATAGGCATAATATGCTATAACAGTGTTTTTCAACCTTGGCAACTTGAAGATGTCCGGACTTCAATTCCCAGAATTGAAGCGAATGCTGGCTGGGGAATTCTGGGAGTTGAAGTCTGGACATCTTCAAGTTGCCAACACTGTGCTATAAGTTAAATTGTAAACTTCTGGTATGATGTTTTTTTTTAAAGAAGCAAGAGATAGTTTCATTCACATTCCTCTCACCTGGATATACATGGTAGAGCTTTGTCAGTTATTAATAGCAGCGAAGAGGTTTTAGAATTGATCAACAAATTAAATTGTAAGACATCATTGAGTTCAAAGGATTTTCATTTGAGAGGCCAGTTCTTCAATAACTGCAGTAGGAAATGGGAGAATGATTAAATAAAATACATTACTTATTAAAATGTTCCTCTTTATTGGATGATTGAAGAGTTGCCCAGCTAACAACAGTTTTTAAAAACAGAAACCAGAGGATGAAAGAGCTGTCAGATCTAATCTTTCCCCCCAAAAATATAGAATTGAAAGCATTCTAGCCAGAACTCTTAAATTTGTCAATGAAGATACCATGTTATGAAGAATTAATCTAGCTTCTTCAACATGTTCCTGATGAACATGTTGATGCCCCAGAGTAAGATTAAAATATTAGTACTTATGGGTATTGTTATGAGATCAACAATAAAGTCTTTTCTCACATGATTTCTGACACAAATATTTATTCAACAAACAGTCAGGCTTTTGCTGTGAATCATTCTTCCCATTCAGAGTTTTTGTTAGCAGTATAAACAAACATATTTGGAAATATCTGAAGCTCAGTGCATATACAGGTCTTGATATAATCAGAGGAATGCTATTACAAGTGCAAATGATTCCAATTTTCCTCTAAAATAAATACAGAGGTGATGTTATTTTCCAGTTAGGTTTAATTTGGCTGCTTGTTCATTGCTGCTAGGTTATTTAGAGTTAGGGACTATAATCTACTCAAAATGTTGTGCCTTCTCATACTAAACGGTACAATAGTTTTACTTCTGAGGTGCAGTGTCTCTTCATGCACTTAATAGATGATTTGCGGGAAGGAGTTAAATCCAAAATTATATCATTTCATCATTTTACATCTTTCTACTGAAATAATATATATTGATGTAAATGATGTAAACAAGTAAATTATTCAAATTAAACAAGTGACATAAACTGATGCAAACAGAATCAATTATGACAGTTTCCACATTGCTTTAGAATCAACGGGCTTTGTCAACAGTTTGTGAGTAAAATCTAGAGAAACATTTTGACCATTACATTCGAAGTCCACTGAATGGATGTCTGGAGAATGTAGGTTTTCCTTTATTTAGTAAATATTGTCTTTTGATGGTTCAAAATAAAAAAATATAAAATGATTCTTTATTTGGTAAAGATTTGAAATGATGACAAGAGTAAGCATCAAAAATGAGCATACCATATTATGGAAGATGCTTTAATTTCTGGAATTATTATACTGTTATTGTATATTGTCCTTGTAAAGTTCTTGGAGTCATTGAGAGTTCTTGGAGATTATGATGCTATACAGATTGGACATACATAAAAAGCCTTATATGAGAATGGTAAGGCGCTGGAACAAATTCTGACAATAGTCTGACTTTATACCTTTCCACCTTTGATCTTGAACTATGCTCGAAGCTATGGACATTCTCCCTTTGAAGTTGTGTTGATAGTATTTTGCTCAGTAACATCTGGATGTTGGAAGAGAACATGGTCTTGAACCCTGGGCTGGTTATACCATGAGTGTTTCTATTAATTCTGCTCCTGAGTGATGGTGGCAAATATATGTAGCTCGGGTGGAAGAAATGTCCTTCTGGGTTCACTACCAAGTGAGAAAAAAGACACTGGAAACATGGAGGCTGCTTGGAAAGATGATTTGATGGTGGACAGGATTACATGGCTTGAGCTCCTGAACAGAAAAGGGGATCACATGCTTCCAGATGTTGGGTGAAGAAGAAAAAGAGACCGAGATGCTGAGAGTCCCTGAGTTTTATACCCTCTCTGGGCTTTTGAATTTGAGCTTGTATTCTGATTGGTTGTCAGACTCCCATGGGGCCATGCAGGGGCAACGCTCTAGGCTGTGTTTTGAGACCAAGTTTGATTGAGCATTGCTTTTTCCCAGGTGCCCTGTGGTGAGATGGGTAAAGGGCTAATACTATCATGCCTTAATCCCATCACCCTGGAGCTGAAGGGGATCTTTGTTATGTAGAATAGACTGGCTCAGGCATTTTTACTGGCCCATTGACAAAGGTGGGGTCCATCAAGAGTGAGTCTGCTTCCTGCCCAAAAAACATGCTTCTCCATTTCTGATCCAGGGAAATATAATATTCTGCCTTTTCAATATTTCCCAGGATACTTCATTTCTCCAGGAGAGAGGTGGGTTTTAACTTCCTACAAGAGCTACTGATGGTTGAATGCATAAAAATTAATCCTTTTCGAAATCTGGCTCTAGCATCATCAGCCAATAGTTTGATATTAATTTTTAATGGATATCAATTGTTATCTCAGTGTTGGGTTTCTTGCAGCCACTATCTACTGTTTCATAGAGGACATACCAGAATTAAATCCAGAGATTTTTGTGTGCAAGCATGTTCTACAACATTAACCTAGAGTGGTCCGTTGTTTATATGTTTTTGGGGAAAAAATTCCAGCAAGATATTTGATTTTCAGGGTTTGGAAAATTTAAACCTTACTGCTTCAGTGGCTTTAACATTGTATATTCCCTGTTATGCTAAAGAAGTCCCTTCTCCCATGAAAGCCACAGGGTATGTTTCTTCATTGCAAATGATAAATTAAGCTTCTGGCCCTCACCTCTACCATTACTCAATTCTACACAGGAAAAGGACCAACCTTGTTTTGATGTGGGGGTGAAGAACACTTGGAGTTCTTCTGATGCATTTCCAGGAAAGATCTCTCACAAGGACGAGTCACAAGGAATCATTTTCTCCACTGTATTTAATATAAGGGTTTCAGTTCTGTGTATTCCTTTTGTTAAATCGGGGCAAAGCAGACATGAAATAAAAGAAAGAATGTCCTTGAAATGAATAGCTGTGTTTGAGTTCGTGCAAAACTGGAATGAGAATATATCCTTCTAAATTATAGGTGTCACCTTGAAGACCCAGATTATAGCATAATAATTCCCAGCCTAGGTTCAAAACAAACAGCACTGACAGAATGGCACACAGATAAATAATTTTTAAAAGGGTAATTTGAAAATATATACCAATGTATTTGTAATGCCGAGGCGAGATGCTAAATTTTAAAGATCTACATAGAACATCCAAAACAACATTTGTGCATGTGGGGATTATCTATCAAATATGACAACCCAGTGTGAACAAACAATGCTTAGTTGAAAGACCTTTTTGAATTTGGATTCATTTTTTCAGCAGCAAAATCCCCAATCCCTCCCGATCAGCTGGGACTCAGGAGGCAGAGAATAGATGGGGTCGGGGGCAAGTCAGAGATGGTATTTACTGGTTTTCCGAATTACTCAAAATTTCCGCTACCAGTTCTCCGAAACTGGTCAGAACCTGCTGAATGCCACCTCTGGTATAATGTCCTTAAAGACCTCATTAGGTGCAACATACATGACCACACATGTTCCAACTCACCTTTTTCCTTTTGAATCCTGCACAGGCTTAATTTATATCCCTGTATTTATGCATCAGTCATGGTACTGATAACGTTGGTATTTGTTGTAGAAAAGGTGCTGTAGAAAAGATGATAATGGCCTTGTTCCCACATCACATTGAGCCACAAGATGGTGGCTTTGATTTTTTTATTAGTGTGATGTGTGAACCGAAATAAGTCGCTTTATGTGTGGATCAGACCACAGATTCCAAAAGTTATCCCGTCAAGCCTGCAGCTGGTTACTTTTTGGGATTTTTGGCCTGCCACACTAATATCCTATTCTACTATGCTGTTTTGTTAGTGGGGAATTGGGAGGGGGAATAGTAAGGAGTAAAATGTGATGTTGTCAAAATAAAATTCCTTTCTAGAAAGCCAAGGTCATCCTTTGTCTCTGCACCTCTGCACCTGACCGGAACTGGATGGGTGGAACTGCCAGCATGGCCATGGAAGATTGGACCATGTGATAGACTTATGGATGTGGGGGAAAGATCATGAACTTTCAACTGGGTGGGGAAAACTCAGGAACCTCAGATTCGGGTCCCCACCCCCACCCAGATGTGCCAACATGACTCTCTTAATAAATTGGAACTTAGAGTAATACTTTGCCTTGGACTCTGATTTAATTTTGGATGTTATTTGGAACGCTGACATATCCTTTAATAAACCCTGTCCTAGCAGCTTCTATGAATGTAGATATAGGACTGATGAATAGTTGAATAGAAATGTGGATAGCAGTTCTGCACAACTTTCCAACCAAACCAGATGTAGGTCATTAGCATTGGTTTTCGTTTTGCATAAAGGTAGATAAAATAGGAATTTTACTCACTGTTTAATTTTAGCCGGCCTCTGCTCTGGAGTGTATCTTTTTATTTTCAAAAGTATAAATAATAAATACAAGATCTCAACCATATTTTTTTTTCTTTTCCTTGTCCAGTCTCTCTAACCTCCTCTGCCTTTTAAGAGAATGAGACAGGATTTCCAGCTAGCCCGAACTCATCTTTTGGCTTGCTTGTTTAACCACTGTCCTGGCAAAATGCCAGAGCATGCCTGTAATCGTCAATTGGCTGCTAGCCCTTTGCCAAGCAATAGGTAGTTCTCATTATAGCTTTGCTGTAAATGAAATCAAGCAATTTGCCCCCTGTCAATTCAAGCATTTTTTTTTCCAGTTAGAGTTCAAGCCCCTTTGCATGAATTGAGTCAGCACAGCTATTGCAACTGTTATAGTTATAACTTTTGCTGTAGATAATTAGAGTTTATGGTTAAAGAGTGCTATTTATACTAATGTGCTACTGGATCATGAGTAGTAGTTAAAATACTTGTTTTCACTCAATAAATAGCTGAGTGTAAAGTAAATCTTAGGCACAAATACCCATCCACTTCTGTGCTTAGAATAGCAGCGTCTAGACCTCGTCACTTCTATTTACCGGTATTTTAATACATCTCTGAATTTTCAATTTCGTCGTCACTTATAAAGCCCTTCATGGTATTGGACCTGGGTACTTCAGAGACCGCCTGCTGCCAATTACCTCCCAAAGACCCATTAGATCACACAGAGTTGGCCTCCTCCGGGTTCCGTCTACCAGCCAATGCCATCTGGCTACTACCCGGGGGAGGGCCTTCTCTGTGGCAGCACCAGCCCTTTGGAACGAACTCCCCGCAGAGATTCGGACCCTCACCTCTCTCCAGGCCTTCCGAAAAGCCATTAAAACCTGGCTGTGTCGGCAGGCCTGGGGTTGATGAGTTCCCTTCCCCTCTCAATTGTGTGTCTGTTGGTTATTTTAAATGCTTGTATTTGTAGTTCTTGTGTTTCCCTTCCCCTCTTGGGTTTGTGAGCCGCCCTGAGTCCCGCTGGGAATAGGACGGCATATAAATAAAACGAAACCTAAACCTAAACCTAATTTCAGGAATGTTACCGGTCAGCAAACTTGCTGATTAGGACACAAGCCCCTTTGCAACCCATGGTGCTTCTCTTTTCCTATTACAGTTCCTTATAGACTTCTAGTGTTCATATGTTCATACTTTGATGGTAGGGCATGTCATTGGCATGCACATGGCTCCAAATTCAATCCCCCAGGGTTGATGAAGACATCTTAATGTCTTAGAATTACTGTTAATGAAGAGGAGACGATATTGAGCTAGCTAGAGACAGTATTGCTCCAATTTAACGCTGGGTATAGAGCCGAGGTGGCGCAGTGGTTAGAGTGCAGCACTGCAGGCTACTTCAGCTGACTGCACTTCTGCAGTTCGGCTGTTCAAATCTCACCGGCTCAAGGTTGACTCAGCCTTCCATTCTTCCGAGGTGGGTAAAATGAGGACCTGGATTATTGGGGGCAATATGCTGACTCTGTAAACCGCTTAGAGAGGGCTGAAAGCCCTATGAAGCGGTATATAAGTCTAACTGCTATTGCTATTGCTATTGCTATTGCTATTTCTAGAATTGTTAGAGTTTTTAAAAATTCATGGAAGCAATCTTCGGTTCACCAGTCCCAATAGATAGTTGTCAAGCTTTCGTTGAACCCATTAGGCCAGCGATGGCTAACCTTTTTGATGACAAGTGCCCAAAGTGCGTGCATCCCCAGAATGCAATACGCGCTCACCCTGTGCATGCACCCTGCCCCCCCTCGCCCATTTTTGGCTTCCAGGTTGGTGCAGGTGGCTTTCCAGGTTCAAAACGGGGTGCTGTGGGGCCTCACGTGGTGCCCCCGTGCCCCATTTTGGCTTCTAGGTTGGTGCAGCAGGCCTTCCATACCCAAAATAGGATGCGGGGGGGGCACACATGTGCAAACCCCCAAAATGCAATGCGAGTGCCCCCTGCACATTCCCCCCACGCCTATGCAGCAGAGACCCAAAGACCAGCTGGACGGCAGGAGGTACATACGCATGCGCGGTGGAGCTGGGCTGGGGCAAACAGATGATTGGAAATTGCTGTCCCTCATTTGCCTCTGTGCCTCTATAAGAAATATTTCTGGTATAGTGACTGTTGCTACCATTGTTCTTAAATAATGATGTCCCAGTCTTTGCTTTCGGGTAGAATGGAAACTCAGTAAAGATGGTTTGATGAAGGTTGATATCAGTGTTTTCATGCATTTTGGTTGCACCAGTTTAAAACAATCCTCTGAAAACCCTTATATATTGGCGTAGGGCTATTTGCTACCGTTCAACCATAGCCTATCCAGATGTGCTTCTAGTGGCCAGCCAATCAGTGAACACGTACCATTCATTATATTGTGCCAGCAACATCTTGTGTTAGTTTGTTTGGGAGTCGAAATCCGAGATTGCAAACTAATTTCAGGTACAAAGCGCTGTTGAATAATTGAAAATACGGGAAGCAAGTATTAAGATCACATTCTATTAAGTTCTAAATTGAGAGCTTAACCAGCATACAGTAGTAGATAACATAATGCCCAATTTATTAGGCTTAGCATAAATGCAGTGTAATTATCTGGGAACAAATTCCACAAAAGAATAACTTTGTGATTACAAAAATCTTTGGTATCTCCAAGAGTTGTTGCAGCAATATAAGTCTCAGTCAATATTATACTGGATGGGTTGTGCAATATAAGCCTTTGGGATTTTGCAGCTAATAAAACTAGAAAGATTTTAGTTTCTTCCTCCAAAGTGCCAAATATTCGGATCAAAATGTAGACTTCCTTTTAAAGGAGATCTGGTTCATAGTTCAGCATTATTGGTGGGTTTTTCTTGGACAAGCAGATATTGTGATAGATTCATAGAATCATAGGGTTAGAAGAAATTCTAGAGGTCTTCTAGTCCAACCCCATGTCCAAGGTAGGAATCCTTATAACATCCCGGATGAATCAATGTCCAATCTTGTCTTGAAAACCTCTGTTCTGACCTAGGCTTCCCAAGAGCATGAAGCAAACTCCTTACCCCAACAAAAAACCCTTTTATTAATTTATTGTGAATTCTGCTTATTCACATCCAGTAAAGTCTTTCGAGGGAGGATTTACGGTCATGGACCTTATCTGGTTTGGAGAGCTGACAGGCCGATATCTTCAAAACTTGGCAAGGAGTCTCAGAGAGTCACGAACCAATTACGCAAACTAATTGTCTCCTGCAAACTCCACTCCCCTTTTGCTCCTCTTTTATGTCCTCTGGGAGGGCCATTCATCCTCCATCTGTGGGCTTACTCAAGTCGACCCCTGTTCTTTAGCTGTTCCCTTCATCTGGCAACTCTGCACATGCGCACACTGGGAACAGGCTCCAGATGTTTGTCTGCCTCACTGATGTCTGACTCTGAAGGCAGCTGATAACTGGCATATGGCTCTGGCCCCCTCTCTGCCTCTGACACAGAGCCCTTGTCCGAGCCTTCCTCAGACTCCAGGACTGGCCTATGTTCCTCCCCAACCTCTTCACTGTCTGAATCTGCTGCCAGCTCTGCTGGCTGCTGGCAGGCCACAACAACCTCCCAAGTTGAAGCATCCACAACTCCAGGAGGCAAACTTGATTAATTCATGATTCACTGTCAGGAAATGCCTCCTTATTTCCAGGTTGGAACTCTCTCTGATGAGCTTCGACCCATTGTTTCTAATCCTGACCTCAGGTGCTATGGAGAATAAATCAACATCTTCTTCCCTGTGACAGCCCATCAAGTATTGGAAGACCCTTTACCATGTCTTCCCTAAGTCTTTCTATGTTAAGAGCCGAGGTGGCGCAGTGGTTAGGATGCAGTACTGCAGGCCACTTCAGCTGACTGTTATCTGCAGTTCAGCGGTTCTAATCTCACCGGCTCAAGGTTGACTCAGCCTTCCATCCTTCCGAGGTGGGTGAAATGAGGACCCAGACTGTGGGGGCGATATGCTGACTCTGTAAACTGCTTAGAGAGGGCTGAAAGCCCTATGAAGCGGTATATAAGTCTAACTGCTATTGCTAACTGCTATTAAGCTAAACATACCTAGTTTCATCCACCTAGTTCCATCCATCATTCAATTTAGCCCCCATATCATCTTACTATCAACTATAAAACCTTTGTAATTTTAATAGCACCAAAAACCATTTCTTTTCTGTTGTCATTGTCAACAATTATCTTTTTCTGATGGTTTCTGACATCAATGTTGAAATGAAATTTATTCCTTCTTCTTCTTCCTCAATAAACTGTTTTCCTTAGTCCCAGCAGGCCTATTAAATCTCAAATGTTCATATCTTGCTGGCATTCCATTTTTCAGCTGTGAGATGGGAAAAAGAACTAAACTTTGAGCTCTTGATAAAATTGTTGTCAGAAGCTCAAAAAATGTCACACGTTACCTGGCAAGCAGAAATGAGCCACAAGTAAGCTCATGAGACCTCCAAGAACCATAGATGAGTAGTATTTATTGAGAAACCAAGCCAAAGAATCCATGATTGTGCATTGAGGAACTGTATATGCTGTAGAATCAATGTCCAAACCACATTGGGGGGGGGGGATTTTCCTTCTCACCCTACAACATTTAGCTTCTTATTTTGAGCAGGAGGGTTTGGTTTTACCTGTTCTTCATTTTGGTAATTGCCGGATGTACTTTCATGTTTCTTGCGAACTATCCTAAAAATACGATTTCCAGGTGTAGCTATAAAAGAAGAGACGGACATTGCGATCTCCGTGACTTAAAATATATTACCCACGTAGCTTTCATTAGCCTCTGCTAACATTGTCAGAGTGTAAAAATTACCATTGAAGAGATGGTATGTTTCATGTTTCTTTCTGGCAGTGTTAGAACTGATGCATTTTTATGCATTTGTACCAGAGGTGGGTTCCTACCAGTTCGCACCTATTCGGTAGAACCGGTTCATCAAATCTACCAAACCGGTTAGAAGAGGTTCCACCAGTGAACCCGGAAAACAGGCCACACCTACAGAAGAGGTTCCAAAAAATTTTGAAACCCACCACTGGTCCTTGGATATGATTATTCTACACTATGCTCATATTTATAAAACTCAGTGCCTCTTTGAAAGGTAAGGATGACTACTGCGTTTGTGGCGCAATCAGAACATTGCACGTGTTGAAGTTGTTTTAACGCAAACCAAAGATGCCTTTTAAAAAACAAGTTTACATTATATTCTTATGCATGCCAGTGCTGTGTGTGAGATAATTTAAGATGGTTCTGACAAGTGTCGTCGGCATCTTCATATCCGGTCACATGGGTGGCAAGCCACTCCCATCTGGTCACATGGGCAGCAAGCCACTCCCACAAAGGAGGCCACACCCACAGAGTAGGTTCGAACAGTTTTTGAAACCCACCACTGATTTGTACTTTATTAGTTCATAGTGATGTAATGTAGTAATGAGGGAAGGGGAGCGGTGCATTCTAGAGGAATAAGAGGCAACTCAGTCCAGATATGATGTGTGAGAGAAAGAGGGTGAAGACACTTCTTCCTTAATAGTGACACAGAGAAAGTTGTAGATGCAGATAGTAGAGTGCTCAGTTTGGCAAGATTTCCCGAAATAATAAAGTTATTTTGGAAGAACCACCAGGTGTCATTCTTGGTTTTGGCCGTGATAGTAACAAAATAATCTCAGTCAAGGCATTAGTAAGTAAAGAGCACAAGCCACCTATTGTTTGGGGCAGTGCTGAAATGGGAGCACAGAAACTGGAAGAGAAATTCCCTGGCATGCATGTGCACGTTGGTCACCTGGTCTTTTGGTTTCTGGCACGCATGCGCGCGTGAAGACCAGATGGCCAGCATGCATGTGTGCACTGGAAACCAGAAACTTAGCTTCCAGAACCCGGAAGAGCAATGGGCAATAGCTGGCGTGCCAGGAGAGATGGCTCTGCACGCCATGGGTTTGCCATCACAGGTTTGGGATATGTAGAGGAAACATGTATTTTCTAAATAAAAAAAAACCTCTAAAAAAAGGCAACACTCAGTACCAGGGGTGGGTTTCTGCTGGCATTACTGCCAGATCAATACACATGCAATTTTGCACATGCGTGCCTGATGCACGCTCTGCGTGCGTGCGCAGTTGCCTATAAATAGGTCTGCGCATGCAAGGAATATTTAAGAAGGTCAAAAAAAGATGTTGTGGTGACCGGGGAACCAGTTCGAGGGTGTGGTCAGCATGCCGTCCCTACTGGTTGGGAGTAACCCCTTTTTTCTTGTCTGGCAGTCTGTACATGAGTGCACTGGGAACAGGCTCCCTCTGTTCCTCTGCCTCGCTGATGTCAGATTCCGGAGGCAGCACATAGCTACCAGATGTCCCTGCCCCCCTTCTCTGCCTCCGATGCAGAGCCCTCATCTGAGCCTCCCCCAGACTCCAGGACTGCCCATGTTCCTCCTCACTGTTCAACTCTGCTGCCAGCTCCCCAGGGCGCCAGTGGACCACAATGGTAACCTGATGTACACTAACGTGACTGGCAGCAATGTTTCAGGTCCAAAAATTGAACTTGGAACATTTTCCATGTAACAGAGGTGTTTGAATAATAGGTTGTGACTTTCACTATATGACATCCATATTGCAAATCTTACCAGATTCTTTCCGTTTCATGTGGTATTTCTCGGATGGGTTGCTAAAGGAATACTTTCAAATTTATTCTTATTTTCACTCTCTGCAAAACCAAGTGGCACATTTCAGGTGCAAGAAACTTGTTTTGCACCAAATTCTTCAAAATGTCTACTCTCAAAGTAAGTTGTTTTCAAAGAATTTGGCTGGACCCCCGAAAATGCAGAGAAGAAGATTCTTGCATTAGCATTGCTCATAACAATGAAGACATAAAATGTTCCAGACCGCAAGCTTGCTAATCTTATTCCATTTTTATGACCACACAATTGATTTTTAAATTGAAAAGAGAATGAAGCTTTTCTTCTCTTCCCCATCTTATCCTTCATTTGTTTGTACATCTTGCTACTTGTTGAAATAATGCATGTGAAAAACCATTATGAAGGTTTTTTTCCCCCTTCTACTGTCTTGCAGAAATTTGTGCTGGCTGATAAAGGCATTTAGTATAAGGAGGAAAAATGTTCTATAATTAAATGCTCATATTCTGTCACAAGAGTGACAGTTACAAATATTTCAGCCCATAGCTCATTTGGAAATGAGTAGTGGGCCAAAATTACCTGTGTAAGAAATTCAGACCCCCTAAGGGGATGTTAATAGAAAGGAAAAGTAATAAGGATTAGCGCGTGATTTATGGTATGGCTAGCTTCAAGGAACCATGAAAGCTAACTTGCATTGTTCTACCACCTGTATGCATTCACTGTGAAGGAAGCTGAATCATGTCTGTTAATATGAGTAGTGATGAGCTGATGAACCATTCAGATATAAAATAACGTCAGTGGTGTTGCGGATTACATTATTGAGATGTAGCTAAATTATCCTCTATCATTCTCTTGTGCTACAGACCTATCAGTTTATATAAATAAATCCATACATCATAATAAAATTTTACTGCTACATCATATATCGCACATATAATGCTTAACTCTGATTTCTTACCATTTGGGTTCCATCTTCATCTTTTTTTTTTTTTTGAAGAAAGCCAGATTCATCTAACAACCGAGTTAGAAATTGAACAACTGCAGTGATTTACTTAAGAACTGTGCCAAGAAAGCTCGTAAAATGGGGCCAAACTCACTTAATAAATGTCTCACTTAGCAACATAAATTTTGGGCTCAATTGTGGTTATACGTCAAGGACAACCTGTATTTCAAAATTTCTGCAAGCATAAAAAGGCGATAAAAAATGCTTTTTTTTCCCGATTACCTGAAATCACTGAATTTCATGATATTCTATAACATTTCATGATGTTCTACAACATACTCTATGTCTCTCCCCTTCATTTCCCCCCCAAAATAATCAGGATAATCTGGCGTGCCATACAGCTGTAAAAAATAGAAAAGGTTCAGCTTTATCTAGCTCTGTACTTCAACAGGCAGATTTTAGGTACTTCAGTATGCAGAAGAAAAATGTGGCAATGCTACTTCGATCTTGCTAATTTTCTTTAGAAAAATGGAGTCATAATTTCTGATTGCATTCTGGTACATTCATCTTGCTAAAAGCATATTTTTAAGTAAGGGAAAATTTGAGTGCTGGCACCATCCTGGGAAGATTATTATTATTCCCCAAACTCTTAAACCATTTCTTTAAAAGCTTCTAGTAAAATATATTATAAAATGCTTGCCTTTGCAGTAAAGCTGTATTCTCTCAAGTTGAGAGAACATACAATTTTACAATGCTCACATTCACATTATTATTATTCGTCCTCAAATGATCTTAAGATCTGTGAAATTTTCCCTTAGGCTCAATTGTGACAGCAGAGTCTCAGCAGAACCCTTTAGCTCTAAGGAATAAAGACACATTTTTCCTCAAATAGAGCCAGTAACTAGGAAATGGGTGAGAGGTTTAAGCTGGAAAGAGGGGAATCCACATCTATTAGAGGTAGGGCCTTTTTGGTGGTAGCCCTAACACATTGGAATTTCTTTCCCTCAAATATCTTAACTTTCCCAGATGTTTATAACTTACCCCACAGAACCTAATTCAATTATCTATGCAGATTTCATGATTCATAATTCATTAATTGCTGTTTGTTTGTTTGTTGTTTATAAACTGCTTTTATTATTTTTACAAATAACTCAAGGTGGCAAACATATCCAACACACTTTTCTCTTCCTAACTATCTTACAACAATCCTGTGAGATGATTTGGGCTGAGATAGAATGACTAACCCAAAATCATTCAATTGGCTTTCATGGAACTAGAACTCCCAGTCTAGTCTGATGTCTTAAGGACAACATCAAATTGGCATGTGTGTGTGTGTGTGTGTGTGTGTGTGTGTGTATTATTGTGCCATGCCAATATATTGTTTTGATCTTGATTGATGTATGGCTTTTACTTTGTTTTTGAACAAGTTATTACCTAATGATAATTATATAATATTTGCAATTGTTTGATGCTGTTTAATTCATTATATTGATTGGGTTCTACTGAATATTGTAAATTGCAGTGAGCTGGTTGGGTTGGGAGCAGGATTAGAAATCTGTGCTGGAAGTGCCAACAGCCATACGAAAGGGTCAGTTGGTGAAAGAGGAATATAACCTAGTTCAAAATAAGCACGTTGCTGAGGTCTAACCATCCCCAATAAGTTAGTAGTCAAATTGGAAAGAGGTTGTTTCTCAGCTGCCATGATTTCTCATTGAGCGCTTGATTTCGGTGAAAATGAGTGCCACTCCAAAGTGATGTATTTCTGAAACCCAGTAGAATATTATTTACATCTCGTTCAACTTTCCTTCATGTGGGGGCAAGGAAACCATTCAGAGACTGTGTAACCATATAGTAGATCTACTATGTTTGATGGGACTCCAAGAGAGCAGCCATTAGAGTCAGCTATCAATCATCTACTTTTGTCTTGCATGTCATTATTGCTGTTGTTGTTGTTGTTGTTGTTGTTGTTGTTGTTGTAACAGCTATTCAGTCAGTTGAAAAGGTATTGAACTAAGCCGGAAAGACTATTATTCACAGCTGAACTTCAATAAACTGAAGTAAAATATCTATTACTTTCAAGGCTGAAATTCTTCTCTCATTTTCCTTTTCTAAAATTATTGCTATCATTGCATTCGGACCAGCTTTAGATTCCTTCCACTTTTGTATGAAGTCCCCAAAAGGCTTTGTTTTGTTAGCTCTTTTCTGTGGCGTATTAATATTTTAATTATCAAAATTGTAATACTAGCTGAGCACTGAAACAGAGAAGGAGAGTCTAAAATACACAAGCTGCTGAATGCTTCCTCGGCTTTTAATGGGGTGGTAACATTACTCCTTAAATCGTTATTACAGTTTGTATTATCATCTTTGATCTGAATTGTCTTGAATTGTATGCACTCAAGGCACTTGGCAAGACTGGATTTTGTGAATATGCGTGTAATAGAGAATGAAACAAAGACACAGGGAGAAAGCTTTATTTAGAGAACTTTCTATGATGAAGCCTTGAGGCCTAATATGTTTGTGTTCTTTCTACAAAAAGGGAATGGAAACAGACACTAAGTTGAATTTAGCCCAAGGAAAACAATTTTGCAAGCAGATTTTTAATCATCCAGAAAATTTCTCATGACTTCAACGAGCTGCTTTAAATAGGATTTTTTTTAGCCAGTAGATGTTTCTCTCCATCAAGAAGGATAAGTGGAGCAACTAATAGATGACATATTATACAAACCCAAGAATAGAATAACAGAGTTGGAAGGGACCTTGGAGGTCTTCTAGTCCAACCCCTTGCTTAGAGAGGAAACCCTACACCACTTCAGACAAATTTATCCAACATCTTCTTAAAAACTTCCAGTGTTGGAGCATCCACAACCTCTGGAGGCAAGTTGTTCCATTGATTATTAGTTCTAACTGTCAGGAAATTTCTCCTTAGTTCTAAGTTGCTTGAAAATTCTGAAAATGTCAACATGAAACAGACATGCTATTAGTTTTTATGATTGGTTGGTTTCTTGGTTGGTTGGTTGGTAGGTAGGTAGGTAGGTAGGTAGGTAGGTAGGTAGGTAGGTAGGTAGGTTGGTTGGTTGGTAGGTAGGTAGGTAGGTAGGTAGGTAGGTAGGTAGGTAGAACGATAGATAGATAGATAGATAGATAGATAGATAGATAGATAGATAGATAGATAGATAGATAGATAGATAATGAACATGAAAAAAGTATCACAACCAATTACGAATAGTTAGTGTTAGATATTTCATAACAACTAAAAATCTTGATTAATATAAGGTTGAAACCTTCATAGCTATGTGGATACAATGCATAGGGTTGGAACATTTATCTGTAAGATTGAGAACATTTATAACCTTTTAGATACAGAACAAAATGAGAATCCCTTGGAGTACATTTTATTAGATAGATGTAATCCTCTTTAAGCAACCACAGTTGGGTCTGGCAACTAGTTAGTAAGTGAAGTAGTTGCTAAATGCTACCATGACTTTGCTTAAGATCTTACTTCAGCTTTCCCTTGCTTTACAGACCTGCAGAGGTTCTAAATTCAAGCACTGGCCACAGTGAATGATCGCTTAAAAAGGCAGTCGCTAAATGAGGATTACCTGTCTTTGTGATTGTCTTCTAATGATTGATAATTAAATGTCATCAAGTTATTTTCAACTCCTAGTGATCACATAGATTTTCTCCAGGACAATCCTTCCTTAAGTTGTTCTTTCAAGTCTTCCATTGACCTTCATTGCCACACTAACTCTTTTCATCCACCTTGCTGCTTGATTGTTTTCTATAATGCCTTTAATTTGAGCACATTCAGATACCCAGATACTGTATACTCCATTCTGATACAGTTCATTTGCACTAAATGTCTTCAGATATCAACAAAGTGTGGATTGAAATGGAAGTCCCTTGGTACTGTTTCAGTTTCTGAAGATTTCCATTTGTTCATTGATTTTGTGGTCAGCTTTAATAGCTGGCAACTTTGGGGAATTCTCTTTTTCCCTTAATGCTTGTAGACACTATTTGTCTCATATATTCATAAATATTTCAGAATTATTTAAGTTCCATTGTGGATACTGGAGGCTGTAGTAGGAAACCACCAAGAATAGTTATTAATGGGTCTGTCCATACAGTGACTGATGTAGATTTTTCAAAAAAAATAAGCTTGCATATTTTCAAGGGTTAATCTATAGATATGGGGCTCTACACTTCTTAGGCTCAACATGGCTTATTTTGTTTATAGCCTAGATCACTTTGTTTTAAATCACCTGAATGGACAGAAAGATTTGCACAAAGATATTGATTCATAGTAGATTAGTTTAGAAAACCGTAGGCCTATGGTATATTCTATGGTAAAAGATGGTGAAAGCCATGGATTAGCCTCCTTTAAAAGCCTCCTTTAAAATTTATTAAATCGACTCAGGTTTTCTTCTGGATTTGCCACTAATGGTCCTGACTCCTGATCAGAGGTGGTATTCTGCTGGTTCGCGCTGATTCGGGTGAACCAGAAGTGATGGCGGTGCGAGGCTCCGCCCATCCACCCAGACATCATCATGGACCTTCTGAGCATGCGCATTCCCGCTACCGAAGCAATAGTGAAAAAATAGGATACAATTAGTGATCCCGATCCTTCTAACCTGCATCCTCAACAGGTTATACTGAAAAAAACATGATTTTTGTAGTTTCTGACAAGTCAAAACTAAAGGCTCCTAAACCCTGCTTTAATAGCCTCATGACTATCAGAATCCATGATATTGTAATCTGTCCTTTATAGTCAGAGACTGTCTTCCAGCAACCTCAAGCTAACCATTTTTCAATACTCAAAATTCTATTAGATGGAACAATAATATGACCCAGTGGGGTTCAAGTTACATTTGTTCAGTCATTAGCGTCCGGCCCTGCAGAGTTAAACTGAAATAATACAAACAAATGGCATAGATATTTTTGCCCAGAACAAGATGCAAGGGAAAGGTAGAGAAGGACAAATATAAAGGCTTGCTCATCCTTGAGACAGCAGTGATGCTGGAATTCTGTTTTTCAGATGCATCTCCCGACTTTGCACCAAGTTAATATGAAAACCAACTAACGCTTCCTCTAAATAATTAAAATAGCTTTCTTTCCCATCTTGTAGGCTTTCCCTAGTCTTTGTGAAATATATATCAAAATACCATACCATATCTATTCAGTTGGAGATGATCCAATTTTAGCACACAAAAAAACAACTGAATCAAACACCAAATATGTATGTATGTATGTATGTATGTATGTATGTATGTATGTATGTATGTATATAGTATTTGTGCTGATAAATAAATAAAGGGAGACTAGTATAGATCTATTTCAAGCTATTTAGATCTCATCAGCTAGCCATACCCTTACTGGGATTGGAATCAGCACAAATACAACACAAATGTAACAAAGGCAACAGTAAAAATATTGGGTTTCTGTCTGGATGGTCTCTTGTGACGAGCCGATGGACAGAGAATGGAAGCAGTTAGCTTCCTCCCATAATTGGGGCATACCAGGGATTGTGACACTATATATATATAAAAATCTAATAGATACCTTTCACCCTGGCTTGGCTGATAACGGATAAGAGCCTGTGGCCCAATGGCTAAGATGTCTGCCTAGTATGTAATATATACCAGGTTCGAATCCCAGTAAGGGTATGGCTAACTGATGAGAGCTAAATAGCTTGAAATAGATCTATACTAGTCTCCCTTTATTTATTTATCAGCACAAATACAACAATATATATATTGTTGAGATGAAATATATATATATTTGAGATGAATGTCTTGTGCTGGGTGAAAGCAAGGTTGTCTGAGCATTAATTTCTCAAGCATATTTCTGCACATTTTCACCAGGCATGGACAATAATTTTACTTTTTTTTTTAAATGAACAGTTTTTTTTATTTTTAGTTATAGCCTGTATTTTCTGCTCTTCGGGACAAAAGCACAAAGTGTGCCTATCTATGTGGCAATGTTCTTTCACAAACTTAAGACTTGTCCCAAGGGGTCAAAATACAAAAACCTGTACAGTTCCCGAAGGATTTCTGATACATTTGTTCTTAGAAGCCTTTTGTTCTTAATATCTAGCACTCCTATTTCGCCCCTTTAGTTCTCTTCATTGGTTTCCATTCTTATAGATTGTACACCGTGAATGCTAATAATTAATTGATTGATTTTATTTTATTTATTTTGTTTGTCAAACACGTACAAGATAACAGATATAAGTATAAACTTGGTCATGAACACAGGAAATGGGTATGAATAAATGGGGACAATAGGACAAGGACGCGCTTATGCATGCCTCCTTACAGACCTCCTAGGAAAGGGGTGAGGTTCATGCTAGACAGTTTAAGGTTAACAGTTATTGTTTTTATATGCAGCAGCATTTGGGAGATATCATACATAGCACTTAGCAATAGCACTTAGACTTATATACAGCTCCGTAATGCTTTTGCAGCCCTCTCTAAGCGGTTTACAGAGTCAGCGTCTTGCCCCCAACAATCTGGATCCTCATTTTACCCACCTCGGAAGGATGGGAGGCTGAGTCAACCTTGAACCTGGTGAGGCTCAATCTACCAAACTGCTGGCAGCCGGTGATCAGCAGAAGTAGCCTGCAGTACTGCACTCTAACCACTGCGCCACCGCGGCTCATTAATCAAATCAATCGATCTTGCTATCTAAGTAAAAGTGTTTTTTTTCATGTACTTACAAAACTCTGAATGACAACTGCAAAGTGGTGAAATACTGTGGAGTGACACATATAGTAAAAAGATTATGAAATGTGGCACAGAATTTTGAAAGTTTGCCCATGAGCTCCGCAACGGTTTACGGTTTATTAGGATTTGTATGCCGCCCACTCTCAAGAGACTCAGGGCGGCTTACAGATAAAAGCAGGAAAGGGGAACATAAAAATTAAAAAGAACAGACATTAAAATTTCACAACATTCATATAACTTAGAATGGGGCTGGATAAATCAACAGCCCCAGGCCTGCCGGAACAGCCAGGTCTTAATCGCTTTGCAGAAGGCCGGAAGAGTAGTAAGGGTCTGGATCTCCACGGGGAGATCGTTCCATAGGGCTGGAGCAGCTACAGAGAAGGCCCTCCCCTGGGGAGTCGCCAGCCGACATTGACCAGCAGATGGAATCCGGAGGAGGCCTAGTCTGTGTGATCTTATAGGTCTCTGGGAGGTAAATGGCAGGAGGCGGTCTCTCAGGTAGCCAGGTCCTAAACCATGTAGGGCTTTAAAAGTAACGACTAGCACCTTGAAACGTGTCCGGAGACCAATGGGAAGCCAGTGCAGCTCACGGAGGATAGGTGTAATGTGGGTGTACCTAGGTACACCCACTATCGCTCGCGCAGCTGCATTCTGGACTAACTGAAGTCTTCGAACACTCTTCAAGGGCAGCCCCATGTAGAGCGCGTTACAGTAATCCAGTCTTGAGGTGACGAGGGCGTGAGTGACCATCCGAAGGGCAACAATTCCCGATTTGTGACTGACTGGGCTGGAAAAAGAGAACTTGGTTTGTTGAAATGCAGTGTTTGGTACATTAGCTTAGACACAGCTTTTTGTTCTTTAAACTTGCCACCTCTTTTTCAGGATCTCATCAATTTCACACTGACTTTATCATTCTTTATCTTCCTTTCAACCAATTCACTCGTGTCTTCACATATTAGTCTGCAGTTCAATCTTCATCCATTTTCTCTGTACCACCACATACGTTACCTCCACATACGTCTTCCGTACTGACCATTCAGTTTTGTATTCAGTCTAATATCTAGTTCGCAGAAATGTTTTCCTTATGCTATTCTGAGTCCTCTTTAGTCCGAGGCTGTTTGCTTTGTTTTCCAGAGGAGGGGAGGGAGTGGTCACCTGTGGTTTTCTCAAAGCCTGATTGGACCAAAGACTGAGAGCAAAGCCTTAAATACTGGTGCCTTCCAATCCTGGCCCAGATTCTCTCAGTCTTTTTTGGTCCAAGTACTGTTTGAGAATTCCATAAGTAGGATTTATTGTTGTTGCAATCTGGTTTCCATTTGGTTTAATTGGGCACCTTAAAAGTTTATCTAAATTCTAAATTGTGCAGCTGCGGCCCCAAGGGACAGATCTCTGCCTCGGGCGGTTGGGGAGGGCCCTGTGAGGCGTTTGGCCTCCCCCCCCGCAGGCCTGGAGCCTCAGCCCTATCCCCGGGATTGCAGGGGTGCCAGCTCCAGTTTTTCAGCTGCTAGAGGAGCAGCTTTCCTTATAGGCATCAGCGGTAGCAGCGGCTTCAGCGCCACGTATTCTCTGCAAATTCGGATCTTCACTTAGTCTTAATGTCTAAGTATATTTGCCCATGCGATGTGACTGTATTATTATTATCCTTCTCATCTTCTGTAATACCTCCTCTTATTCGTATCATTATTATGATTATTATTACTGTGTTGTTTTGCACATACACTGAGAGCTTCTGCACTGGAGACAAATTCCTTGTGTGTCTGATCATACTTGGCCAAATAAAGTAATTCTATTCCATCCCATCCAGTGGTGTGATTCAAATAATTTAACAACTGGTTCTCTGCCCTAATGACCAGCTTGGTAGGCGTGGCCCAGTGACCATGTGGGCGTAGCCAACTCAAAGTCACTCACGTCGATGGGTGCTTTGCTTTAGCTGTTACAATGTAACAAGGTTTAACCGGAGAGGCAGTTTCTGTAAACAGGGCAATAAAAATTAGGCTAGAAACAACACCAGAATGTTTCCTTCCTGACTTCCTTACAGGATTAGCCCTGTAAAAGTGGAAAAAAACCAAAAGGAGATTTCTTTCAACAACCGATTCTCCGAATTGCTTAGAAAGTTAACAACCGGTTCTCCTGAATAGGTGCGAACTGGATGAATCCCACCACTGATCCCATCCCATATCATCCCATTCCCATTTCACTTCCAACATACTGTTGCCTGCATCTCGCCAACTACTCTTGCAGTAGTCTGACCTAATCACATGACTGCAAAGTCCTCATTTAATTGCAAAGAGTATATGTTGCAATATGAACATCATTGTGTATGTATTCTGTGTACAAATCATACAAAAACAGATAGTCACTTCTATTTATACTACTTGCATGGAAATATAGGGTCTGCTATAGGAGGCTTTTAAAAAAAATAGATTGCAGTGTTTTCATCTTTTCCCCCCCTAATTGATTTTGTCAGGAAAAAAAATGATATTAATTCAGTGGGAAAATGTGGGGTACACATTTTGCTCAATAAAGTTCACATCTGGGAACACTCATAGAAAGACTGAGTAGAGGGAACTATTTGAAATAATTTCTATGTGGCAGCTGAAATGCATTGTGTCTCTGGATACACTAATTATCATTTTGGATACCAGAAATGTAGCCATTGTGTCCCAGGTCAGAGGAGTGTTGCATTTGTGATGAGGCTGTACTTCCCGCTGCATTTTCAAAGTCTACAGTTATTAGAGATGGGAATGCCCTTGAATTTTGATTAGAATGTTAAAAATATTATTAAAGGTTAAAAGAATTCTTACTGTGGATCACTTACTTTGGTATTTTTTTTTATGGTGAGCAGAATCTCAAATTTCACCCATCTTACATTTCTTAGTAATTGAATAGCAGCATACTGCAGTGCACTGTCACATCACAATGATTTCATTATGTTTCTGAAAGGTACTTGAAATCTTTTATCTTTGTATTGTGACATATAGTGCCACAGAAAATCTGAATTTCAATTAAGTCAGTGTAAGAATACTTGGTTAAACATTGCCATTGCTTCAACTTCAAATTGATGCTTATCCACTAAGATATACTTTTAGGAAATCACGCAAAATATGTTTATACAAAATCAAAATTAAGTGCGAAACTGGGAAATTTGCAAGCAAAAGAAATCTGGTGATGGTCCCCTATTTTTTTTTCCCTAAAAGATGTATTTTGGTCTGTCAGAATATCTTTTATTTATGGCCCATACCTGCAAAGTAGTCTGCTTATTATAAATAATACTTACATAAAATTTGTACAGTTGGATAAATGAGATAAAATGAAAGAACTTACTTTTATAAGTGAGTTTGGATTAATACCGTGTTTCTCCTAAAATGAGACAAGGTCTTATTTTCTTTTGACCTCCGAAATAAGTGCTTGGCCTTATTTTTTGGGAGGTCTTATTTTTGAGGTGCAGGAGGCGGCGAGTGTGGTCGCCTCATGGCTGCTTCTGTGTTGCAATATTTTCAGGGAGGGCTTATTTTAGCGCATGTGCTCAAAAGCCCGATTGGGCTTATTATCCGGGGAGGTCTTATTTTCAGGGAAACAGAGTAGTTAAGGCTCCAGAAATCAGGAAACAATGAGTTCTAGTCCTGCCTTATGCATGAAAGTCGGCTGGATGACTTTGGGCCATTCATTCTCTTTCAGTCCAACTCACCTTACAGCATGGGTGTCAAACTCATTGCATCACGTTGCCGTCACGTGACGTATGTGACATTTTCCCCATTCACTGAGCTAGGGTGGGTGTGGCCTGTGTGTGACGCACCTGGCCCGTGGGCCATCAGTTTGACACCCCTAACCTACAGGTTTCTCATTGTGGGGAAAATAGGAGGAGAAAGAAGTACTAGGTATAATCACTTCTTTGCATTATTTATAAAAATTATAAAGTCAGGATAAAAATAAATCAATAAAAAGTAAGCTCAAGAACAATTCATAGGCATTATGAAGATGAATAGAGGAAGATGTTCCAATTAAGGTTATGAATCTGTTACAATCAATAACTACTAGTGTCTTATTGATGTTCCGTGTTCAGCTTCTTCATACAGCAAGGCTTCCTTGTGCATGCTAACTATTTCATGGAAATTTTTCTTAAATGAATTCTCAAACTGAGAATTATAAGAAATTAAAGTTCCCAGCATGTTCTTATTCTGAATCTTTTTTTTTTTTTTTGAAGTGGTGTTTTAAGAAGAATTGGAAATGATGAAAGAGACAAATTACATTTCTCAAAAACATTTTTTTAAAATTATCTATGAAATAAAACACCCAATTTCAGATCCATTATCAGAAGCCATAATCAAATCTAGTTGTTTGCTTCCCACTGATGTCAGGAAGTCAGTGTGGCTCATGGATAATGCTTCCTCCCATAACCCTTATTTGACATCTTGTATTTTGGCAACACATCAACATATTGCCTGTGCTTTCGCTGACTTTTTTTTTAAAGGCTGCCTCTCCAAAAATAATAGTAAAGCTATAGTTTGAAGGTCAGTGTAGCCGTGAATTGAGGAAGAATAGCTTGTGCTATTCATTTTTTTTTAAAAAAAAATATTCATTAAAATCTTAATTCATTTAAAAATCAATTCCTCTGAAATTTCATCTTTTTGTAGCCAACAATAATTAGCACAATCAGGCTGAAATGTGGATATACCATGTTTCCCCCAAAATAAGATAGGGTCTTATTTTCTTTTAACCCCCCCCTAAATAAGCATTTGGTCTTATTTTCGGGGAGGTCTTCTTATTTTTGAGATGCAGGTGGCGTCAAGCATGGTCACCTCATGGCTACTGCTGTGTTGCAATATTTTCACGAAGGGCTTATTTGGGAGGGGGGCTTATTTTAGCGCATGTGCTCAAAAGCCCAATTGGGCTTATTACCTGGGGAGATCTTATTTTATAGCAATAGCAGTTAGACTTATATACTACTTCATAGGGCTTTCAGCCCTCTCTAAGCGGTTTACAGAGTCAGCATATTGCCCCCAACAATCCGAATCCTCATTTTACCCACCTCGGAAGGATGGAAGCCTGAGTCAACCCTGAGCCGGTGAGATTTGAACAGCCGAACTGCAGAACTGCAGTCAGCTGAAGTAGCCTCCAGTGCTGCATTTAACCACTGCGCCACCTCGGCTCTTCAGGGAAACAGGGTAACATTTTAAATTATATAAGTGCAGCGTCACAAACTGTAATCCTTATATGCTCTTATTTGTCTACTTTAATTTTAGGAGATGTTTTTCATCAGAAATACATGGCATATTTTTTTTTAAAAAAATATCCAGATCAAATATATAATCCTAAAAAAGTTCCTCCTTTGCAAGATACAATATATGATACTATCCATTACATAGTTCCAGGAAGTTGTGCATAGAAAACTAGTGAGAGTTTCTATTTTCAGTATCTAGAAAGTCTGTGAAAAAATGTTTCTCTTGACAGTCTCTGTTACTCTGTTACTCTATTACTCTGTTATAATATTGGCTAATAGGAATGGCAGTTTCTTATGTTCACATGACTTAATGTTGTTTTTGCCTCTGTTCTGGTATTTTCAAATCAGTTTGATGATGTCTCATAAATGTGCTCGATTATATTTCATACAAACAATGAACTGCTTCAAAATTATTCAACATTTACCTTGATCATGACCTTTGACATGGAATATTGGAGAAGGGGCTAGAATTTTAAATACAGAATATTCATTTAAGTCCTTCCTTCCTCTCTTTCTTCACTACCTCCCTCCTTTCATTTTCCTTCCTTCTTTCCTTCCTTCCTCACTGTCTTCGCTCCCATCCTCCCTCCTTCTCTCTATCTTCCTTCCTTCTTTCTTTCTTTCTTTCTTTCTTTCTTTCTTTCTTTCTTTCTTTCTTTCTTTCTTTCTATGTTGATAAACAACTCTTTTCAAAGATGCTTTTTATTTATACCAACACACCACACTAATGGATAACCATTAATAATCATTCAGAGTTTTCAATTCAAATTGTGTTTCTACAGTTATACTGATACAAAAATGCACAATTGGGATTTGCTTTAAAAAAGGAAATTTGAAATAGTTGACATAATGTCTAACTTTTCCTCAAATTCTAGAACTGTGTATTGGTGTGTGCCAACAATTGTATGTGGGAAAAACAGTGAAATTAAAAGCTTGTATTACGGTGTTAATTCTAAAAGTAGAGTGATTAAAGAAATATGAATACAGTCTTTGGCTTCAGTCTGAGGTGAATCACAGCTTCTGATATGTCCATTGGCTGTGCTACTGATAATCCAAAGTATCTGGACAATTCTAGTTTGTGGAAAAAGTGCTTCAAGAAGAACAACAATGTGATTAACTCATGTGATGTGAACAATATATGATAAACTCAGTTTTGGAATGATATGAAATACATTCCAAGGACAGTTGTTTTTATCACCTGCTGTAACCAGACATTTAGCTAAACAATCGTATTTCTGGAATAAACCTAGACAGGAAGATGCATAATAGCTATGAATTCCTGGTTGGTGTCATCTAAATCGAGATAACCCTGAGTAGAAGAGCTCCTGTATTTAAAAAACATGTGATCTGAAATTTCTTTTATTTCAAGAATATGTCAAGGACTGCAAAAATTCTAGCACCACCTACTGGATTACATCTCATATATACTAATTTTATAGGTAAGAACCCAGCAAATTGGGATTTGATCATACAGCTAATGCTCCATTCCAATAAACTTTTCCATGACTTCTTCTATATTGCTGTTAAATATGCATATTTGAACCCAGAGCCAGATCATCCATTCTTTTCTTATAGCAAGGGGATGTCAGAGAAAAGTCATGCTTTTCTTGCTTCTATTGATTTAGGAGTTCTGGTGTCCCAAAGTGTACAGATAGCTTTAAATTCTACTGCAGAGATTATAAAGTTTTAAAAATAAAACTCAGTGTCTTATTCATGTAAATTACATAAAGATTGCTATGTATAGCATTTTTATTTGGATGTTCTTATAAGCAGCTATGTTTCTGCCACAACAACTATCTTGTAAGTAGTTGGGCTAAGAGAATGACTGCTCAAAAGTCACCCAGTTATATTGACTAGCCACGCATAATATACCGTATTTTTTGGAGTATAAAACGCACCAGAGTATAAGATGCACCAAGGTTTTAAAGAGGCATTTTTTTTTTTAAAAAGTAGGTAGGTAGATAGAGGGATAGAGAGGGAGAGAAAGAGAGAGAAATACAGTAGGTAGGTAGGGAAAGAGAGTGAGTAGTTAGGTAGGTAGGTAATTAAAGAGAGAGAGAGAGAGAGAGAGAGAAATACAGTAGGCAGGTAGGGAGAGAGAGTGTGTAGATAGGGAGAGGGTTAGAGAGAGGGAAATAGAAAGAGATATATAGAGAGAAATACAGTAGATAAGTAGGAGGAGAGAGAGAGAAATAGAGAGAGGGAGAGAAATACAGTAGATAGGTAGGGAGAGAGAGAGTAGGTAGGTTGGTAGGTAGAGGGAGAGGGAGGGAGGGAGAGAGAGAAATACAGTAGATAGGTAGGGAGAGAGAGAGTAGGTAGGTTGGTAGGGAGAGGGAGAGGGAGGGAGGGAGAGAGAGAAATACAGTAGATAGGTGGGGGGGAGAAAGTAGGTAAGTAGGTAGATAAGAGGGATAGAGAGAGAGAGAGAGAAATACAGTAGGTAGGTAGGTAGATGGGTAGATGTTTCCAGGTGTATTTATCCATTTGCTGGAGAAGGAAATCGCTGACAATCTGCAGCACCTAAGACTTTGTTTCTGCTGGCACAGCACTTGATCAATGTAATTCTCATCAATCAGTTAAAGAGCTTCTCAAAAGGAAAAAAAAACATTTTCGCACTCTGCAAACATCCCCAAAACAGCCCGTTTTTCACAAAAATGGCCCCCTTTTTTCCAAAAAAAGGCATGAATAGCCTTGGAGGGGCTTGTAGAGTACTCCGGGGGGGGGGCAAAAATGAGCAAAAAACCAGCCCATTTTTCATGAGAACGGGCCTGTTTTTTGTCAAAAAAATTGCATGCATAGCCTTATGGAGGCTTATAGAGTGTTGCTGGGGGCTGGGAGGGCAAAAAACAGCCTGTTTTTTGCTCATTTCTGCTCTCCCCAGCCCCCAGGAGCTCTCTGAAAGCCTCCATAAGGGTGTGCACAGTCATTTTGGTGAAGGGGCGGGGTTTCGGGAGGCAAAAAATGCTGTATTTGATGTATAAGACGCACCCAGATTTTCAGCCTCTTTTTTGAGGAAAAAAAGGTGTGTCTTATACTCTGAAAAATACAGTAAGTATTCTCCTGTATGCCAAGGACAATCCAAGGTATGGGTTGACTTTTCCTTTCTGCTCTGAGACTGAGTCTAGTCAATCCTCTGTAGTCATGCCTCTCTTGCCTGTCAGACCCCAGTTTTGACTCAGTCTTGGCTCAGAGACACGTTTGGAAAATAGCTCCTCAGAGACTCAGGACTTAGAACAAAAAGGACAGAATTGATTCCTTTGATTCTAGCTCATCTTCAAACAGTAAGGCCTTTGGCCTTGTGTAAGCCTTCGCAAGACAGCGAATGGCTCAGCTGGCTCCCCAGTCAGTTCAGCATAGCAGCCTTGCTCAGAACAGTTTAGCTGGCTCCCCTGGTCCATCTGGCACAGCCACCTCATTTTGAACTGGTCGCTGGCTCCCCGGTCTGTCTGACACAGCCACATTTGACCCAGCTGAGGTCTAAATCCCATGCTGACACATATTTATGAGTTCTAGAGTTTTGCAAATAAATACAATTGAATGGAATTATATTTTACGGTCAAAAGACCTTGATTCACAAAAGGGGAATTGTATTCCTAAAGGAATAACTTTCTGATTATAATCTTTCTTCTATCCCTAGAAAAGAAACTTTATAACTGCCTGCAAACTGGAAAATATGGTGTTTATATGGGTACTTCTTCTGCATAACCTCAATAAAATCGATGTCCAGAGCAGTCAGTGCTGTGAAATAAATAATAAGCCATTGGATATTTTTGGACAACAAAGTATAATATATGAATTGACATACTGGGATAATTGTACCTAGGGGAGCAAGTTACTAATAATTTATACAGTTATATATCATAATAAAAACATTACTGTCCAGAAAATATTATTGAATATTGTGAAAATATGGTAACTTAACTTTTCATTAATATTCTTTATTGTTTTGTGGTATTTCTAGTTAAATATTTCACTAAAGAAACTTGAACATACTACAGTTTTTTCAATGATCATATTTTAAATAATGTTGGAATGAAACTTTAATGGGATTCAGATTATTATTCCAAAGTATAATGTGTAAGAAAAACTATACTATTAGGATATTTTCCTATTAGATGTATTATTTATAGACACCTAAAATAGTAGCGTATTTTCCTGTTAGATATATTTTCCTATTTCTTTGCCTTTTATCCAAACTAATTGTTTGGCAACTTGTCCTTCTTGAACAGCTTCTGGGTTGTGTGTTAACTATCATATTTGATGAAAAGTATTTCTATTTTTATACGTTTAGCACAAGATAGAAGAACTGGGCTTGGAATAATCAAACCCATTTTTATATCCATTTTTTGGCTAGGTCTTACCGTATATACTCGAGTATAGGCCGACCCGAATATAAGCCGAGGCACCTAATTTTACCACAAAAAACTGGAAAAGTTATTGACTCGAGTATAAGCCTAGGGTGGGAAATGCAGCAGCTACCAGTAAATTTCAAAAATAAAAATAGATACCAATAATGTTTTTGAATATTTATTTCAAAGAAAAACAGTAAACTAGCGGTGTATTCAATGAAATACTTCACTCACCTCATGATGCTGATGTCCCGCTGTGATGATGATGTCCCGTGCAGCCGCGGGAGCGATGTCCCGCCTCCTATGACACACGGCACAGTGATTCCTATCATTGGATCACTGTACCAGAGGAGGTGGGACATCGCTATGTGGCTGCTTGCCATAACAAGGAGGAGGTGGGACATCGTTGCAGAGCGGCAGGAGGGGGAGGAAGGGGAATCGTAAGACAGCCCTGCATTACATTAGAACGTGAGGAGGGGGGATGGTGCGGTGCGCGCTGCGCGTCAAACTGACACAGAGGGAGGGGAAACTCACAGGGGCACTGGGCCATTCACGAGTGTCACCCAGCGGCATGGCCCCGCCCCTTTTTCTCCTCCATTTCGGGCAAATTTTTCACTGACTCGAGTATAAGCCGAGGCGGCTTTTTTCAGCCCAAAAAGTGGGCTGAAAAACTAGGCTTATACTCGAGTATATACAGTATATTTAGTCCTAAAGGTAAGAGAGGCTTGGAGTAATGGGAACATGACTTTATCACAAAACATATTCAGCTTAACCAGGAAATACTGCTTACAACTAAGGAGTGGTTTCAATCAAGTATATTCATCTTGGCCATTGGCATAATTGGCCATTATGCAGTGCTTGCCATGATTTGATAAACAATGCATGTACTGGGGAGATTTCTATGCAAATTAGACATCTTTCCTTACACTGATGAAAATGGAGCAAACAGTCTATTACCAGATTGCTAATTCTATGAAGTAAGTTGCTGTTAATGAAATCCCTCATTTTTATAATGATGGATGCCACATGAAAATGTTATTGATGCGAGAGTCATAAGATCTGTCATATCCCAATCTGTTTAACTAACGGAAACGAAGAATTATATTGCTTGTCTTATAATGGTCTTAGTTACAAGCAGAAAAGAAATCACATTATTACTCCTCTTCTTTCCTTCCTTTGTTAAAGTAGGCATATTAGGTAACGAACATTTATGAAATGTGAAGTACTGCAGCTATCAGAATCATCACACAATTTATAATTTTACACAATAGTTTAATTTTTACACTGTATATCATGGGATAAGCTTGCTTCTCCCTTTTCAAACTTTTGACAATAAGAATGTATTTTATTTCCAAGGAGGGAAGGAAGGAGGGAAGGAAGGAGAGAATGAGAGAAGAAAGGAGGGAAGGAAGGAGGGAAGGAAGGAGAGAAGGAGAGAAGAAAGGAGGGAAGGAAGGAGGGAATGTAGGAGAGAAGGAAGGGGGGAAGGAAGAAGGAAAGGAAGGGGGAAAGGAAGGAGAGAAGAAAGGAGGGAAGGAAGGAGGGAAGGAAGGAAGGAGGAAAGGAAGGAGGGAAGGAAGGAGAGTAGGAGAGAAGAAACGAGGGAAGGAAAGAGGGAGTGAGGGAAGAAGAAGTAGGACCGTTGTAAGATAAGATGGATCTATGGGATGGTAAGAAAGCAATCTTCAAGTATATTGTCAACTGTAGGGAAAAAAATGTTATAAATACATATTATTAATAACAGTTATGAGATCATATAATTGTGAATGTATATATGAAATTGATAAAATAAAATAATTTTTTTTAAAAAAAAGAATGTATTTTATTTCCATTGAACAATACCACCAAGCTGTATTCCATCCTTATATATGGGTCTATGTAAGTTTCAGATTTATTTTTCTTCAGAAAATTTACTTTGCTTGAATGATATTGGAGAATACAACCTCTATAAATTTGTGGAAGGTGAATGTATCATGGAAAAATATATATTCTTAATTAAGTACTGCTTAATTTATTAGTACTGCTTTATACTGCTTTATAAAACCTTAGCCAGATCATACGTGGAATACTGCATTCAGTTTTGATCACCATATTACAAAAAAGATGTTGAGATTTTGGAAAAAGTGCAGAGAAGAGCAACTAAAACTATTAAAGGTCTGGAGACTAAAACATATGAAAAACTGTTGCAGGAACTGGGTAGTCTAGAGAAAGGAAGGACTAGGGGTGATATGATAGCAGTAGTCCAGTATTCCACCAAGAAAAGGGTGTCAACTTATTTTCCAAAGCATCAGAAGACAAGAAAGAATAGAAGGAAACTAATCAAGGAGAGAAGCAAGCTGTGATTAAGGAAAAACTTCCTAACTGTGAGAACAATTAACCAGTAGAACAGCTTGCCTTCAGAAGCTGCGGATGTTTTATCACTGGAGGTTTTTAAGAAGAGATTGGACAACCACATGACTGAAATGGTATAGGGTTTCCTGCTTGAGCAGGGAGTTGGACTAGATCTCCAAGATCCTTTCCAGCTCTATTCTGATTGATTGATTGTTAGCACGGATCATTTAGTACACTTGGTATATACAAGACATTTTATTTGAGCAAAAATAAAGAACTCTTCCAGTATTTACAAGATAACACTAACTTAGGTTGCTTATAATGCTTTGCTTCCCCAGTTTGCACACTGTGTAGGGAAGATAACGAAGGTAGTTGCGACTTAGAATGGTATCATCCCCAAAAAGGAAAAAAAAAAGTGACGGTATAGATAATGTATTTTTTTTCTTACACTAATTTGCATGCATATATTCATATTTAGAAACCTCTATCAGTTTACTTCCCCTTCATCTTGTCTACTCATTCATCAGATTCTTTTCAGAGTGCGTATAATGCAAACGTCAAGATTGTTTGTATATGCATCCTGAGATTTTCCTACCACTGCTGAGGTTAAACATGTGGTTAGTAGAAGTGGACAAAGGAGTGTTATATAGTGTTCAGTGGGCATGGAAAAATGAGTAACTATTAAATATCATAAAAGCAGATAAATTATACTATGTATCTTAATGCAAGCATGAAAAAGAGACAGGGGGATATGCCTGAAGAGAAAACACATTAATAAGACTTGACATAACAAACTTAAAAAAACAATTCGTCTATCTAAAATGAGAAGCAGTAAAATAATAAGGAATTTTAAAAATAGGGAGTGTGCTCAGTATTACACAGTCAAGTTTGTTGTTTCAAAAAATTTATTGTCCCTACATTTTATCTTCTTCCAAACATGTTAGTCATTTTTTTTTAAAATGGTAATGGCAATTAACAGACCTCTTAGCACAAGCTGGAGAGAAGCATTTACTATGTACAGTTTTTAAGACTTCCTTGTTTTAGCAAATGTGCTAGCCTTGTTTTGAAAGACTCATAATAAACATTGTAAGAGATACCTGTAGTAATTCAGATAGTTCAAATGCTAAGTGTTTTTACAAGACCAGCATGCCCACAATTGCAGACTAATCCTTGTAGGAAGTTAGCACCCACCCCTCACCTACAAGAATGAAATACCCTAGGAAATATTAAAAAAGCAGAATATTATATTTCCCTGGATATGAAAAGGGAGAAACAGGTGTTCAAAGACCAAGTAGCTCCCTGCAGCTTCCTGGGGCCCCTCCACACTTTTGTCAATGGGTCATTGGGAGCCTGGGCCAGTCTATTCTACACAACAAAGGTAGGATTAGCCTTCTGCCCATCTCACCACATGACACCTGGGAGGATTGCATCAGCCAGCAAAACAAACTGACTTGGGTCTCAGGACAGCCTGCAGAGTTGCCGCTGCTTGGCCCCATGGGAGTCTGATAACCAATCAGAATACAAGTTCAAAGCCCATAGAAGGCAGAAAACCCAGGGACTCTCAGCAAGCCAGCCTTTTTCTTCTTCTTCAACATCTTCAAGGCATGTGATCCCCCTTTTCTCCAGGACCTCAAACCATGTGATCGTGTCCACCATTAAACCATCTTTCCAAACAGCCTCCATGTTTCCAGTGTCTTTTTCCCCACTTGGGACTGAACCCAGATGGACATTTCTTCCAACGTCCTTTTAACTTCAAGTAAGATCAATGCAGGAACTTACTACTATAATAGGCAAATATTTCTTGAGGTTAAGTAGCAAGAGAGGATTTTCGTTTGAGCTTTTTGTTTTTTTAAACCTCCCTCTGGAATGGCCATTGACTCTGGGGAAGGAAAGAATTTAAACCCACCCCCTAGTTGTGGAGTGAAATCTTCCAGGAACTATCAACGAATACAGATGCCTAGATGCTGTGAGTAGATAGGGTTTGGTTTTACTTTCCTTGTATTCGAGGCAAACATCTGGTTTCCTTCAAGAGTGCTTTGTGGAAAGGTTGATCTTCGCTTTAGATTATGCTAACGATTGTTACCTTATTTATCCTTATTCTCTTGAAGCCAGTTCGTTTCTCTGACTCTAATGCACATGTTTCCTTTGCTGTTGTGTGTTCTTAATAAACTCTTTTAAATAATCATTTTTGGTACCAATTGTGTTTAGGAGGTTGTCATGGATTGTGCTCATAAAAAGAGGTGTTTTTTTAATTGCAAGCAGCCTGCTTTCCATTCTGTACACTGCATGAACCAAAAAGAGAAAATATTGGAGGAGCCTTTTTTCTCAGATATGCCATGCTGAATTAGTATACTTTGGAAGAACCTTCATATTTTTTTTGTGGTTGTGATTTTAGAAATAATCAGAATTTGCCACTGTGGCCAATTTGTGCCTTGTGTAACTATGTTAATTACTGTAGCACTGGGAACAGATTTGGCCCCTTTAAAAGAGTATTTTAATCCAGTAGGGAACACTGTGGATTGAGGCTAAGCAAAAAGAAAGCAGAACTGGACCTTCCATCAAGGGATTATTATGGTTTTTTTAAATTGTTTTTTATGTTATTTCTACAATCATATTGTCTCTGGCTGAACCGGGCTCTCCTGCTTTTTCGTGTGTTTCTGAGTCAGGGCCCGCCCCTGAGGACCCTAACCACGGAGGGGCTCGCTGATCCCATCCTTGCCTGAAATGTTCCTCCTCAGCTTGCAGGGTGTTCCTTTCCCAGGACAGGATAAACAGTTTAGTATCCCTGATCCACAAGGTTCTGGGGTTGAGGCAGGTCTCCGTGCTACTCCTACCTCAACTGTTGGGGAAGATGATCTCCTGCATCTCAGTCGTTCCCTGGGCATGTCTTCACTCCAGAGAGTTGCAGTGGCTTCTCCTGCCCCATCAAAGAGCCAACAGGAGGAACTCATCCATGAAGGTGCAGGTTCCCCTGACTGTGAAGAGATCTCTCAAGTGGTGGCAATCGGTGGCTCTACTGAAGGGACACCTGTTCAAGGAGCCCACAAGAGTAGTCATCACGACAGATGCCAGCCTTGCCAGTTGGGGGGCACACATGGGACATCACGTAACTTAAGGCAAGTGGTCTCCAGCTGAAGCAGCCTGCAACATCAACTACTTAGGGCTGTGAGCAGCCAAACCCGCCCTGCAACATTTTCACCAGGACATTCTTCATCAACACGTCCTCCTGATGATGGACAATGTGGCCACCAAGGCCCATATAAATCACCAGGATGGCACCAGGTCCAGGAAGCTTATGGCAGAGGCGGAGGCCCTGGGCAGGTGGGCGGAGCATCACATTGCATCCATTTACTCCGACCACATCTCGGGAGTGGACAACACGCAGGCGGATTGGTTGAGCAGGACCACCATAGACAGTGCAGAGTGGTGTCTGGATCCGGCCCTGTTCGACCAGTTGTCTCACAGATTCGGCGCCTCCAGTGTTAGAGATCTGTTCTCCTGTGCTGTGCCATGTGTTTATGAAGTGGTTGTTTTGTTTCCCCAATTCCAAACTGTGGCCTTTGCTGTCTTCAAAAAGAATGTCTCTTTGTCTCTTAAATGCTGATGGATCGCTGAATTTTGTCCTAATGAGTTTTGAATGATTGTAAGTGGAGGATTACCTGAACAGTATTTAAGAAGATGCAAGTTGACCAGATGTTGCCTTTCTGTTGGGGAAGAAAGTTATGGCGGACTTGAGCCCAGGAGCGAAGATTGGGGTGAGATGAGATTTCTTACCAATAGGAAAAAAGCTCAGCAAAAGTGATTCACCGCCACTGTCCTTTAAAGAAAAAAATAACAGAGTTGTAAATAAATAGATCCAACTCAACGAGAACCTTAGTTGATCCCAAAGTAGTGCAGATAGTGTGTGTGTCAAAGTTCTTAAATGTTTTGAGAACAGGGGAGAAGATTTCATTCAGGACAAGTATGAAGTTATTGAAACCATTCTAAAAAGACATTTAAGGATGTTAAAGCAATTAAAAACCCAGGCATTTGCCAAATGTCAGCCCTTGGAATAAGACCATAACCAACTAATAGAGAATATGTTTTGCTTGTAGAAATTCCCCATTACTTGGCATCTCCAATTAAAAAAGAATTAGATAGCATATGATGAGTAAAATCTCTGCCTGAGGCTTGGTGCATCATTACTATTCGGAAAAAAGCATACTAAAAGAGAGTGACGGAGACAAACTTAAGGAATTATCTTATTTTCTGAAATAATCTGGGGCTGCAATTTGTCAGTAATTTTAAGATGGAGTCTGATAGGAAATCCTGGCTTCCTCTGAGAACATCCACACTTCCCAAAGTAATCAAATTATCCTCCTCTATTGCTTAACCTCTTTTATTAACTATATGTTGATTTGCCCTATCACCTTTTCCCTAGCCATTTCTTAGGTCATGCGAGGCGTTGCCCTGTCAGCCCCAGCACACATGTGCGTGCTGGCCAGCTGATTTCGGCCTTTATTTTCGGCCTCCTAGAAAGCCTCTGGAGCTGGGGACAGCGAAAAACGGCTCCACCATGCCATCGTGCGCCAAAAGCGCGGGGGGGGGGGGGTTTACACGTATATACGCAGTGGTCACGCATGCATGCGTGGGAGAGAGCGCATAGAATTATGGGTGTGGGCACACACATGCATTCCCCGCTTTTGGCATGCAATGGCAAAAAGGTTAGCCATCACAGCCCTAGACTATCCTCACCTACATGTTACATTTGTGATCTGATTTATACATTATGTGTTTTGTTTATGGTTTCTTGAACAAAGTTGGCTGAATTCAAATACACTGAAATATTTCCAAGCTTTGCATAATATGTGGACCGTATTCGTGTATCAATCAACTTCTAAAACGTAATACAGCATCATAATATAAGCTAGAACTTTTAGTTTACCAAATGTTTATGTTCAAATTTATTTCATTCATATTTTTTTTCTGAATGCTCCCCAAAAGCTCTTTCATACCTACATTTAAAAACCATTAGCATAAATATCCTAAAACATCTGTAAAAACCACAATAAAGAACTGACTTTGCAGATTATTCCATAACGAAGGTCCACAGAAAAAGCAGCATTTACCATCTTAGGTCCATCTGTGTCAGAATCTGCAAACGGGTTTTTGGATTACATAATTAATATACAAAATTTGTTATATTTCATTTTACAACCCTGGAAAAGGCTGTGACTAAGTAATCCATGTTTACTGAATCTTCTCCATAACTCCTACTCTTTATTCTTATGGGTAAAGGTAAAGGTTCCCCTCGCACATATGTGCTAGTCGTTCCCAACTCTAGAGGATGGTGTTCATCTCCGTTTCAAAGCCGAAGAGCCAGCACTGTCCGAAGATGTCTCCGTGGTCATGTGGCCGGCATGACTAAACGCCAAAGGCGCACGAAATGCTATTACCTTCCCACCAAAGATGGTCCCTATTTTTCTACTTGCATTTGTACATGCTTTCGAACTGCTAGGTTGGCAGAAGCTGGGACAAGTTACAGAAGCTCACTCTGTTATGTGGTGCTAGGGATTCGAACTGCCAATCTTTCTGATTGACAAGCTCAGTGTCTTAACCACTGAGCCACCCTGTCCCTTATTCTTATGGTTCTTTACCTTTAAATTGAGTTAAGGTAGGTCAGCCTTTTAAAAGAGGTTTGTGTCATCTGAGAACAGCTATTTCTAAGGAATGGCTTACAGATCTTACTATCCTCCATTGATCTCTGTTCTGGCTAAGTGACTATCAGCCTAATTGGACCAAAGACTGAGAGGAAACTGGACAAAAGGAGTAGAGGCGTGGCTGCAACACTTTTCTCTCAGTCTATGAACAATCAGGATTGATAACAGCCCGATGGTAGCACCTCCCGCTCCCCATCATTAGAATCAACGTTCAAGGAAGTACCAATTTTCGTTCCTCAAGGTTCAACTCCTGTTTCAAGATGCTTATAGTAAAATGTCAGGGTGAGAGCTGCATATAAACTCATCACGAAGGTATAATATATTTTAAACACTGTAATTTTTCAAATAGATTACAAAAACATTGATAATTTTTTATTCTTCTCTTCCTTGTTAGCATCTATCTCTTCCCACTTATAACTATAGCCATGTTGCTTGTATCTTTCAAATTATATTGTTTTATTTGTTTCCTAGTATGATTTGATAGCTTATTAGTAACCCTGACTATCACTAAGTGTTGTATCTTTTTATTCTTGATGAATGTATTTTATTCTCCTTATGTACACTGAGAGCATCTGCACCAAAGACAAATTCCTTGTGTGTCCAATCACACTTGGCCAGTAAAGAATTCTATTCTATTCTATTCTATTCTATTCTATTCTATTCTATTCTACTCTACTCTACTCTACTCTACTCTACTCTACATTCCATTCCATTCTATTCTATTCTATTCTATTCTATTCTATTCTATTCTATTCTATTCTATATTATTCTATTCTATATTCTGTTCTGTTCCACTCCACTCCATTCCATTCCATTCTATTCTATTCTATTCTATTCTATTCTATTCTATTCAAACATTACTTTCTCCCTGCTCCAGAATACATAGTATTGAACAGAACTAAGAGGGTAGCAGAGCAAATGCTGTCTTATATGGCATGCAACTTTCAACAACAAACACAGAGAATTTGAGGCCCTGATTCTCAGCACAAAAATTAAGGCATTAAAATTACAAGCTTGCCCTTAATTTCGTTGGTTAAATGCTGAAGGACATTTTACAAATGTGATTCCATTTCTTATGTGATATACATAAAAAGCCCCAAGAACCTGAGGAAAGACAGTATCATATGTTGCACTTTGGTGGTATTTAAAGTGTACGTTGGAAAATTCCTGAAAGCATGTTTAGGTTCGGTTTACACGTTCATCTTTCTTGCCATAGCTGCAAGGTTTATTTTTCCAGTAAAGCCAATATCCCCCCCCCTCCTATTAAAAAAAAAAAACAATTTAACAAGAGAGTAGAGCAACAACACAAAAGCAGGCTCCAGAATTCCCTATCTACTGAGTTGGATCTCTAAAACATGAAGGCAGCTCTAGGGGAAGTTGTCAGTTCTCCACACTTTTTTCCTCCCAAGTTTTTAAGGATTATTATAAATCTAAACATATCTACATAGATTCCTTTATATCTGCAGAAGAAATACTTTGCACAACAACCACATTATCCTGCCTGATGAAATTGCTCACTCTTTAGGAGTGTTGTAGCGTTACAGAGCTTGTTCAACAGAAAGCACTCAAATTAAGCAGCAACACAGACATGCTCCTGAAATTGAAATGAGTTTAGACACAGGATCATTGATGCTGTAGATAAGAGTATGGGGAGGCAAGACAAGGCAGAACCATGTTGGCTTGTGCGTCATCAGGGATGCGGGGGTCAATCAATATTTGCCAAATGGAGTAGAAAACACTAGGCAGGATGAAATGTGTCTTTAATGCATCACAGAGAGGAAGCAAGTGAAAGATTGCACATTCATATTGCTTAACACACTAGGTGGGCTAATATAAATAAATGGTTCCGCCTGTGCACAATGCTTGATTGCTGAAGAGTACTTTGAGTCTCCGCTTCCCCTAGCAACCAGGACAGTGACTGTAACAGCAAATGAAAATTAACTGGAGATTGGAGAGCAGTTACCTCTGGGAAGAAGTACGTACTAGCATAGTCTGGTCACTGTTGCCTGTTTTAATCACACCATGAATAAGCTGGTTTAGTGGTAACTTCTAGGTGTACTGTGCTGGACATTCGCAGGTGGCTCAATTTGGAAATGTCTTCGGTTCATGGCTCTTTGCTAAAATAAAGTACAATAATAATAAAGTAGTCTGTTTTTTAAAAAATAAATAAATAAATGCAACATAGATCATTGCCACAAAGAAGGAGTCAAGCTATTATCCAAAGCACCTGAGGGCAGGACAAGAAGAATGGGTGGAAACTAATAGCAATAGCAGTTAGACTTATATACCGCTTCATAGGGCTTTCAGCCCTCTCTAAGCAGTTTACAGAGTCAGCATATCGCCCCCACAGTCTGGGTCCTCATTTCACCCACCTCGGAAGGATGAAAGGCTGAGTCAACCTTGAGCCAGTGAGATTAGAACCGCTGAACTGCAGATAACAGTCAGCTGAAGTGGCCTGCAGTACTGCACCCTAACCACTGTGCCACCTTGGCTCTTGGCTCTTAATCAAGGAGAGAAGCAACCTAGAACTAAGGAGAAATTTCCTGACAGAACAATTAATCAGTGGAACAACTTGCCTCCAAAAAACACTGGGCGTTTTTAACAAGATATTGGATAACCATTTGTCTGAAATGGTGTAGGGTTTCCTGCCTATGCAGGGGGTTGGACTAGAAGACCTCCAAGGTCCCTTCCAACTCTGTTATTCTATTCTATTGCAAGATATCTGCCAACTTCCTCTAAGTCTTATTGATGGCAAACCTCCAGAGCTGCTGGTGTGCAGAATCAACCCAACCAAGCAGCTATAGAATAATAGATAATGTAATGAAGAATCACAAGCTCCTTCTATGTTATGTCTCTGTTTGTTTATTAAATTTCTACACTGCCTATCACACCTAAGTGATTTTGGCTGGTTTGCAACAATATAATGAAGTGGTATGAACACAGGACTAAAATCACAGTTTAAAAAACAGAATGAAAACAAAAACCAAGGTTAAAACGTTAAGCAATTCAGAAGACTAAAAAAATTAGCAAGGCAGAGGGAGTGCCCTTAAGCCCCCAGCTATCCCTAGGGCTGCATTAGACTCTTAGGTACCCATGCTAATTGGCAGAATCAGGTCCTAATATTCTTCCCCAAAACCAGAAGAGTGGGGGCTTGCCTCATCATAAGATGTTCCAAAAGGCAGGGGCAATAGCAGAGAAGACCCTTTTCCTACATCCTGCCAATCAAAATTCTTTGAATGATGGGATTCACAGCATGCGCTGGGTGGGATGGGTCAATGTAATTGAGGTGAGACGGCTACTCACAAACCCTAGTCCCGTGCCATGAAGGGCTTTAAAAGTGATACCAACACCTTTTGTTAGCAGTTATAAAGCTCTCCCACAGATAACAGGGTTCTGGCTGTTATTACTCCATAGCCAAGTCCTGAATTTACAGGATAATAATGCCTGAGCTGTAATGACATAAGACCTATTTTATTTATTTATTTTATTTATTTCGTCAAGCAAGTATTAGATAACATATATAAGTGTAAACATGATCTTGAATACATAAAATGGATATGAATAAAAAGGAACATTAAGACAGAGACGGTAGGCATGTTGGTGCATTTATGCACGCCCCTTACAGACCTCTTAGGAATGAGGTGATGTCGACAGTAGACACTCTAAGGTTAAAGTTGTGGGGGTTTGGGGAAGAAACCACAGTCAGGTAGTGGATTCCAGACGTTGACCACTCTGTTGCTGAAGTCGTATTTTCTGCAATTGAGTATAGAACGGTTTACGTTAAGTTTGTATCTGTTGTGTGCTCATGTATTGTTGTGGTTGAAGCTGAAGTAGTCATTGACAGGTAGGACATTGTAGCAGATACTTTTGTGTACTATGCTTAGGTCCGACTGAAGACGGCTTAGTTCTAAGTTGTCTAAGCCCAAAATGTCGAGCCTGGTGGCATAAGGAATTCTATTGTGAGCAAAGAAGTGGAGTACTCTTCTCATGAAATACCTCTGGACTCGCTCAATTGTATTAATGTCCAATATGCAATGTGGGTTCCAGACAGATGAGCTGTATTCGACAATTGGTCTAGCAAATGTTTTGTATGTGCTGGTTAGCAGTACAATATTACCAGAGAAGAAGCTACACAAGATTAGGTTAATAACTCTTAATGCCTGTTTGGCAATGCTGTTACAGTGGGCTCTGGCACTTAGATCTAGGAAGATGCACTTGTCATTTGGTAAACATGAGATAATTAACATGTTGAATGTTAAAGAATTGCTGTTTTGTAGTCAAAACCAGGAAATTGTAGGAGAAAAAGAGGCAGAGCAAAGAGTGGAGTTAAGAGAGTAATCAGTCTGGAGTCATTGCATTGCCATAAGCAATCCAAGACTTAGAATTAGAATAGCTTTATTGTCACTTTAAATGTACACTAATCAGCATACATTAAAATGAAACTCGGTTCCATACAGTTCTCAAAGGGTCACCACCTCCAATATACACTACTTAAACATGACAAAAATATAAATAAATAAGTGTATACCCACATATATATGACACAGAGAAACAACAAATTCTAGTTTGAATGTATACATGTACAGTACACATGTATACATCTACGGATTGTGTACATGACACAGGATATATACATCTACAGAGGTCCAGTCCCTTCTGAATTTTGTTAACTCTTATGCAGTGCCAATTTACTATTGAGTGTTAATTGACTACATTCTTCTGTATAGACTTGAGAAATACTCCTTCTGGACTGGAACTTAACATATGGTCCTGGCCCCTTTGCATCTGACATCAATCTTCCATTTGACTTTTTTTATGGAATACTCTCGCACAGTGGCTCTCAACCTTCCCAATGCTGCGACCCTTTAATACAGTTCCTCATGTTGTGTTGACCCCCAACCATAAAATTGGTCTCTCGGTTCCTAAGACCATCGAAGATATGTGTTTTACGATGGTCTTAGGTGACGCCTGTGAAAGGGTCATTCGACCTCCCAAAGGGGTCCCAACCCACAGGTTGAGAACCACTGCTCTAGCATGATTAGAGCCGAGGTGGCGCAGTGGTTAGGGTGCAGTACTGCAGGCCACTTCAGCTGACTGTTATCTGCAGTTCAGCGGTTCTAATCTCACTGGCTCAAGGTTGACTCAGCCTTCCATCCTTCCGAGGTGGGTGAAATGAGGACCCAGATTGTGGGGGTGATATGCTGACTCTGTAAACCGCTTAGAGAGGGCTGAAAGCCCTATGAAGCGGTATATAAGTCTAACTGCTATTGCTATTGCTATGATTGTCTATGCTGTCTGAAGCCCGCAAAGTTAAATCCAAGGGATTCTACAGTATTTTCCTAGATTAATCTGGTCTTCGGAGGCAGGATGGCCGTCTTAGATCAGCAAAAAAGGATTTAATAGAACAGAACAAAACTAATTATCTCATCAACCACACACACCGTATATGCTTCTATTATGTAAAGAATGAAGTAACTGGTCTCAAAACAAGCTTATGACAAAATGTGCTTAGACTATTTTTAAGCATTTGATCATGTTGGTTGTTACATAAGTTTCACTTACTATATATAAAGTATTCAGTAAATAGTTCCCCATATTTTTAAAGTTCAATTTGTTTTCTGTCTTCCACATTTTAAAATAGGCCATGAAAGCATATTTGGATTTTTATGATTGGGTACATGAATGAGGTAACTATTGGTGAATTATTCTAGTCACTTTTTTGATTAGAAAAGTCTGTGTAAAAGCAAATATCTTTGTATATTCTTTAGCCAAAAAACATGCACATATTTTGCATTTGGTTTTGTAACACTATTCTATTTTCCTATCTAGTATATGCAATGAAAAATAAGAATATTACAAGCCTCATCCCACCACACCATCACCCAGATTTCTTTTCCTCCGCTGCTTTGGGATGTCATCATATCTCTAGTTTCATAACTTGAGAATGCAATATATTAAATTGTTTGATAACATTTGCTGTACAGAATCTCTCATATTAGAACTGAGAAGGAGACGCAGCAAGAAATTAGCAGCAGCGTTTGGCAGGGGCTTTCAAATGCGAAGTCATTAAACAATTAACAAAAAGTAGAAGCTATTCTACCATGGTTGCCTGAAGTGAAGATAAGCTGACATGACTGTAATCACGAAATGCAGTGATTTTATATTGTTTGTGTTCCTGCTTTGGGGAGTGGGGGGGCGGGGAGATCTTGCATAAATTTAGAACAAGTGCAAGCTTTGGTTGAAGAGTGCATTTATTTATTTATCTATTTATTTATTTATTTTTATCCCACCTTTATTATTTTTATAAATAACCCAAGTGGATAACACCCTTTCCTCCTGGGTTTTCATTCAGCAACAATTCTCTTAGCTGGGTTCGGCTGAGAGTAGGGGTGGGCTCCTGGGGATTCGTGCGGGTTCGGGTGATCCTCTAGCTAGGATTCTGCCCAGTTCAGCAAACCCCCAAATGCCACCCCTGGCTGGCCCCACCCACCCCTCCCCTCCCAGGAGTCTCCATGTGACCCATTCATCATGGCATTTAAGTGCAGGGCCAGCCTAGAAACTGGGTGGGTGGTGGGTGGGATGGGCCTATTGGAGGTTCCGAAAGTCTGGCCTCCGGAGGACCTCCAGAGCCCAGGGGAAGGAATTTTCACTCTCCCAGACTCTCCAAGAAAGCCTCCAGAGCCTGGGGAGGATGAAGCACACACACACACCCGCCATGGGGCAGGAGGCTGACTAGGCCATGCCCACTATGGCCATGCCCACCCAGCAATGGGGCAATGAAACTGTTGCTGCAATTTTTGAAGCCCATCTCTGGCTGAGAGAGGGTGATTGGCCCAAGGTCATCCAGCCAGCACTTTTATATAAGGTGGGAGTAGAACTCACAAGTCTCCTGTTAATTAACCAATTATAATGTTGGGTCAGCCAGTGGCTACAGTTCAGCTTAGAAGAAAGGATGAAGATTTATTAGACCAAATATGGGAGCTGCAGAGGAAGCAGCTATTCATAAGGGGGACCATCAAAGGAAAATGCTCAGTGGGGAAGAATTCTAATTAGAAGCAACAGACGTTTAATATTTTCTGTATCTCTGGTCCTAGAAAACAGCTTTGAGACCCTTGTCGAAGAAACAAAGTCTAAACATTTAAGGGAATAAAAAGAGACACTACAACAGGAGGGTAATCCCCAAAGAGCAGCGGAGATGAAATTGCACCTTACCAGAAGACAAAGTCATCGTTGACAATTTATTGCAACCAGGAACAAAAATTGGCTGGAGGCATTTATTTTTGAAGCCAACTGCTTCCAGGACCAGAGTTAAGGGTGTGTGGCACAGCAATTTGCAAGGCTTTTCGAGTACACGGGCAATTATCTCTCTTGCTAATGCATATGGAGACCAATACTGCCTAGAGTTAAGTACTAGGAGCTAGGAAGAACTAGGAAGGAAGTTAAAATCTTGCATGATCCAACATTCTTTCTCACTAGTTACTACTTATTAACAGGCTTTTATATACTGCAGCATTTCAAAGGACCATTTCCCAATGGTTTGCAAAAATAATATAGAATTAATGCATAGCCACAAATCACCAATCTGGAATCCATAATTAATGGCAGCACAGATCTAAGGATCTGTAGAATAGTTCCCTTTTGACAGCCTCCCCATATGCCATCTGGATAAATGACAACAAGCAGATTTATAAGACTGTGGTGGCACTAGAGAAACTCTCTTTCCTGATTCCCTCTCCACCAACTAAATTATAGAAAGAGCCTTAAAAATCTCCACCCAGGATTAATTTACTGCAGAGGCTGCTTCTGTTGAACCATCTTTCAAGGCAATAGAAAAAAAACGTTTAAAGGAAAATAATTCCGTAGGCGTGGGGAATGCTGTTGGTGAGAGATAGCTGGACATTTAGCATCTGTACTGGGTTATTCAAATGGTGTGATATTGGCACATGATGAATTACAATTCGTAAGGTCTGGAAGAAAAAAATTGCTTGGCAAAAGCATGGCAATATGATCAGAAAGACTTCAAACAGGACCTAGTGGAGGTTAAAAATAAAATTTTAAAGTATGGATTATATATAAAATGGGTGTCCTATAGAAGGAAAAATATGACCAGCTTTGATAGGGCCTGCTAAAGCATTCCGGAAAACACACACACACACACACACACACACAAAAACACACAAGATATGAAGAAATAGTTATAAATGAGCCAAGGTGGCACAGTGGTTAAATGCAGCACTGCAGGCTACTGCTAGATCAGCAGGTCAGCGGTTCAAATCTCACCGGCTCAGGGTTGACTCAGCCTTCCATCCTTCCGAGGTGGGTAAAATGAGGACCCAGATTGTTGGGGGCAATATGCTGACTCTCTGTAAACCGCTTAGAGAGGCCTGAAAGGCCTATGAAGCGGTATATAAGTCCACTGCTATTGATTGATATTGATATAACTGAGGCCTGGTAATTTCTGTCATTGCAATACTGGTCAAAATAATATTTCTTCAAAAGAAACAGAAGCAATAGAAAAAGAGGACAGATAATAAAACAGCCCACATCTGTTCAAAAATCATCTTTAAAACAAATCTAGTTTGTATTTTTAATATCATTTTATACCTGTTTAGAAATGCAAGTGAATTAACTTGGGAGGTGGGATGATCTCTAAGGAAGATTGCACAGAGATAGCCTGGAGTTGTGGAATAAATGTCAGAAAGGCTAATGTAAGAAAAAAAAGAATCCTTAACTTTTTTCTGCTTGGTTAAAGATGGCAAAATACTAACAGGTTAACAGAAAGAAAAAAAGAAAAGCAGAATTACTTAATTTTTCTCCATCTTCAAACAGGAAAGGAAGGGCCAGGTTTCACAACCTGTGTGCTGTGGCATCCTGGGGAGCCATAATAAACGCAGAAAAGTGCCACAAAATTGCACGCTACTAGCTCAAAGTAATTTAGTTTTGGCCTTAGGGACACTGCGAAAAAATTATTGAATTTAAAAAAAACCTCCAAGAAAGTTTGGGAACTTTTTGTCTAGAGAACTATAAACCAACTAGGTTCATATCGACACACGGAATATTATAAAGTATTCCTTAAAACGACTAAACTGTAAGTACCTTGAACACATTGCAGGGATTACTTTGGCAGCCAGGATACATTTGTCTAGAATACATTTTGACAAATTGATTAAAATTCACATTTTTAATTGAGTAAGTTTCTGAGTAGATTATTGGAATGCTATGGACATAATATATCTTGATTTCAGCAAAGATTTGTTAAACTTTAGGAACCTTGCTAAATTTAAGCTAGATATCACATGATATCACATGCACAGTGCTCGCGCATTACATCGGGGTGGGTGGGTGGGTGGAGCCTCCTGCAGCCGCCGCTATTGGTTCGCCCAAACTGGAGAGAACCGGCTAAATATCACCTCTGGGTGAAGTGCCACAATGTTTAATCCTGAGTACACGACTTTTTAGTGTTTTTATTAATGACTTAGATGAAGAGGTGAATGAAGACAATGCTTATCATATTTCCTTAGTTGAAAGCTGTTGCTCTCCTGTGTATTAAGAAGAAAAGGCAGAGCAACGGAAGAAAAAGAAGTATCCTAAAAATTGCTTAGAGGTTCAACATTTCAGATTTCATTCTTACTAATGAAAAGTGCTGGTAGATTCAAAAGCTTGCAATTTTAGAATTACTTAAATTGATATATTTTAGTAGTGGTTTTGTCTTAATTATTATTTTTAAATAGCTAATAAGGCTATACATTTTGCCCACAGTAATATAAAATGTTCTGGTTTCTGGGTTTATAGTTTGGTTTTTGTGGATAGAATGTAGATTTCTCAAAAAGACTCAAAATAATATGTTTGTTTAAACTGGAATCCATTTATACCTTGTGTTTTTGCACCATTTTCTATCAGATTTCTTAAAACTCCATTATAGCTCTCCCTCCTTCCCCAGAAAAATCAGGGGAGACAGCAGAATATCTGTTCACCATCTTTTTATTTCTAGTAATGGGCATCTTCCATCTGGAAGCACCAAGTAAATGAGACTGGTCGTATTTGCCTTCATAAGCTATTTTTAAAAGGTACTTAAAGGATAATGGCCCTGTCTGAAGACTATATGAACAAATCAACATTTTTGTGCATGATTAAACTCCAAACAGAAGCTGAAATATTAAGGCCACAGATATTATTTCGGTTACAGGGTAGGAATACAAAGGAATCACAACACCAAATCGTTCAAAAAGAGAGAGTAAAATAGGATTTCTGCTTTGTGAAATGAATGGTTATTTGTTCGAATGTAACAGAGCCCAGGATTTCCATTGTAAGTCATGATGGTCAAAAATTAAGTCATTCAGACTTGATTTTATGACTTTTTTTGCAGTGGCTGTTAAAAGAATACCCTGGTCATTAACTGGATCCATGTATTTTGAGCAGAATGGTTGGTGAGGGTGTTGATAGGAAATACTTCAGATTTCTTGGGTGACAGAGGTGGTATTCAGCAGGTTCTGACCACTTCTGGAGAACCGGTAGCGGAAATTTTGAGTATTTCGGAGAACCAGTAAATACCACCTCGGACTGGCCCCACCCCCATCTATTGTCTGCCTCCCGAGTCCAAGCTGATCAGGAGGAAATGGGGATATTGCAGTAACCTTCCCCTGGAGTGGGGAGGGAATGGAGATTTTACAGTATCTTTTCCTTGCCACACCCACCAAGACACACCCACCAAACCACGCCCACAGAACCAGTAGTAAAAAAAAATTGAATCCCACAACTGTTGGGTGGGTGGTGGCGAATGGGTATGAATGTGAATGGGTATGTATGTGTATATTTGTGTATTATGATAAATCTCTGAATGACTGCTTCTTTCACTCATATCCAAAGGAGGTATATAAAGACAAACCAATGCCCAAGCCAGAAATTTGGCCCATTCCAATTCTAAGCCCTATTTTTTAATATTGAAAAATGAGCATTTGCCCAGTTTTACCGTTTTCATATTCTTTTGATAGCATGTATTTCAGGGCACATAAGTCCAATGAAAGAAGTAAAGAATCATAGAGAAGTCAAATAGTAAAGATTTAAAGAGTTTTTCAATTATGCCAGGCAAAGAATCAAACCAAATAACAATAAAGAAAAAACATTTAAATGAGTTTTGCAATTAGACTTACTATGCTTCCAGTGATTTATATTGGAAAGTTTTCTATTCATTTTGATTTGTATTTTGTACCTGAAAGATAATCAAAGGAACACATTCAAATATATTAAGATTCTGAGACCTAAAGCTAGAATACCAAAATGTTCTGAACAAAACATGTCATGATCTTTTCTAATAGCTTATTCTAAATTTCAGCATTCTAACAAAGTTTGAAAAATTGTTATAATTCCCTAAGGCTGCAATAAAGCTGATGAGAAAGTGACAGCTGCCATGATATCTGCAAGCCAAATGTTTCTCTTGAGAAATTGACTAGATAAAGTGGTATTAAAGTGATATCCCCTGACCAATAAAAACTGTTTGAAATTCTGTAGTTCCAAGCACCAAAATGTAATCTTCAGTAATAATTGGCAGGCTGTTTGCATAGTTTCTCTTAATTTATTCTTAGTTTTATGCATTCCTATATACTTTATAGTTAGATTCTTTGGGGGGGGGGGTTGTCTTTTCCCAAGGAAGATTGCATTGCTTATCAAGAGCTATATCTCTGATAATAATTTTTAATTAAAGATCACAGGCATTCTGAACTCACCCTTTTGGATTTACATGTAATATTAAAATAGTTTATTTGTTTTCAACTTTGTTCAAAATATTAAAGGAATCCATAGCGGCTTGTTCAACAAGTCATTGTTCAGCAAACCACATGATAGTGCAATATGTGATCTCAGTTCCCAGTTTTAAAAAAGTAAAATTTTGTTGTTGCTGCTGATGTTAGTTGCAAAGTCGTGTCCGATCCATTGTGACTTCATGGGCAATGCTCCTCCAGGCCTTCCTGTCTTCTACCATCCTCTGGAGTCCATTTAAGCTCACACTGACTGCTTCAGTGACTCCATCATTCTCTGTTGTCCCCTTCTTCTTTTGCCCTCAGTCTTTCCCAGCATTAGGCTCTTCTCCAGTGAGTCCTTCCTTCTCATTAGGTGGCCAAAATATTTGAGTTTCATCTTCAGGATCTGGTCTTCTAAAGTGCAGTCGGGGTTGATCTCCTCTAGGACTGACCGGTTTGATCATCTTGCAGTCCAAGGGACTCTCAGGAGTCTTCTACAGCAGTGTTTTTCAACCACTGTGCCACGGCACACTAGTGTGCTGTGACATAGTGTAAGGTGTGCCGTGGGAAAATTACTTTATATATAGTCAATATAGGCACAGAGTTAAAAAAATTTAACATTTTCTAATGGTGGTGTGCCTCATGATTTTTTTCATGAAAAAAGTGTGCCTTTGCACAAAAAAGGTTGAAAAACACTGTTCTACAGCACCATAGTTCAAAGGCCTCAATTCTTTGGTGCTCAGCCTTTCTTATGGTCCAACCTTCACAGCCATACATTGCAACTGGGAAAACCATAGCCTTGACTATATGCACTTTTGTTGGCAGGGTGAGGTCTCTGCTTTTTAGTATGCTGCCTAGATTTGCCATAGCTTCCCTCCCAGAAGCAAGCGTCTCTAGAACCTAAGATCATTCCAATGTTGTTCAACTGCATCTGTAGAAGCTGGGTGGAGGAATATCCTAGAAAGAGCTGTAAGCATTTGCCTGTAAAGATGAGCCTGACTCAGAGGCATCAACTAAGTGAATGTGGTTAGGTTACTCCCTTTTTAGCCAATCTGATCTCATAGAACTTCGATGGAGAAGAACTGGAAGGAGTTGTGTGCACCGTATTTAGAAAATTAGGAAAAGACAATTTACAATAAGCCATGAGACTACAAATTCATCCTTCCTTCACCGGGCCATAGAATAGTTCTTTTTCTTCTTCTGTTCAATCATGCCAGGTTCTTGTAAACTGCAATCCCTAGTATTTGCTTGGCAAGATTTTTCAGAAGTGGTTTGCCATTGTCTGTCTTTTAGGACTGAGAGAGAGAGAGAAAGATGACTTTGTGCCTAAGGCAGGACTAGAACTCATAGTCTTTTGTTTTTTTAGTCTGATGCCTTAACCCAGTGGTTCCCAAACTTGGCAACTTTAAGACTTGTGGACTTCAAGTTCCAGAATTCTCCAGCCAGCTCTGCTGGCTGGAGAATTCTGAGAGTTGAAGTCCACAAGTCTTAAAGTTGCCACGTTTGAGAACCACTGCCTTAACCAATATACCAAACTGGCTCTCAGCATAGTTCCTGTTGATAGACTATTATTTGGCTTTAATTCTTCATTTGGTAATGAAATGAAATAACATTATTTGTGTTATTGACCCACCTCTTTGTATAAAATTGATATAGACACTAAATTCCTATTCCTTTAATATTTAGGGACAAAGCTAAAGGTTAACCAAACATACTCTATACAGGTTTATTTAGATCTATAATTATGACAAACTGGAGGAGCCATGTATTGTCAACTCGAAGCAAATGCGAATAGGAAAAAAACAGACTGAAAAATATTTGCATGCTATACCGATTTAACATGTTTAATGTATGGGTAACTTAACAGAGAAGCTTGCAAAAGTAGTTTTGTTCAGTAATATGTGGAATTGTGTATACAGTTAGTCCTCAATTTACGACTATCCACTTATCGACTGTTCAAAGTCAGGACAGGGTTGAAAAAAAGTCCAGTCCGGGTGGGTGGCATGCGGCTTTCCACACTCCGTTTTCATTGGCAGAGAGTTGCAGGAAGCTGTCGCAGCAAAAAATGGGGCGCAGAGATGGTGCGCAGCCCTCCCAAGTTCCATTTTCTCTAGCAAATAGCTGCAGGAGGCCATCACGGCTGAAAACGGGGCCCAGGGAGGCAGCGCGCGGCCCTCCCAACCTCCATTTTCACTGGCAGAGGACTGCAGGAGGGCTAGCAAAGCAAACTTAAAACAAAGGGAGAAATGTTTCCCCTTTTGGATTTGAGCATGGAAGAAAGGGCAAGAACGGGAAAGAGGAAAGACAGAAAAAGAAGGAAAGATGGGAAGGGAGCAAGGAAGGAAAAATAAGGAAAGAGGGGAAGGAAGAAGAAAGGAGAATAAAGAGGGAAGGAAGAAGGAGGAGGGAGGCAGGGAGGAGATTATAATGATAGTGAGGGAGGAACAGAGGGAAGTCCTGCCTTAGCACTTGGCCACCACATGTGCCCCCGACATCAGTGATGTCGAGCTGGCCACGCCCACCCTAGCCACACCTATCCCGGTCCCCCAGAGGTCAGAAACAACCCTGATGCGGCCTCAATGAAATTGAATTTGACACCCCTATCAGACGCTCTACTGCAAGCATCCTTCTATTAAAGCTGAAGCTCCCCCTTAGCTGACACTGTCCTTGCTGTGTAGGAGCTGGTAGGCTCAGTGGAATGTAAATGCCTAACATGTTCTTAGCATAACAAAGACTCTTCAGAACGTATTCATTCACTTTAGATCTATTTGAGAGATGTTGTCTAGTTTAAAGGGTTTTTGGTTGGCTTGCTGCCTTGCAATGATACACAAATAAAATAGTTGAGAGGAGGAACAGCTTTATTGATTTATTACACTTCAGTTTGCATTTATTCCCAGGCTGGTGAAGCAACTGAATATGATATAAAGCTGAACCAGAGGAAGTTCCCATGTTTGTTTCTGTGATAATAATCATGGTTGTTGCTCGGTTACAAAAAAAAAGAAGAGAAAAGAACAAAATTGAAAAATCATTTTTGCCTTTTCTTCTCGTGTTTTACAGTTTTTTTTTTCCTTTTTCTTGTTTTCTGTCACCATGCAAAGCAGAATGAAACAGATCCCTGCGGTTTTTAAAACAATTTTTATACCGATAGTTGTATATCCGTGGTGGGATTCAATTTTTTTTTACTACCGGTTCTGTGGGCGTGGCTTTGTGGGCGTGGTGTGGCTTTGTGGGCGTGGCTTTGTGGGTGTAGCAGGGGAAGGATACTGCAAAATCCCCATCCCCCCCCCACTCCTGGGGGAAGGTTATTGCAAAATCCCCATTCCCTCCCCATCCCACTAAATTGCTTTCCAGCTCCGTTCTCCAGTAGAGAAACAAAAGAAGATCATCTGGGAGGCAGAAGGGGCCGGGCCATTTGCTGGTTTTCCAAAACTACTCAAATTTTCTGCTACTGGTTGTCCAGAACCTGTTAGAACTGGCTGAATACCACCTCTGTTGCATACGCACTTCAGTTGATAAACCCGGAGGAGCAAGCTTCTCTTGACTTTGGTGGAACATGGCTGCTGCATTGGTTACAAAATACACCATCTGCCAGAAGAAATATTTCAGAGAAAGGCACAGCCATGACAAAGCAATAAATAGACATTTAATTGAGTTAATGACTGCTAATCCATATTAAAGGTAGTTTAGATTCCTTCGGGTCAAGCTCCATTCTTGTATGTAGTTTTTGTGAAGGTATGGTCATTGTTTGGCATCTTTTTGTCATACAGTAAATATGGCCATATTTTCACAAAAGACCCAAAACAAAATGTCACACAAACGTGTCAATGAATCAGAAGTTCACTGCTTCATCAGATGCCATGGCAATCAGAAGGAATTGCACTCTTTGGCAGTGTATAAAAAATATCAGTGAACCAATATAAAAAGCTAAATTGGTAAACCCATTTCATGACCATTTTAGAGGTATTAACATTGTAAAATTTAATTGAATTATCTTTTTGTCCAAAGTCATACATAATTTCCTTTTAAATAATACCTTTTGGAGTACGAAATTATTCAGCATGCAGTTGGCATTGCCTGCAAATTGATTAAACAGCTTTAGTAGTGCTAAATTCAAATGCACATTTAATGTACATTTAATGTTATGGGAATTTTAAGGCCATTTATAAAATGACTTACTTAAGAATCTTTTCCCAATATAAGTAAAATCCCAAATGAAAATGTGTATTTTCTATAGGCAGCCAAATTTACTAATCTATCAATATTAAATTCCTCTACTTCAAGTTCTACACAATTCTACATACTACTGAGGTAAATTTGAGCTGTGGTGGCGCAGTGGTTAGAATGCAGTATTGCAGGCTAATTCTGCTGACTGCAGACTGCCAGCAGTTCGGTAGTTTGACTCTCACCGGCTCAAGGTTGACTTGGCCTTCCATCTTTCCAAGGTCATTAAAATAAGGACACAGATGAGGGCAATAGGCTAACTTTGTAAAACTGCTTAGAAAAGGCTGCAAAGCACTGCGAAGCTGCATATAAGCCTAAGTGCTACTATTGCTATATCTTGTTAGTACTGTACTTGATAACTCTAATCTGTTCCACAAATGTTTGCGTGGGGAACCTTGTGTACAATTATTAGCAAATTGTGGATTGAAAAGTTGGTTTATCACTTAGATTGCTCATGCTGGTTGGAAATTCTGGGTGTTGTAATGTCTAAAGCAGAGGTGGTATTCAGCAGGTTCTGACCAGTTCTGGAGAACCAGTAGCAGAAATTTTGCCTAGTTTGGAGAACTGGTAAATACCACTTCTGAGTGGCCCTGCCCCCATCTATTATTTGCCTCCCAAGTCCCAGCTAATCGGGAGGGAATGGGGATTTTATAGTATCCCTCCCCTGCCACGCCCACCATGGCACGCCCACCATGCCATGCCCGCAGAGCTGATAGAACAAAAATTTGAATCCCACCACTGTTCTAAAGTACATTAGGAGACTGAAGGATAAAGAGTCAGCACCCAGAGTCACTATGAAATGTGATGAGTAGCAAATAAATTTAATAATAATAAATAAAAATAATAATAATAATAATAAAGATATAAAGATGCAGTTCATTCTTTTTCCCCCCAGTCAGGTTGAGACAACAGGAAACTATTTACAAACATGTTTATTTAACCAATTAGAATAGAATCTATTGTGAATGAAATGTGTCCAGATTCAGTGAACACATTGATGGGTGAGAATAGGCAAAAGAGTTATTTCTTTTTCTTTTTTTTGAGGGGGGGTGAGTAGGGAGTCTATTATTGTGAAAACCATCTCTTGTTTTGTACGTATTTGTTATTATCAAATTCCTCCAGCCGTAATCCAGCAAGCAATTTTTCCAAAGTTCAATGGAATTTAAAGAGTCTCTCAGACATTTTCACATACTGCGCCTCTATTCTAAGAAATTTTTTTTAAAAAAGCATTCTAAGTGGAATTAGGAAACCATCGCATTTCCAGTTTTAGCCAATTTTTGTCCTGATCAGGCAGAATCTAAGGAGTATCATTTATTTCTGTCCTTTTTTTTTTAGTCTTAAGATGTATTCTTTTTATTTTTAGAACTATGCTGTATCTTTAATCTGAATCTTTGACTATGTAAGTGAGTCAGAAGTCTCACTGCCTGGAGATACATGAGTCAGAGGAGCAGGAATAGTCTATTCTTCAAAGCACCGAAGAATGCAGAGAGGTACAAAGAAGTTGGACTGGTAGCAACATATACAAAAGGAATCATCTTGTATCAATACAAATGTTCATACTGCATTAGTTGATTTTTCCCCCTTTGTTGAAAGTTCTTGTTCCAAAAAAGATATCACATCTTAATTATTTTTATCTGTGACAAAAATGACATTGGGCCAATTCCTTGTCATCCTTTTTTTCCCCATGATTGTTTCTTAGGTAATGAAAAGGTAGGTCATATTGCCTTCTTTCCCCATTGTGATATAATCTATTCACCGGAGATAGGTGTAAGCCAGCTAACAAGGTTGAGTGCATACTTCTTCAGAATTAGATGGGTCTTGAATTGTTTTCCCCATAGAGGGTTTGTATTCATTTAGCCTCACTGCGAGAAAAAAAAAAGGCATAATTCTTTTTAACTCTTCTACTTTTTGAGGTGGCAGCTCACAACAAAACAGCATCAGCACACTACTAAAAGTATTCTTAAATCTGCTATAGGATTGTCATTTTAGGTCTTCCCCTGTCAAACATGTAAATACAAATACACAAATTCATTAATTTATTCTTTCATAGCTTTCTGAGACCTGAATCATTAGATTGCAATAGAATGGAACAGAACAGAACAGAATAGAAATCAAAGATGAGTCTCCCAGAATCACACGGTTGAATGGTTGCTTCTAATGCTGAGATGTAAGGAAGTGAAATTGCATCTTTTGGATTTGTCTACTTTATGCCACCTCACTAGTTGTGACTTTCATGTTCCCTTCCCCAGTGTAAAATGTAGTTCTTGGTCATTCAATGATTAGTCCTCACTTTGTAAGGAACAGTAATACAGGAATTAGTTCTAGATTTGAGGTAGCAGCAGTCATTGGTACCAATGGTGTCCATAAGGCAGGGATGCTCTTCCCAAGGGCCATGGCCTGGTACTGAGCCATGGCCCATTTGGAACTAAGCCATGCAAGAGGTGGGTGAGTGTCTGCCTCTTGCGCAAATGGAGTGCCACCTGCCACTCACAAGAAATTTCCTCTCCCACCCCCCTTGCCAAACCTCAAAGCTGGAAAGGTTGTGGACCACTGCCGCAGGGAATGGTCAAAGAATTAAGCTGATGTAATAGCACATGCAAAGGGTATGGCTTCAATTGTATTGTTAGAAACCCTCAATAGAGCCACTTTTTGTTGGTAGATAGGAAATGTTGTTATTGTTGTTAGTTGCGAAGTCATGTCCAACCCATCACGACCCCATGGACAATGTTCCTCCAGGCCTTCCTGTCCTCTATCATCCTCTGGAGTCCATTTAAGCTCACACCTACTGTTTCAGTGACTCCATCCAGCCACCTCATTCTCTGTCTTTCCATTCTTCTTTTGCCCTCAACCGTTCCCAACATTAGGCTCTTCTCCAGTGAATCCTTCCTTCTCATTAGGTGGCCAAAATATTTGAGTTTCATCTTCAGGATCTGGCCTTCTAAAGAGCAGTCAGGGTTGATCTCCTCTAGGACTGACTGGTTTGATCGTCTTGCAGTCCAAGGAACTCACAGGAGTCTTCTCCAGCACCATAGTTATGAAATATATACCTACAAAAGGTCATTTATGCATGGATAACATCCATACTTACCTCTCCTTAGTTTAGAAAAAGGCTACAAGGTGTTCTACCATAAGCAGAAATCTGCACTGAAGGAATGGTAGCTGTTGACAGGAAACATCTTTGATAGCGTTCTGATTAATTTATTCCTATCCATAAAGCATTATGGCTGCAACTTTCCTTTCTAATTATGTGCCTTAGATAGAGAGTTTTTCATTTTCAGGTTTTCGTTTTATTTATTTATTTATTAAATTTATTTATTAAATTTCTATGCCATCCATGACCCCTACTAGGTGACTCTGAGTTGTGTTGATTCAGAAAATTACCCTATGTAAACCCAAGCAAATCCATACGGAGACAACAACAAAAAATGTGTGAAAACAAATTGTGCAGATATTATAATTTGTTTTGTCATGCACATCATTCTGCAAGTTGGAAATTAGTTCATTCTTGTGGTCCATTGTGCCTAGAACCTATATGCTGGAGGTTTTTGTGAATTGGCTGTGACTTCAGAAGAAATATCAGCGATTAACTGGAATAGAAGTATTGATATAAAGTTAGCAATTTGTTATTTGTGACTTGGTTTATAGAAGGACACCATCTGCTCGTGAAATACTGGTAGTAAGTATGGCCAGAATGTTTATGACTCAGTGAGTGTACAAAGAATCCCAGGACTGAGTATAAATTTGTAGGAATTGCCATGTTCTCTCAATTCCATAATTCCTTTGAAAAGACTTCAATGACAGCTTGCATATTTTATATAATATACAAATGCTGGAGTTTCTAATTAGATTATTCCATTCTTTAAATTTGTAATTTGTAAATTAAATACAGTGTAGGTTTAGGGAAATAAAAGCAGTTGAATATTCAATGCTGGAATTGTCCTCCACAGCCTAGAATAAAGATATTAGAACAGAAAAGAAGTCAAAAGGACCAGTTGTAGCAAATAAAGTAATTCTCAGTAAGTTCACCACCATGTAGCTTTCCTTTATTTTTAGAAGACAGTAAGGAGCTTCACACTTACTCTCTCACACGATGGCATCAGATCCATTACTGATTTTATCACAATCTGGTAATCCACTCATCAAATATCAAATTGAGGGATCCCTTGGCTACTCTTCACTATCTATATCAATTACTATTTAAAAGAGAAGAGGTTGAAAGGCTTAAAGATTTTTTCATTGGTCAGAGATTATCTTTTTCACCTGACTGTCTATCTTTTTCACCTGACTGTCCCTCTAGAATGGTCTTATCAGATCTGCATCTCCGGACCTGTGATCTCCTGCCAATATTATCTGCCAGTTTTGAACAGAAGGAAAAACTCTTAATTAGTTGAATGAGGCCTTGGCCAATTGTGAAAAATAGTTTCCAGGGACTTTGTTAAAATCTGACTGTATAGTTCTTACGCTAATTCCAGTGCAATGGCAATTCCATTTGAATTAGTTTGTTGAGTGAATCTTAACATTGTGGCTTATACAATACAATAGCAGAGTTGGAAGGGACCTTGGAGGTCTTCTAGTCCAACCCCCTGCCTAGGCAGGAAACTCTATACCTTTTTAGACAAATGGCTATCCAACATCTTCTTAAAGACTTCCAGGGTTGGGGCATTCACAACTTCTGGAGGCAACTTCTGTTCCACTGATTAATTCTTCTAACTGCCAGGAAATTTCTCCTCAGTTCTAAGTTGCTTCTCTCCTTGATTAGTTTCTACCCATTGCTTCTTGTTGCTTATGTCTTAGTTTTTTTTAAATTTGATATGCACGTGTACTAAGTGCAGTACAAGATCTATTCCCCCCTCACCCACTTGCTAACAAACTATAATGTACCATAGGTTGAACTGAGACGGACAGGCCAGCATCAGTCCAAAAGTTTCAGGCTAATATATCATAGTCTAATTATCTGGTATCCTGACTTCTTTTTCTTTTGCCAGCAACTGTGGTTGGCATCTTCTGGGATAAAGTGATCTGCTTGCAGCTCTCTTCTTAGCAGCTCAAAAGTATCTGATCAAGAAGTGGTGAAATTCTTGTTTTTGTAACAGAGCTCATCTCTAATTGGCCCATATCACAGGAACTTTGGAAAGCCAGCTTCTGATTGGTCCTTTCCTCGGATAAATTTGTAATTGGTCTATTTTGAAGATATTCCAAAGGACCTTTTTTTATTGGTCTGTTTTTTAAACACTCTACTGCTTATTGGATCTTCGGGTGAGACTGTTGTAAATTTTGTATGATGTTACTTAATTAAGGGCTTTTTTATTTTGATGTAAAGCTGGAAACTTTACCTACCTTAAGCTTCAGATTCTCTCCATCTTGTTGATATATTTATAAATCTCAATAGCTTCTCTAGGCATGATGATTTGACATGATTGCTAATACTGGGTGACTTTAAATAGACTCATTATGTAGCAGAGCATGTTCAACCACTATTGATTTTTCATGTTGTCCTAAAAAGCGATATTTTTCATGGATTTTTAGTCAAATTATAATTCAATGTTCATCGGCTGTAGGTGCAAGATAGGTGATACATGGAAGAGAACTTCTTTCATCCTTAGATGGTTGAATCATTTCTTGGATTTTTCTGGTTGGTTTGTGGTTATAGTCGTCTTTCTGTTTTTCTAATAATGTTCCAGTTCAGTCTGTAATCTTCCCAATATAAAAGAAAAACACCTTGGTTACAGACCAAAATGGAAAATTACTGGAGAAAAACAACTTCAAAACTATCTATAAACCAATGGGGAAAATCCACAAAATGAACTGATCATCTAAAGATGACAGAAGTCATCTTTGGAATGATTGGTGCAAAGTTTCTCAGTGAGTTTCACTAATGTGGATGGACAGGAACTTGTATTTTCCTTTTCATAACCCATCATCTTAATTATTACCCCACACTGGCTCTTGTAAGCTGTTTAAAACCTTTGGGAATTAAGTACCAAACAAGCAAGTCAATGAATAAATCATCTGAACAATTTGTTGGTTGTAATAAAAGAGACTACACGTAGCTCAGGGTTGATCTGTGAAGCTCTTGGTTGTTTTCTTGCAGATGTTTCATTATCCAACTTCATATTTGCATTGGAAAAATCGATTGTGACAAAGTTTCAAATCTTTTCTAAAAATCATTTTGAGAGTGTTTTATGGAACACTCCTCCTCTAACATTCAATTGGAATTTGTTTTTCTGTAATTGAAATCCTGTGTGTCATGTCCACATTCTGCAACCTCTTCTGAATGGCATCCATTCATTCATTTGAAGAGAGTTATCGTGTCTTCCCGAGTCTTCATGTTTTAAAGCCGAACACACATTCCATTTCTCTCCTTGAGACTTAATTCCTTGTTCCTGTCTTCTGACTGTGTTCCATTTTTGGACTCCTCCTTACAATTTCATGTCAAAAATTGAACATAGTAATTAGTGGTGTCTGTTCATAAGAGAATAAAGTAGAAATTTTACTTCCCATAATTTTGAAACGTTATTCAGTTGATGCAGCTTTTTTTCGGTACATTATAATTCTGAGCCATATTTAGTTTGCAGTCATCTATTATTATTTATCCAGAAATTTCCCACCCTATACATTTAATGCATTTGGCTTTTGTTTCCTAAATTAAGAACTTTGCTTTTGTCTCTGTTAAAATTATGTTACTTTCAGCTCATTTTTTTACTCTACAAATATACTTAAAATGGTATTTCTGTCTTCAGGAGGCTTAACTTATTCTACCCAATTGTGGGTCTTTTTCATGTTTGATTACTATTCCCTTTACTTCTTTATCCAAGCAATGAATAAACACTACCAGAGAGTGCAGAGTACAGGAATGAATCTTGTGATATATGCTCAGCTTGATGGGAGACTGCTTATAACTTACAAAGTATTCCCCACATCATCTTGACTAGTTTGCTAATCAGAATGTCAACAAATAATTGTTGTGGCAACTAATTTGCTAAACCAAGATAAAGTAGTACCACAGTACTCTGCTGCTTCAAAACTCATTGAATTTGGGACTCGAAACATTCTGACATGAAAATGTCTTAGTACTCATCTTTGTTTGGTGCTGCAAAAGGAAGTGAGGGGACAGCTGCAGAGGTGCAGGGGGCAAAAGGAAGTGAGGGGACAGGAAGTCGGCCATGCTAGGAAGGTCACTGACATAGGAAAAGGGACATATAGGAAGTCCTTCCCAGCCAAAACCAAGGGGCACGTAGTAAGTAACATGGCTTGTTTGCTACTCGTCCTTTTTAGTACTCATCATGCTTCCCGGAACCAATTAAGCACAAGTATCAAGGTAGCACTGTGTATATTACATTGATGACATTCCCATAGTACTTGCTTTGCTCCTCCCTCTCATTTGGTCACTGCAGACCTTGTTGGAATAGTCCAATTGTGATGTGGCTCCCTCGTGGCAGCTGCCTTCTATATGGAGCAACTTACTGAAAATTAAGGCAATCATGCCATTTGTGTTCAGTTGGGAAAGCATGAATTTAAATTGCCATTGTTTTTGTATTGGGCAATATAAGAACCATAAAATTTTCCATTATTGAAAACCATATAAACAAAACTACAGAGCAGGAATGTTGACATTGAGACCAAACAACTAGCTATGGACAAAGTCCCTCATTAGGAGATTTTCAAAAGCACAATCAATAGGGTAGTTCTTTGTATTAAATACATTTCTTCTTTTTAGTCACTCAAGCTGACAGCCTGTGAGATGATTGTTTTATTCATTTTGTATTTCTAACTCTGCAATTGATTTTGCAGTTAAATGTAGCTATAATGGCAAGTTATAGTCTTAGATTACAGATTCTTATAAGTGCACATACATATCTTAAATCTTCAGGATTTTTTAATGCTTTGAATAGATGGTTGAACTCAGGAAATAATCACTTTTGGGTCTTCTGAGAGCCTAGTATTAAATTATCCCTTTGTCACAACTTCTTAGCTTGACTTAATATAATAGAAATATAGTGCTGAAATCACAATGAGCGCATATAAAGGAAGAGAGCCAAAAGTTGGCTCTGTTGCTTCTAAGTCTCTCTCTCTCTCTCTCTCTCTCTCTCTCTCTCTCGCTCTCTCTCTCGCTCTCGCTCTCTCGCTCTCTCGCTCTCTCGCTCTCTCTCGCTCTCTCTCCCTCTCTCCCTCTCTCTCTCTCTCCCTCCCTGTCTAGCTTCTGCCCATTATGGTGTCATGTGATCTTCAAAAATATTTCCTAACCTTTGACTAAATGTTCCCATTAGATGAACAGTTGGGTTCTTTCATGGACTGCTACCAATTAGAATTCTACATTTCTCCCCTTTATACTCCGAAGGTCAGATCAAGTGACACAGAATGAGCCTTTTTCAGTTCTGTGGCCCATAAGTAGTGCATTTGTTATTTGTATTTATATCATACACTTGAGAGCCTAGTTTGGTCTAATGGGTTTAGGAACCATGTTAAAAACCAGGAGACTATGAGTTCTAGTCCCACCTTGGTCATAAAAGCTGGCTGGGTGACTTTGGATCAGTCTCTCTTTCTCAGCCAACGAAGATCAGGTACAGGCAAGAAACAGGGCGGTCCATTCCCTTTGCAACCAAACAGATCGATGTTGAGTTAATCTGAAAAAAGCAGACCCTCCGGGACCAAAAGGCAGTGTACATAGCAGAAGTGGGTTCCTACTAGCTATGACCGGTTCGGCCAAACCAGTAGTAACTTGGCAGCCTGGGTTACTGGAACCGGCAGCAACCCAGGCCTGCCACGCCCCCAAACTGGTTCTCTCGGCAGCACTGTAGGCGGCGCCATCTTGTTTTTGCCCTCTGTGCATGCGCAGAGCAATTTTTGTTGCACTGTATGAGCCGGTGAGCGGCGAGTCCCTGAGCAAATTGGCAGTAACAGCAGCTGGAACCCACCCCTAGTATATAACATTCCCTGATCCAGTTTTGTCTATTGGTTTGAAAGGCAGTGACTTATCCAAGGTTACCCAGTAAGATCACATAACTAAGAACTAGCTGGAACATGAATTCGTTCCACACCTTCAAAATTTCTTATCAGAGGTGGACTGCTGGTAACATAATTTTCTACAGTTGCAGAAAAGGTAAATAAGTATTTATATTGTGGTTTAAAAAGATAAGCAAGTATTCTTTTTTTTTAGAAAAAAAACTTAGTTCTACTAAAAGAATGCATGGCCATTTAAGGCAGCAGGCAGGGAATACCAACGGGATGCCTAAAGAACTTACTTTGTATGCCAGTAGCCTGTCTTGCAGTGGTGAAATTCAGCCGGTTCTATCCGGTTTGGGTGAACTGGTAGCGCTGGCTACGGGAGGCTCCTCCCACCCGCCCAGATGTCATCATGTCCCCTTTTTGACGCTCTGCGCATGTGCAAAAGATCCTGTGCATGCGCCAGGGTGGCACGTGTGAGCAAAGTTCACATTTGCGAACCGGTAGCGAAGGTAAGTGGATTTCACCCCTTCTTTCTTGCTCTCTATATTAGCCTGTTCTCCAATACAAGGTATTGGAGAACAGCATCTCCTTAGCATCTCCTGGTGCTAAAAGAAGTGTATTTGCATGTTATGCATACAAGGAGAAAGTATCATCTTTAGACGGAAAAATGTTACGTACTAATCCTGGTTTTCTGAACAGGTATGAACAGGGGAGAGTTATTCTCAAATAACTGTACTGTCATTGGCACACCTCCAGGTTACTGGTATATTCTATTCTGTGAAATAGCTTAGCATATTTCATCCGATCCATGATCTTTGTAGTAATCACTAAAATCTGTCTTGTCACTAGAGAAATTTACAGTTATGGTGAAAATGAGTTTAAATTCTTGCTTGTGGCTTGGCAATGTTGGTAGTTGTTATTAGAATTATTATTAGCAATAAAATTTTATAAGTAAGATTTATTAACTCCCTATTCTCCTGGAAAAAGAGAGTGGAGGCTTAGATAATCAAAAAAGGCTTCACGTTAACAAACTCCAGTCCCTGGGGAAAGGAGATCAGAGAGAGAAAGTTGTATTATATGCATCGTATTCTTAAAAAATGAGAGTGGGAGGGAGGGAGAGGCTAAACGAGACAGTTGTTAAGTGAGTTTTGCCCCATTTTACAACTTTTCTTGCCACAGTTATTAAGTGAATCGCTGCAGTTGTTAAGTTAATAGCACAGTTATTAAGTATATCTGGCTTCTCCATTTACTTTGCTTGTCAGAAGGTCACAAAAAGTGATCACTTCACCTCAGAACAATGCAGTTATCAGAAACAGGAGTCAGTTGCCAGGCGTCTGAATTTTGATCACTTTTTATCACATGACCATGGGGATACTGCACTGATTGTGGGGGGAAACGGTGGTAATGGCACCTTTTTTCAGTGCTGTTGTAATATTGAACGGTCACTAAATGAACTGGTTGTAAGTCAAGGCCCATCTGTTTTGTTATCGAGGACCTCAATACAGCTAAAGCACTTACAAAAAAGCTTGGACTTCTCACAGAGGGGAGTGAATATTCTATCAACTCCCCACTACTGTACCGCCAGAAAATCAAAAGCCGAATAATAGAAGAAGATAATAATAGATGAGAGTCTTCTTCTACGTTTGTAATATGATTGTATGTCTTATGTTTTATTGGATTTCTGTGGGAAGTCCCTGTTGTGGCCAGCAACAGATTTGGACAGTGAGGAGGTTGGGGAGGAACATGGGCCAGTCCTGGAGTCTGGGGAAGGCTCTGATGAGGGCTCTTTGTCGGGGGCAGAGAGGGGGACAGGGCCGTCTGACAGTTATCAGCTGCCTTCAGAGTCAGACATCAGTGAGGCAGATGAACAGCTGGAGCCTGTTCCCAGTGTGCGCATGCACAGAGTTGCCAGATGAAGGGAACATAGTGGTAGATAGGTTCAGGTTTAGGTTCATTTTATTTATATGCTGCCCTATTCCCGGCGGGACTCAGGGTGGCGCACAAACCCAAGGAAGGGAAGGGAAACACAAAAACTACAACAAAAGGTACAGGGCATTTAAAACAACCAACAGCCACACGATTCGAGAGGGGAAGGGAACTCATCGACCCCAGGCCTGCCGACACAGCCAGGTTTTAACGGCTTTTTGGAAGGCCTGGAGAGAGGTGAGGGTCCGAATCTCTGCGGGGAGCTCGTTCCAAAGGGCCGGAGCCACCACAGAGAAGGCCCTCCCCCGGGTAGTGGCCAGATGACATTGGCTAGACAGTAGGTGGCTGGACTTGTTGATAACCCATATGGGGTCAGATGCCTTTTTGCTTCTGGGATTTAGTGAAAGGGGTTTGGTTTGGAGTTAGATTTTCCCTTTTCGAGCTTATTGCAGGGAAGGAAAGGTAAGAGGAATCATCTTACTTACCTAACTGGGTATTGAAAAATGTTCACGAGAACAACCAAGCTCAGAGAGTACCAAGGACTCCATAAAGGCTTTTAATCAAGAAAATAATTGAGTCAGGAAAGTTAACCTCATTGCCATGTTTCTTATGCAATCCCCAGCAGATAGTCATTTTTTTTCCAGCTTGAGGAAACCTTTATTATGTCACAGGCCTCCCATTTTAACAAAAAGTAAAAATAACCAAGTCAAACATTCTGAAAATGTGGTCCATGAAATTCTGGTTGCCCTGGGTTAATTGGTTTACCTTATTTTTTGGTGTATAAGACGCACCTTTTTCCCCCTCAAAAAAGAGGGTGAAAATCTGGGTGTGTCTTATACACTGAATAAAGTATTTTTGGCTTACCGAAACCCCGTCCCCTTTGCAAAAAAAGACCTGCAGAGGGTTTCGGAGGCTTGCAACGTGCTCCTGAGGGCTGGGGAGGGCAAAAATGAGTAAAAAGTAGATCATTTTGCCCCCCCCCCCCCAGCCCTCAGGAGCACTCTACAAGCCTCCCAAAGCTTTGCATGCCCTTTTTGTTTTTTTGTTTTTTGCAAAAAAATGAGATGTGCAGAGGAGGCCTGCACAGTGCAAAACCTTTTTTTAAAATTTATCTCTTCAAAATCATGGTGTGTCTTATACTCCTGTGTGTCTTATAGTCCGAAAAATACGGTACCTTACCTCTTTGAGCATAGACTGGAGGCTAATTATTTCTACCATTTTTCCTTTAAAACAAAAAATTTTGCTTCTCTTTTGCTGATGTTAAATCTGTGGAATGTTACAACTTTGCCTCCTTCATTATGAGACCCTCTTTCAAAATGCTTTGCTCACTGAAGCGTACCCATCTTCATCTTTGAGAGCCTGGTACTGTCAAGTCAGAGCTTGATTGACAGTTGTTTTTTTTTAATGCTGCTAGGTGACGTTGGTGGATGTTTAAAGTCTTTACTTTTATCTAGTAGCTCAATTTTTATGGAAGGCTTCTATTCTGACTATTTTGGTGTTTAATTGTTACTTTGTAAAGGTAAAGGTTTCCCTCACACATATGTGCTAGTCCTTCGCAACTCTAGAGGGAGGTGCTCATCTCTGTTTCAAAGTCGAAGAGCACTGTTCGAAGAAGTCTCCGTGGTCATGTGGCCGACATGACTAAACGCTGCTACCTTCCCACCAAAGGTGGTCCCTATTTTTCTACTTGCATTTTTACATGCTTTTGAACTGCTAGGTTGGCAGAAGCTGGGACAAGTAACGGGAGCTCACTCCGTTACGCGGTGCTAGGGATTTAAACCGCCGAACTGCCGACCTTTCTAACCAACAAGCTCAGCGTCTTAGCCACTGAGCCACCACATCCCCATGTTACCTTGTATATGAAGCTATTATATCTTGCTTTTAAGGTATAACATTTCAAACCTGTTTGGAACAGACTATGTGGAAACTAAACCTCAAGATCCTCTTTTACTGCTTTTCCATATGACAATGTAACCTTCCATAAAACCAATAGTAGAATTCCACCTCCCACTGCCCCAAATGGCTGCCAAAACCCCCATAAAATGCCCTGCTGGGTATTTTATGTATTTAATTGTAACTTAAACTCATTTTCTAAGTGATGACTTCGGTGTGGCAAAAGGCATCATCAGCCCTGCACATACATCAGCCGTGTAACCAATCTCCAAACTTACTTACTTGCATAAGACCTTAAGAAAAAAATAGCTTTAAGGAGAAATCCAAGAAATTCTTTCATTGAGGGGCACAACTATACCAGGTGATCCGCGGCATAATGACACAATGTGTAAGTAACCCATTATTAGAAATGAAATGTATCTATTTATTCAGTTTGTCAAACATGTACAAGATAACAGGTATAAGTTTAAACATGAACATGAACAAAGGAAATGAGTACAAATAAATGGGGACAGTAGGATAGGGACGGTAGGCTCGCTGGTGCGCTTATGCATGCCCCCTTCACAGACCTCTTAGGAATGAGGTGAGCTTCACAGTAGACAGTTTAAGGTTGAAGAGGTGGGGGTTTGAGGATGTAACAACGGAGTCGGGTAGAGCATTCCAGGCGTTGACCACTCTGTTGCTGAAGTCGTATTTTCAGCAATCGAGTTTGGAACAGTTAACCTTGAGTTTGTATTGATCAATTGCGTGTGTATTATTGAGATTGAAGCTGAAGTAGTCATTGACAGATAGGACATTGTAGCAGACAATTTTTTGTACTATGCTTAGGTCAGACCATAGGTGGTGTAGTTCCAGGTTGTCCAAGGCCAAAATTTTGAGCCTGGTGGCATAAGGAATTCAATTGTGATTAGAGGAGTAGAGTACTGTTCTCGTGAAATACCTTTGGACCCGCTCAATTGTATTAATGTCTGATATACAGTGTGGATTCCAGGCAGACAAACTGTATTCAAGAATTGGTCTGGCAAAGGTTTTGTATGCCATAGTTTGCAGTACAATATTACTGGAGAAGAAGCTTTGCAAAATTAGATTAACAACTCTTAATTCCTTTTTGGCAATGCTGTTACACTGAGCTCTGGGGATGAGGTCGTTTGAGATGAGTACTCCTAGGTCCTTGACAGAGGTCGTCTATGAGATTGTTTGCGTCCAACTTGTATTTGGTGTTCTGATTTTTGTTCCCAATGTGTAAGGCAGAGCATTTGTTAGTTGAGATTTGGCGTTGCCAATTGCGCGACCATCTGACACATTATCAAGGTCGTTTTATAGGGCGACAGCATCGTTGGTGGTGTTAAATAGTTTTATGTCATCAGTGAAGATGATTTGATCTTATTTTTAATCTTAAAATTTGATCAATAACTGAATCTGAATCACAAGGCTTTGAGAGCCAGGCTCAGTTTGGAGCAGAATTTAGTTCTTTGCTCTCAAATGTGATTCCAGTTGTGATTTGAGGTCCTCTTCTTCTGCTCTTCACATCGGTAAAAAATGATCCTAGTAGAACATACGAAATCTATTTTCGCAATGCAGATAGTATGTGGAAGATTAAAGCTCTCCTGTTCCTATGCCAAGATTCTGATTTAGATCATGCCCTTATTAGAGCCTGCATTTTATGTCTCTGTTTTATTTTAAACATATTGCCATTTCTTTTTGTAATCATAAGTAATTATATGAGTGGTCCCTAAGCATAAGAGCATCCTAGAAAAGGTCATGTTTGATGGCCGGGATCCAGAATAGGAGCACTTTATTTATCTCTTGTGGCAATTTCCTTTTAGCAGCTCCCCAATAATTATTCCCAATCCCACCTTCTTCTTTGAGTCAATTCCTGGTTTTAAGAGGCAACGTTTTGAGTAAGACATCCATCTATATACTTTGAAGATGCAAAGAAATAAACACTGCCTGAAATATGTTTTACAAGGAGAGAAGAAGCATTAAAGAAGTTCAGTTTCATGCATAGGCTGATAAAATCCCACTGATTTATGTAGAATACTAGCTGATAACCCGGCGTTGCCTGGATATTTACTTATCCCAGTCCTGTATTAGACAGGAATGGTGATGTCAAGTGGCAACGTAAGTGCGGAATGGGCTGTCCTCCCTCCTTCCAGTAACATCACCGCAATTCTTGAAGAAGCAATGGCAAGAGCAACTTCCTCTTGAGCCCTGATTTTGTGGACAATTTAATGAGTTAAAAAATGTTTTCCCTGTGCCCCCAGAAGCGTGATTTCTAATGTTGGATTTTCCCCCTTACCAGAGGGAGCCTCCTTGTGGAGTACTGTGAAGCCTGACAACTCAACTGTGCAGTACAGTAGAAGCCATTTTAAGACAATACAGTAGAAGCCATTTTAAGGCACAACAGGCTGTATCTTAACAGAACACAGACACCCCAAAGGATGTTAGGGTATCTTTCTAGAGGGTAAGTCATCTGTGTACCAAGTTTGGTTGAAATTGCTCAAGGTGTTCCAGAGTTTTGCTGGAACATAGATACATATATACAGTCTTTTTATGTAGATAGAAGAAGATAGATAAGCAGCCTATATATATGCTGGATTGGAGCCGAACAATTATTTCTATACTCATCCCCCCTCCCCCAATGAAGCTCTACTGCATACTTATGGCATGGTTTTAGTGCTGTTTTGTTCATATACTTTAGTTTGGCGTTTCCGGTTGAGATTAAAGAACAGGATTATAAAGGAGGATTGGACTTGGTCCAGCAAATGTTGATTAAAACTAATTGAGGAATGCTGAGAATTGTTGGTGAAGTGGCAAATTATGAAATGCAAAAAGTTCACCGAGAGATTCCAGTGGAATGTTAGAAAAAGAAATACTCCTAACAATAAGAGTGATTTAGATACAATGAAACCAATTACTGGATGTTTTTAGGCATAAACAGTTATCTGTTATGGTTTAATTTGGATTGGGGATTAGATGGTCCTTCCAACTTTATGACTGAGGGTGCATGCATAAAGTAGATCTTCTACAATATATAATAGGGAAGGCATTGGCAGCAATCTTTGGACTATTTTAAAAAATGTGAAAAATGTTCTTTTTATTTTGTACATTGTTGAAGGGGGATGAGAATGCAAATTAACCCTAAGGTTCCATTTGAAAAATGCAAATTGAACTTCGCTTAATTGATTCTAAGACAATTATGCTTTTTTTCCCCCTCTGTGGATATTTAGATTAAAAAAATAAAGGCAGAATTTAATTTTAAAACAATAACCAAGAACAGGATACTCCATTGCAGAGTAAAATAACACAACATACTGTAGATGCGGGTGCAAAAGCAAATTGTCAGAAATTTGTGACATGGGAATTATTAGTATGTAATTTCATCTGTGAAATATTATAGAACACAAGGCTCATTTCTTAGAGGTTTTTGTTTCTGATTATGCATATGAATTATTCTCTTCGCCCCCTAAGTAGAGCAAACAAAATGTCTTCGTTTTAAAGTGAATTTTGTTAAGTGAATTTTGTCCCCATTTTACGACCTTTCTTGTCACAGTTGTTAAGTGAATCACTGATGTTATGAAGATAGTAACATGGTTGTTAAGTGAATCCGGCTTCCCCGTTGACTTTGCTTGTCAAAATGTGGTCACATGACCCTGGGACACTGCAACTGTCACAAATATGAGTCAGTTGCTAACTAGGGGGATATTACAATGGTCGTAAGCGTGAAAAATGGTCATAAGACACTTTTTTCATTGCCGTGGTAACTCTGAATGGTCACTAGATGTTGTAAGTCGAGGGTTACCTGTAGTGGAATTTACCTTCCTGCAGTCTGGCTGCTGCATTCTAATCTTCTTGTAGTTTCCAAGTTGTCTCCAGAGGCTGCCCTACATATAGAGTTTTGCAGTACTCCCAACTACATGGTGTTCCAAGCATACGATATTTGCAGGGCCTGCTGGGGCCAGGTAGGATTGCGATTAGTGCACCAACTTCAGCTGGGAAAAAGCTCCCTTGGGCATGACCACGTACAGGTAGTCCTCCATTTACAACAGTTCATGTAGTGACTGTTCAAAGTTACAACGGTACAGAAAAAAAAATGACTTATAGCAATAGGACTTAGACTTATATACCACTTCACAATGTTTTACAGCCCTCGTTAAGCCATTTACAGAGTCAGCCTATTGCCCCCAATAATTATGGTCCTCATTTTACCGACCTCAGAAGGATGGAAGGCTGAGTCAGTTTTGATCCTGGTGAGATTTGAACTGCCAAATTGCAGGCAGCCGGCAGTCAGCAGAAGTAGCCTGCAGTATGGCATTCTAGCCACTGTGCCACCGTGGCTCATTACCGCGTACCATAAATGACTTATGATCACTTTTCACATTTACAACCATTGCATTATCCCCATAGTCATATGATCAAAATTCAGACGCTTGGCAACTGACTCATATTTATGACGGTTGCCGTGTCCTGGGGTCATGTGATATCACCTTTTGTGACCTAACAACCAGGTTACTAACTTAACAATTGCCGTGATTCACTTAGCAATGGTGGCAAGAAAGGTCGTAAAATGGGGCAAAATTCACTTAACAAATGTTTCACTTAGCAACAAGAATGTTGAGCTCAATCGTGGTTGTAAGCCAAGGACTACCTGTATATTGGTTGGACATGCTAGCCAGCCATAGTTTCATTGTAAATTGTTCTCTTGATAAATATTTAAATACAATTGATGACGTTGCTTGCTTCATAGGTGGGTGGTTATATAAATAACCCCGGAGTGCTTTTTTTGGTCATCTGAATGCCCTATTTAGAGGTTTAGAGAATGAGAAATTATTTGTAACCTGATCTGTAGGTCATGTTTGCAGACCACACTTGAGAAGTAGTTAATTCTACAAAGTCCAAATAAGATTTTCTTTTTAAAAAAATGCAGCATTAGGTATTTTAAATTATGCTTTCTCTCCTTCCCCAAACCTAAAAGCTAGCAAAGTTTATATAGATTATGCTGATCTGACAACAGCTTGAAAATTCCCATTGTTCCAAAGTTCTACATTTCCCAAGTGCCTTGCGTTATATTTCTGCAGTCCCTTTTTCAAGAAAGTAGAACAGAGCAAAGAAAAAGAGAAAAAAAATGAGAGAATTACAGAACAATGCGACGCAAACTGTACTGCGGTTTCCCATTATATAAGGAGTTTCAAGCTGTTTAAATAAACTCTGTTTTTGATCTTAAACAGAGAGCTCCCATTAGCTTCAATGTGGTGAAAAAAGGATAACCAGTTGTTATCTCCTATTCAAAAAGAAAAAAAATGCAACCTAGGATGTAAGTTTAGAAGGCCAGATGCATGCAAAAAAGAGTCAGCAGCACTGCTGGCTGGGAATTTGAGGGATTGTATTCCCAACATTTCCAAAGGGACTGGATTGGCAACACTGCATTATATAGCATGGATCAGCAGTGTTTTTCCTGTAGACTAGGGGACTCTGTCTGCCCAATAATTCAGATTTGAAAGGGAAAAATTTATTTTGAAACACACATGAGCTGTATGCCGTACTTCTCAGCATTTTTTATTAATAGATCTTTCCCTAGAATTTTGCAGCTGGGCTTAAAGAAGCAGCCTTTTTAAGAAGGTGGCAATCGATGGGATGCAATTGCCTCCATAAGCCACTTTTCCCTTTTCATATCTGCTCATTGCAGAGCCTTGGTGAGGCTCTGTGATAGAATACAGGCAGAGAAATAGGCCACATCCAGTGTGGTTTTTATACTCTTTTTAAAAATAAAAATAAAGCCTAATTTTAACCAATATTCTAGTTAAATAAGAGTAAATGTTCTGCTGCCTTTCATCTGGTTGGACTCTAGTTGTCATGGCCCCAATCAGGAGTATAATAGTAATCATGGGATGAGACAAGTATTTATTCCTGATATCTTATCCACCTAGCTTTTACAGAAATCAATCAGACAGATTCATTTTTTCACAGTATTATAGAAACAGATCAGTGGTGGGATTCAAATTTTTTTACTACCAGTTCTGTGGCTGTGGCTTGGTGGGTGTGGCATGGCTTGGTGGGCATGGCTTGGTGGGCGTGGCAGGGGAAGGATATTGTAAAATCTCCATTCCTACCCCACACTAGGGGAAGGTTACTGCAAAATCCCCATTGCGTCCCAATCAACTGGGACTCGGAAGGCAGAGAATAGATGGGGGTGGGGCCAGTCAGAGGTGGTATTTTCCGGTTCTCTGAACTACTCAAAATTTCCGCTACCAGTTCTCCAGAACTGGTCAGAACCTGCTGAATACCACCTTTGAAGCAGATGCTGTTGCAACAATGAAAACATCCATTGTTTTCCTTTTTATTGAATTGTTAACAATTCTACATGAACATGAAATTATTTAAGTGCCGGTATATATCCCTCAAACCAAGAAAAATGGAAACATTGGGGCAATTGGAGATGGGTTTTAAGAGCAAGGTCCAGAAGACATGTCCCCAAATTACACACATGTGCAAAAATGTATGCCATTCTGAGGTATCCATGTGCCAAATGAGTCTTCTCTGAGCTGATGGATCCTGGACCTTGTGTGCATAATCTGTCTGTCCAGAAGGGGTGGATGCTAACTGTCTGTTTGTCCGGTGAAAGTTAGCACCCACCCCTTCTAGAAGAATCAAATATTTTATGAAATATTAAAAAGACAGGATAAAATGTTGCCCCCAAAAGAGAAATAAAAATCTTAAAGGAAATAGAACCCCAGCTCCCTGCCCCGAGTAGATATTTTGGTGCACATTAAGAAAGACTGGGCCAGCCTATCTACAAGACAAAAGACCTCCAGCTCAGAGTGATGGGATTAAGACATAGCCCTCTACCTACCTAGCAACAGGGCTCACTGCATTTCAAAATTTCCTAAGGACATTGCATCACCCAGCAAGATTCAACCAAGCATAGCCTCATGGGAGTCTCCACTCCATGTGGTCAGCTGCCCAAGATTTCAAACCTATGTGGTCCTGCTCATCAATAAACCATCTTTCCAATCAACCTCCAGGTTTCCAGTGTCTTTCTCCCCACTTGGAACTGAACCAGACGGATATTACTTCCAACATATCTATCTATCTATCTATCTATCTATCTATCTATCTATCTATCTATCTATCTATCTATCTATCTATCTATCTATCTATCTATCATCTTTTAGCTCAGAGGTATCACATTGGCAGCTTGCAGGCTGGATGCACCATGCAGGCCACGCCTACTCCAGCTCCGTGAAGGGAAAAAATTTGGTAATACGTCACATGATGGCAACATGATGCCATGAGTTTGACACCTGTGCTCTAGCTAGTGAGCTATCATCTATCTATCACCAAAGGCAATGTGATCAAAAGAATACTTGCACTTTTAAAAAATAGAAATGAAAAACATGCTTTTTTCCTCTTTTTTGGTAGGAGTATAATAGTGGTAAATAATAATGTGTCAAGGTTAGGGGAAAAACGTGAGATGCTCTTTGTTTCACAACTGAAATACTACAATGTGGATATTTAAAAAGAAAGGCATGTAAAACTTTAAAATTTATTCATGGTAATTCTGGTATGTAACAATACAAGAAAGTCCATAAAACATTAACAGAAGTGCTTGCTTACAGAACCTTCAACAACTTATGCTGGATATGTATCATATCAAACAGAATTCTATTATCTTGAACATTACACTGGAATGGGAGTTAGACAGTAAATAAATAACATATATTTTATTTCCTTTAACCTGGATCTTTTCTAACCTAGGGAAAAAAGTATAAAAGATATTTTATTAGCATATAAAAGTTACAGCACAACAAGACATGATATTCTGTACTATTCTTGCTTCCCAAGGAAATCAATATTCAATCTAAAGCAATTTCTCTAACCATCGGCCTGAATTTTTTAGGATTGATGTGCAGAGTTGCATTTTTCCAAACAGACCAAGACTAGGCCCATCCATGGTATATATTTTTGGGCATGTTTAATTTTGTCTTCCTCTCCCTCTCTTTCCATGTTGTATGCAATCAAATCAAGATGCTTGTCATTTTCAAATTAAATTGAAAGGTTTAATTCATTCTGACCCTGGCAAGGGGGTGGGATCCTACTAGTTTAACAACCAGTTTGCTGAGAGCGTACGCCTGACTTGCCTGACGTGCTGTTGCGCGCGCATGCACAATTCACAGGAAAACAGCTGAGGCACAGCAATCCACTCTTACTGCGCCTATCAGCTGGTCTAAAAAACAAAGAAATGTAGGTGAGTATAGCCCGCAGGCGGGCGGGCAGGCCCATCTGAAGGTCAGAGCAAACTAGTTTGCTCTCAGCTGATCTTCAGAACTGTTGGTTTGGCCAAATGGGGCCAAACCGATGGAATCCCACCCCTGCCCTGGCAGGGAAAACTACTGTAAAGTTCTCAATCTTTCAAAACCTGGGACTGTTACCGGGAATGGTGTGGTTTTTAATTCTTTTGGTAAGCCTGCAATTTAAATTCTACCCCTTGTCTCTCAAAAAAAGTAACAAGTTATATATTGAATATTTTTAACCGATTTGGTGTTTGTGAGCATCTTAGTAGAATGCTGCCATTGAAATAATGCAGCTGTTCTTAGATTGTTAATCAAAGACCAGCCTGGCGGGGAGGGAGGAACTCACAAGCCGTGGCACGACAAAACCACGCTCGACTAAAGCGCGCCCGATGAAACCGCGTCGCTGACGTCATCAACAGGGCGACAACAGCGAGCGCATAGAAAGAAGGGCGCTTTAAATAGCGCTTTTAAAGCAAGCCGATTCAAGTTAAGGTAAGGGTTAGGTTTAGGGTTAGGTTAAGGGTTAGGGTTAGGTTTAGGGTTAGGTTAAGGGTTAGGGTTAGGGTTAGAGTTAGGTTAAGGGTTAGGGTTAGGTTTAGGTTTAGGGTTAGGTTTAGGGTTAGGTTTAGGGTTAGGTTTAGGGTTAGGTTTAGGGGGGTTAGGTTTAGATTTAGGGGTTAATTTTAGGTTTAGCGTTTACAGCGTGCTTTTTTCTCCGCGCTATTGTGGCGCTGTTGTGACGTCAGCTACGCGGTTTCGTCGAGCGCCCTTTAGTCGAACGTGGTTTTGTGGTAGAACCCTCACAAGCAACTTTAAAAGACATTCTAAAAAAGCATTCTCCAAACCTTGGCTACAGGTATGCCTTGGCGAAATAGAAGTGAATTTGGCTAGCCTGTTCACGTTGCCTGATTTATGCAAGGCTGAGTAAGTGGTGACTGCAATATGCTTAGAGAACCTCTTGTAATAATGAATGTTTAATAATTATTAAAAGTAAGTGTTATTTTAATTCCCTGCCCAGTCCAATCTTGACCCCAATGGGAATAGTAGTTTTAATATGCAGAGAACTTCTACAAATTCATGTATCAATTGGAGAGTCTGCTATTGAAAAGCACTGTAGGAGATACGCTCTTGTCATCTATTGTCGCCCGAAATAGGAGACTGGTTTATCTCACAAAAGCTTATGCCTTTGCATAAATGTTATGAACCTGAAAAGATGCTACTAGACTCTCGGTTGTTTTTTTTAAAAAAACTAACGCTGCAAAATTTGAAAACTTTTGCAGTGCTATAATGAATTGCTGCTCAACCACTGCTGCTTCGTCTCCCCAACAAAGATATTTTCCAAGGTAGGTGCTCTTATTGATTGCACCTGGAAGATTAACAGAGTTAGAAAGGACCTTGTAGGTAATCTAGTCCAACTCCCCGCCCAAGCAGGGGAGTATACAGCATTTTTGACAGATGGCAATCCAATCTCTTCTTGAAAGCTTCCATTGATGAAGCTCCCACAACATCTGAAGGCAAGCTCTTCCATGGGTTGATTACTCTCACTGTCAGAAAGTTTCTCCTTATTTCCAGGTTGAATCTCTCCTTGTTCAGTTTTCATCTATTATTCCTTGTCTGGCCTTCGGGTGCTTTGGAAAATAGGTTGATCCCTCCTCTCTCTGACAGTTCCTCAAATATTGGAATAACGCTATCATGTCTCCTCAGGTCCTTCTCTTCACTAGACTAGCCATACCCAGTTCCTGTAACTGTTCTTTATATGTTTTAGCCTCCAGTCCCCTAATCATCTTGGTTGCTCTTCTCTGCACTTTTTCTAATGTCTCAACATCTTTTTTTATAGTGTGATGACCAAAACTGGATGCAGGTGTGGTCTTACTAAGGCTTTATAGAGTGGTATTAGTACCTCACTTGATCTTGAGTGTATCTGTCTATTAAAGCAAATTTAGGATTGCATTGGCTTTTTTGGCTGCCACCACACACTGTTGACTTATATTTTATTGGTTGTTCACTAAGATTCCAAGATCCTTCTCATAGTTACTGCTATTAAGCCTAGTTTCACCCAGTCTATATGTGCACCTGTTTATCTTATTTTAATAGATAAAATACAGCCTGGATGCTTATGAAGTTGCATTAATATCTCTTTTTTGAAGATAGAAATCTCCATCCAGCGTGTCTCTCATCCAGTTAGTCTTAGAAACCTGGATGTTAGTCTGATCAACTTCACATCATTGTACAGGTAATCCTTGATTTATAACCATTCACTTAGCAACCAAGTTACAACTGCACTGAAAAAAGTGACTTACAAGAGGTTCATACAAGAGGTCCATGACCCACAATCACATGATCCAAATTTGGGGTGCTTGGTAATGTATTTGCAATGGCTACAGCGTCTTGGAGTTCGTGTGATCGCCATTTGCAATTTTCCCAGCTGGCTCTGACATGCAAATACAATGGGAGAAGCCAAATTTGCTTAATGACTATGTGATCCACTGAAGTGCAATGATTTGCTTAACAACCCTAGCAAAAAAAAAAAAAAAAGGTCATAAATCGGGTGCAACTGGCTTAACAATCACCTTGCTCAGCCAATGGAAATTGGATACCCAGTTGGGATTGTAAGTTGTATGTGAATGTATGTAAGTGGGCTGCCACTGTTAATCACAATGCTGCGAATGGGAGGAAAAATGTGGGCTTCTAGCTTAAAATATCATGATCAACTTTTTCCAGGTTTATAATCAGTTAGCCAGGGATTTTTATGCTCATATGACTCTCCTGAAATCCAAAATATAGCGAAGCAATGGATTTGCAAGAAAGCAATGTACATGCAATTCAGGCTCGAACATTAATCAGTGAAACTCCTATGAAAGTAGGTATAGGTAGTCCTCAACGTACAACCACAATTGAGTCCAAACTTTCTGATGCTGAGTGAGACGGTTAAGTGAATTTTGCCCCATTTCACAATATTTCTTCCCCCATTGTTAAGGGAATCACTGCATTTGTTAAGTTAGTGGCACAGTTGATAAAGGAATTTGGCTTCCACGTTGACTTTGCTTGTCAGAAGTTTGCAAAAGATAATCACGTGACTCTGGGAAGCTGCAACCTCCATAGATATGAGGCAGTTGCCAAGTGTCTGATTTTTGATCCTGTGGCCATAAGAATGCTGCAAATGTTGTAAGTCACTTTCTTCAATGCTGTTGTAACTTTGAATGGTCACTAAATGAACTGTTGTAAGTTGAGGATTGCCTGTATTTTCTTAAATGTGAAAGCATATAATTTTTACACTCTCGCTTAGCACAAATTACTGTCAGACATTTTGCTACCATCATTCTCCAACACATTTTATTGAGTAGCCTAGAATCATTCTTCATTTCTTCATGTGTAGATTGATCAGAATCATCTGGGGAGTATAGCTGGGTTCCCACCGTCACGCTAAACACAACACAATTCAATGATTTTGATGTAGTAGGTTGTCTGAACTCACATGTTATGGCTTAGTTGTGAAACAGTAGATAAACACAAGCTTTGAATCCAATCTATTGTTTTTAATTAATTAATTAATTAATTAATTAATTATATTTTATGTTGCTTCAATCAAACAACATTAAGTGGCTTACAAATCTGTGTAACAATATTGAGATCTTGCATAACAATAGTAGTTCAAACAATAAAGATGCATACACAAACTCATATACATATATTATCCACAACCATGAAAACAAGCAAAATAGGATACATCTCTTTAAAGCCCTAAATGCTAGTTTAAAAGAGTAGGTTCCTGGCAGGTGTTTTTTTTTTTTTATTTACAACAAAGAAACTGACCTCCTATTTGCTTCTGCAGAAGGGGAGCCTTAGCAGAGTCCTCACAGGAGGGCAGGGGGCAGGAGACACACTATATATTCAAATACTGGCAAGGCTTTGGCAGGCAGATACTACTTGGAGCTACCCAGTGGTGGGGTTCAAATAATTTAACAACTGGTTCTCTGCCCTAAAGACCAGCTGGGTAGGTGGGGCTCGGTGGTCATGTGACTGGGTGAGTGTGGCCAACTCAAAGTCACTCACGTCGATGGGCGCTTCACCTTAGCTATTACAATATAATAAGGGTTAACTGGAAAGGCGGTTTCTGTAAGCAGGGCAATAAAGATTAGGCTAGAAACAACACCAAAGTGTTTCCTTCCTGCCTTCCTTACAGGATTAGCCTTGTAAAGTAGAAAAAAAAACCAAAATGAGATTTCTTCCAACAACCAGTTCTCTGAACTGCTTAGAAAGTTAACAACCGGTTCTCCCGAATAGGTGCGAACTGGCTGAATCCCACCACTGGAGCTACCTTACAGATGCTCAAGTGGGATTGGATTACACCTGGAAAGAACCTGGCATCTAGTGCCCCTAGTATGGAATATCGGAGCACTCCTATTAATACAGATAGATTTTGTATTATCTAAAGTTAGCAAATTGTAAAAGTAGTGTGGTCTTACAGCATATGGTTTTACAGTTCAGTGAATTTTCTTACCTCTGTGGTAGAATTGTTCAAAATCACTCTTATTTCTCATCTAGTCCATTTTTACTCAGCCTAGTAACCATTGTCAGGTTCTTAGCAAAGGTCCTCCATTTCACCTACGATTTTCCACCAATTTTTTTTAAACTGGAAGGGATCTTATAAGGCCTTCTGCAACCCAAGCATGTGTACTTTACCATTGAACTAAGATTACCTCCCTTCCCCCCTCCCGCCCCCACCCAATCAGGATTTAAACCTAAGGCTGACCTTAATCCAGTGGGTTTACTCATAGCCCTGAATATGTACATCTGGAATTTGTCCATATGAACAAACAAGAGATATGCAACATTGACCTCTATGTCTGGCAAGTACTATTAGGCTTTAGGATTTTTCAGATAAATCCTTCTACAAGTTAATACTCTCCAGATAGGTCAGCAGTGCAACTCTCAGAATTCCCGAGTCAGCATCTGGCTGCGAAATTCTAAGAGTTGGAGTCTTAGTACGTTTGTAGTAGGAACATGGTGGAACATCCCACCTACAGTATTTCATTCAAAGCATCTGGCTTGACTCCATGTGCAAATCCCATCTTCAGACTGGGATGAAATCCAGGTATGGCTACAACTGCTTAAAGTAGAGTTTTCATTATCCCGTAAAAGGGGGCGATTGAAACACTTTAGGAATGAAAGTAAATATACACGTCCCAGGATAATGTTGTAAAGATCCAATCTGGGTCAGTTATTGGAACCAAAGGCTTTTTTCTTCCAGCCATTAACACCCTACATAACAACTGTCCTTCTGGGTTCAGTTCCAAGTGGGAAGAAAGACATTGGAAATGTGGTGGCTGCTTGGAAAGATGGTTTTAATAGTGGACAGGATGACCTGCCTTGAAGGTGTTGGGTAAAGAAAAAAAGGGAAGCGATGTTGAGAGCACCTGAGTTTTATACCCTCTCTGGGCTTTTGAATTGGAATCTGATTGGTTGTCAGACTCCCATGGGGCCATGCAGGGGCAATTCTGTAGGCTGTCCTGAGGCTTGGTTGAGCCTTGCTAGGTGATGTAATCTTCCCAGGTGCCATGTGGTGAGATGAATAGAGGGCTAATCCTATCATGTCCTGAGGGCCATGTCTTAATCCCATCACCCTGGAACTGAAGGGGGGGATCTGTTTTGTCTTTAAAAACATGTTTCTCCTTTTCACATCTGGGAAAATATAATATTCTGCCTTTTTAATATTTCCCAGAATATTTCATTCTTTTAGGAGGGAGGTGGGTGCTAACTTCCTACACAACTAAAAGCTATACACAAAGAGGAACAATATAAATACAACACATAGATCAACCCAGTATTTTGAAGAGAGAAAAGTTCCTGAATGATGGGTTCTAGATTTGAGCCCCTAAATTTGAAAGAATAAAAGCTTTGGTCCTGGTGACCAACTCAAGTTGGATCCTGAAAAACTTTATTCTAAATTATTTAGATTTGGGAACAGAAGGACGACCAAGTTACAAGAACTAGGCAGGTTCCCTTGTTTTTAAAACAAAAAAATCCTGTAATCTGGTTCCATTTTGAGGTGGCTCCTGGTTAATATGTTCTTACCATACTTCCTCTCGCTGTTTGTGATTTGTATACTATATTTTTAAAATGATATTTTGTTTTAATAATTATTGCCCATATTTAAATAATGGTTGTTTTTATAGCAAGTTTTTTTTTTTACTTGTCATTTTATTTGATGCTTGTATATATACTTCTGGTGAGATGGACAGCTATATAAATAAGTAAAATAAATATTTAGAGCAAAATATTAGTCATTCATTTATCATTTTATCATTTATCATTTATTAAAATTTATAGGCCGCCCTTTTCCCTGAGAGGACTCAGGGCGGCTTACAATCACAAGGGAGGGGGGTGCAGTATCAAAAGACAAAACAAAATGTGAACAAAGAAAAAATAATAAAACACAACTTTCGTTCAGCAATCAACACTCGGGCGGGTAACTTGGAAACCTATCCCCAGGCCTGCTGGGAGAGCCAGATCTTGAGGGCTGCGCGGAAGGTCTGGATGGTGGTGAGGGTACGAATCTCAACGGGGAGATCGTTCCACAGGGTCGGAGCTGCAACAGAAAAGGCTCTCCTCCGTGTAGTCGCCAGTCGACATTGACTGGCAGATGGAATTCGGAGGAGGCCCAGTCTGTGCGATCTAATTGGTCGAAGGGAGGTAATCGGCAGGAGGCGGTCTCTCAAGTACCCAGATCCACTACCATGGAGTGCTTTAAAGGTGGTCATCAGTACCCTGAAGCGCACCCGGAGACCGACAGGTAGCCAGTGCAGCTCGCGGAGGATGGGTGTAACGTGGGCGAACCGCGGTGCGCCCACTATCACTCGCGCGGCTGCATTCTGGACTAACTGTAGTCGCCGTATGCACTTCAAGGGCAACCCCATGTAGAGCCCATTGCAGTATTCCAGCCTAGAGATCACAAGGGCTCGAGTGACCGTTGCGAGAGCCTCCCGATCTAGGTAGGGCCGCAACTGGCGGACCAGGCGAACCTGGGCAAATGCCCCCCTGGTCACAGCTGACAGCTGGTAGTCAAAAGTCAGCTGTGGGTCCAGGAGGACTCCTAAGTTGCGGACCCTATCTGAGGGGTATAAAATTTGACCCCCCAGCCTAAGAGTTGGTACATTAGCCAAATTGTTGGGAGGGAAACACAACAGCCACTCGGTCTTGTCCGGGTTGAGTACCAGTTTGTTAGCGCTCATCCAGTTCTTAACGGCCTCAAGACCCTGGTTCATCACGTCCACCGCTTCATTGAGTTGGCACGGGGCGGACAGATACAGTTGCGTATCGTCCGCATATTGGTGGTATTTTATCCCGTGCCTCCGAATGATCTCACCCAGCGGTTTCATGTATATGTTAAATAGTAGGGGGGATAAGACCGAACCCTGGGGCACCCCACATGTTAGGGGCCTCAGGGACGATCTCTGCCCCCCGACCAACACCGACTGCGACCTGTCCGAGAGGTAGGAGGAGAACCACTGCAGAACAGTGCCTCCCACTCCCACCTCCCGCAGTCGTCGCAGAAGGATACCATGGTCGATGGTATCGAAAGCCGCTGAGAGGTCAAGGAGAACCAGGATGGACGCATAGCCTCCATCCCTGGCCCTCCAGAGATCATCGGTCAATGCGACCAAAGCGGTTTCTGTGCTGTAACCAGGTCTGAAGCCAGACTGGAAGGGGTCAAGATAACTAGCTTCCTCCAAGGCCCGTTGAAGCTGGAAGGCCACCACCTTCTCAACAACCTTCCCGATAAAGGGGAGGTTGGAGACAGGACGAAAGTTGTTTAAAATGGCTGGATCCAAGGATGGTTTCTTCAGGAGGGGTCTCACCACCGCCGTTTTAAGTACGGCGGGGAAGTGCCCCTCCCGAAGAGAGGCGGTCACGACCGCCTGGATCCAGCCATGTGTCACCTCCCTGCTGTTGGCAACCAGCCAGGAGGGACACGGGTCCAGAATGCAGGTGGAGGCACTTACAGCTCGAATGGCCTTGTCCACATCCCCAGAGGCAACATCCTGGAACTCAACCCAGAGGTGATTTGCCAAGTAGTCCTCCTGTGTCTCGGCTGGATCTACTGCGGTGGAGTCCAGGTCCGACCGAAACCGAGCAATTTTGTCCGCCAAGAATTGAGCATAGTCCTCAGCCCTACCCTGCAAGGGGTCTCCCGCATCCCTCCTATTAAGGAGGGAGCGGGTTATCCTAAACAGGGCGGCTGGACGTGACTCGGCGGACGCAACCAAGGCAGAGATGTATGATCTTTTGGCAGTTCTTAATGCCCGAACGTAGTCCTTGGTGCAGGTAGTCAGACGTGCTCGGTTCGCCTCGGACTTATCGGACCTCCACAGGTGCTCTAGGCATCTCCTCCGGCGTTTCTTCTCCCGGAGCTCCTCGGTGAACCAAGGAGGCCTCCGGGATCCACTGACCCGGAGGGGCCGTAGTGGCGCAATCCGATCAAGGGACTCCGACGCCGCCGAATGCCAGGCGGCAACCAGAGTCTCCGCCGAACTGTGGGCGAGAGTATCAGGAATGACCCCAAGCTCCGTCTGGAACCTCAACGGGTCCATAAGTCGCCTGGGGCGGAACCACCTGGTCGGTTCCTCCTCCCTACGGTGGGGGTTTGGCCTCCGGAAGTCAAGCCTCAGTAGGCAGTGGTCTGACCACGACAGGGGTATGATCTCATTACCCCTCAGACCAAGATCACACATCCACTGCTCCGAGAGGAATACGAGGTCGAGCATGTGACCCGCTGCATGGGTTGGGCCCCGAATTACCTGGGTCAAGCCCATGGCTGTCATGGAAGCCATGAACTCCTGCGCCCCATCAGAGCGTTCACCGAGCGATGGCAAATTGAAGTCCCCCAGAACTATAAGCCTGGGGAACTCAACTGCCAGCTCGGCTACTGACTCGAGGAGCGAGGGGAGGGATGCTGCAACGCAGTTGGGAGGCAGGTACGTTAGCAGTAAACCCACTTGACCCTTGAGGTCCAACTTTATCAGCAGGCACTCACACCCGACAAACTCCGGAGCAGGGACCCTACGAGGTAACAGAGACTCCCGGATAACAATAGCCACACCGCCACCCCTTCCCTGGGCTCTCGGCTGATGAAGCACCTGAAATCCCTCTGGGCACATCTCTACAAGGGGGACTCCTCCTTCTGTGCCCAGCCAGGTTTCAGTAATACATGCCAGGTCTGCCCTCTCGTCAACAATTAAGTCCCGGACGAGGGGAGCCTTGTGGATAACAGACCTGGCATTTAGCAACAGCAGCCTGAGACCAGGGTCCTGGCTACTCGCGCCATCTGGTCTTGGAGTGGGACTCAAAGGGCCGGAAGGAGGGATCTCTGTAATGTAGCGAACCCTCCTTCCCCGGTAATGGCTAGCCCTAAGGTCCCCGCCGTATCTGCCTCTCCCTGTCACGACCGCAATGCTCCGACCCACTCCCGTGGCCGTAGTCCCCCCAACCACCCCGGTACCCCCCGCCTTCCCTAGCAGGTCCTCCGAGCCAAGCATACTCAGACACTCACACAACCAGTCCCCACGTAATTATTAAAATACACAAATGCAACAGTAATAACAATAAAAGTGGGTCACTCACACACTTACATACAATCCCATATACTCAACATACTAAAGATAGAAGGAAGAGGGAGAAAAAAAAAGAAGGAAATAAGAAGAATAAAAGTAGCGCAAAATTGTTAAAGTGCGAGTTCAGGGAGAGCCAAATAGTTCTCAGCAGATGGCTCTGCAACAGACAGATTCTGGGAAAATCCAGAAAGTCCAGAGTAGTTGAAGGAAGCAGGGGGCTTTCTTGCATACTGCAAGTACCCCCGCTCATCTAATGGTGGCGCTCTCTGAGGCCAGAAGTCCAGGGTGGTATCAGGTAGCAGTGGCCGTGCCAGATGGAAATGCAGTCCAGAAGCCGCGCTCAAAAAAGAGTCAGATGTCGAACAGCAGAAGGCCCTGTAGAAGGCCCTGCAGCAGCAGCAACCAGGTGGGGGGGGGAGAATTCACCGAAAGGAGGGGCCAAGCCGAAGGGAGCGGGAGGAGGGGGTGCCCAGCCGAGCTGGAATGGCAGTAGATGTGAACAGCCTCCCATTCTCTCCCAGTACTGTTCCTGGCTGACCACCTTCTCCATGGGGCGATGGCTAGCCCGGCGTGAATCTCAATCCCTCACAAGGAGCAGCTGAAATGCCAAAGCCGAAAAAGAAAGAAACGTCACCCAGCAGCAGGGTGGGGAGGGCGAGGCTCTCTTAGCCAGCAATTAGAGAGGGCCAAAGCTCCCTCAGGCCAAGATTGTAGGTTGGCCTCGTTAAGAAGGCGCCGTTACTGTCTATTGTTCATGTGGCGAGGGGGGGGGCAGCGGGGGGGGCAGCAGAGGAGGGCGGGGGGGTGCCCAGCAGTCGCTCGCCAGAAATTATCAGGCCACTAGAGCAGGCTCCTTCAGCCTCCCTCCAGATGAAAACGCCGCTCTCCCCGATAGAAACGCTGCCTGTTGACTGAGAAACCACCATCCGCGGGGGGGGGAACGCCGCCCGAAGGCCGTCCCACGCTGTCCAAACACCGCCGAGGCTCGTCCAAGAATGTCTCTGCCTTTCTCGCTCCACGCCAGCTAGAAACGTTGCCTATCGGCTGCCTCTCTCTGCCTCTCTCGGTCCACGCCAGCAAGAAATGCTGCCTGTCAGCTGAAAAGCCACCATCTGCGGGGGGGGGGGGGAACGGCGCCCGAAGGCCGTCCCACGTTGTTCAACACCGCCGAGGCTCGTCCCAGGACGCCCAAGAATGTCTTTCCAGCAGGCAGCCCTCCGGACGCTCTGGATTCCTCTCTCCCAAAGCCTTCCGTTTGAGAGGTCCAGTGGTCGGTAAAAGCACAGACTGGGTATTTTCTCTGTCTTCCAACCTGAGCGGTGAGCTCAGGCAGCCATCTTCCTTCGCACATGCGCCACATGCACGGCATTCAGTAATGCCTCTGTGAATTTCTTTGCATTTATTATTTCTGATTGCCGGCTAGCTAACAAAGTAGCAACATTATATAATTAAAAGGTATATGGCAATACATTTGATTGTATTTGGATTTTTTTTAATCTTCTTATTGGATATTTGTAATGCAGAGATCTGGAAAACTGCCATTTCTGAAATAGTTATTTTTCTCAATAAAGGGATTGAAGCTAACTGCTTAATCCTCCTAGCAGTAGATGTAGGAGGGGTGGGGGGAATTTCAGAAATGTATGCTGAGCTCCCTAATAAAATAAAGAAGAATGGGAAATTATTGCTAAAGACAAGACCATTTCATCTATAACTGCTGATTGTTTTAGCTTTGCATTTTGAGAAATATAATCCACAGCGCAAAACGAAACATGATTTTCATAGATTTATTAGTAAAGCAGAGATCCAGCCTGCTGACCAATATTTCACTTGTCATTTTATTCTGACGTATGTTTTAATCTCTTTATTAGTCTTTTGGTTTAACAATTTGATTAAAGGTGGTTCTTTGGAAGCATGGAAAAGATAAAAGTTTTAATTAATGTTGCAGTTAGCTGCAAACACCTGCTTTATCTTTTATCTTCTGGCTGATAATCAGCTGTACATCTCAAGTCCTGTTTACCCTTGGATGAAGGCTTTTGATTACTATCACCAAAAGCAGAATAAAAAAAAGCATCTAAGCAGTTGCTGAAAATGGGGTGATCGTTTACTGTTTTGCTCTGGGATTTGTTTTACATCTTCTTTAAAAAAAAAAAAAGTAGAGCAGCAGAATAATATGTGATGAGAAAATAATAGCCCTGGCAGTTTACATATAGATGCATGGAGTGCTCCACTTCTTTAGATGTCCTGGATTAATTTATAAGGCAGGGAATTATTTATACCCAAAAGAGATAAAATAAGGTCACCATGGATATAGGTAATCAGAAGGAAACTGTCCTTTCCACCCCAGGTAGCTGTTTCTTTCTTTCAAAAAACCCCAGTGCTTTTGTTATCATAGGATTTTGGAGAGTTCAGGTATAAAAAGGTCAAGGTTTCTCTCGCACATACATGCTAGTCGTTCCCGACTCTAGTGGGGGGGGGGGGGTGCTCATCTCCATTTCTAAGCCGAAGAGCCAGCGCTGTCCGAAGACGTCTCCGTGGTCATGTGGCTGGCATGACTAAATTCCTGAGGCTGTTACCTTCCCACCAAAGGTGGTCCCTATTTTTCTACTTGCATTTTTACATGCTTTCTAACTGCTAGGTTGGCAGAAGCTGGACAAGTAACGGGAGCTCACTCCGTTATGTAGCACTAGGGATTCGAACCGCCAAACTGCCGACCTTTCTGATCGAAAAGCTCAGCGTCTGAGCCACCGCGTCTGGTTTAGTCACTCTATTTTTCATGACTACTATTTCTTTGATCTTTATTTGAAATCATTCTGCAACCCACCCACAACCCCCACCCCAAAATGAAATAAATCAGGTCAAGGCTCCTTCTCCACTTGTATCTTCCCACCCAGCCTGGGTTTCTTTATATCTTTCTCCTTTCTAAGTGGCATGTTAATACTTTCCCTGCTATTGCTCAACATTCCTCATGACTTAAGTCGCTGCCTTGGCATCTCATCCTCTGCATATTTTTAGTATGTCTCCCAAAACTCTGGAAATGACTTCGTTCACCTGATCATCTGGCATGTCATCTTCCAGGAACTAGCATCCCAAGTCTGGGTTTTTTTGTTCTCTTCCCGACCCCAATGGGGTTCATGTTTGTCTCCTGCAGTGGTGGGTTCCGGATCCCGTCGCTGCAACGGGGCTGGGCGTCCAGCACGTGCGTTGCACACACATGCGCACCCACTGCCCTGAGACACTCCAGCTGCTCAGCAGAGCATCGTGCAGGCGCCATATGCTGTGTGCGCAAATGGCTCGGTTGGGTCAAATACAGGTAAGGAGGATGGGGGGGGGGAGGCCCTCCGCAGCACTGTTCCGATACGCCCGTACCAGGGCGTACCGGCCAGAACCCACCACTGTTCTGCTGTAGGGAGATTTTTTGTTATTCAAGCTTGGGATCCAACAAGTTTGGGAAAAAAGATAATTTATTCTCAAAGGTGGCACCCAAGAATGCTAGATGAAGCAGTTGCTTCAGGCTTCAGAACGATTTTATTTTTGCTCAGTTAGAACATATTTAAAACAAAACAAATGCTTTCTCCTTGAGTTGTCATAGTGACAGCAAGATGTGTTTATCATGGTCCCTGTCTTGAGTTTGGTGTAAGTAGTCATCATGCTCCTTTTGTTGTCTTCTGTTATTATTAATTGGGACAAAAGTAAACGTTTGTATTTGGGGCAAGCCAAAATCCTTAGAAGCCAAGCAGGAGAGGTGTCTATTTTTTAAATATCTAACACAGTGCATCTTAATTCTGATGCAAGAAATGCCGCATAATGCATAAGAAATCCAAATTTTAGCTTTTGTTTATAGAATGTAATTTCCAGTGAGAGTCTGCTTACAGCCCAGTATTATATCCAGGGGTAGGCTGCTGCGAGTTCACACAGGTTCAGGAGAACCTCTAGCTAAGAATCTGCCCAGTTCAGAGAAGCCGCAAATCCCACCCCTGGCTGGCCCCCCTCACCCTGCCTCTCCCAGAAGTCCCCACACATCCCATTTGGGATGCCAGGTAAGTATAGGGCTTGCCTGGAGGCTTGTTTTCAGCCTCCGGAGGGCCTCCAGAGCTCAGGGGAGGCCGTTTTCGTCCTCCCGGAGGCTTGAGGAAAGCCTCCGGAGCCCTGGAAGGGTGAAAACAGGGGCTCCCCCGCCTTGGTGCAGGAGGCTGACGAGGCCATGCCTATCATGGCCACGCCCACCCAGCAACCAGGCAGACAAACTGTTGCTAAAATTTTTGAAGCCCACCCCTGATTATATCTAACATTTAATCATTCTGTCTGGAGTAAATGTACTAAGATACTTAGAGTCTGTTTTTTTTTTAATTAAATAATTCTCCTTTCTGAAACTTTATCTGGGATGATACACTTCTACAAAAGAAACTTTGGAGAACCTGAAGTCCCTGTAATATTTATCTGAGAGCCATTTGTAATAATTGTAATTGTAATTGTAATTTAATAAATTTATATGCCGCCCAATCCCGTAGGACTCCGGGCGGCTTACAAATACAAGAATAAAATAAAAAGCTAAAATATAGGGAAAGGAGAAAGAAAACAGATTTAAAAACAACACACCATGCCCTCAAACCTAGATGGGGCTGGACCTTATTTATGGGGTCAACAGCCCCAGGCCTGCCGGAACAGGCAGGTTTTAGTGACTTTTCGGAAGGCCGAGAGAGTAGGAAGGGTCCGGATCTCTGCGGGTAGATCGTTCCACAGGGCCGGAGCAGCTACAGAGAAGGCCCTCCCTCGGGGGGTCGCCAGCCGGCATTGCCCGGTCGACAGTACCTGGAGGAGGCCCAGCCTATAAGATCTTATCGGCCGTTGGGCGGTATGTGGCAGGAGGCGGTCCCACAGATAGTAGCTTTCCAACTGGGTGGTGATGTGGTTAAATGTCTTAGTTGAGTATTTGATTTATTATTACATTTATATGCCCCCTGATCCCAGTGATTTTGAGAGATTTACAAATTGTTAAAACAAGTAAACAACACAAAAGAAAAAAGAACAAAGATGGCAGAGATTACAAACTCAGATGGGGATAAAACAAAAGAAGAAGAGGAAGGTTCAACCATGTTTGCCCATGGCCTGGGTGAAGAGACAGTTCTTAGGGAATGCTTTTAATTTTTTAAATTTACAATATTTATTGACCATCCCAATTAAATGTATTTCTGGTAAAAGACTAGAATAGTCATAGTTTTGTCAGTTGAAACTGTCTATTTGTTCTAAAATTAAGATGTTTCCATTGTGTCTTCTGACTTCTACTTCGTCTTCATGGACACACTCTTCTAATCTTCTGGTTGTCTGTCCTGGATAGTGACTGTTATAGTCCTTACACTGTGTATTATAGAGGACTCCTGTTTTTCTTCTTCTTGAGCAACTGGGTTCTTTCTTTGGTTTACTTAAGATGGTTTGAAGAATTTTAGTTAGTTTATACGGTGATGATGTATGGCTGTAAGAGTCTGTTAGTTAGGCTACAAAATAGGAACAAAATGCTTGCAGAACTCACTCAGAATAAGATCATTTCTCACTCTAAATATTAAGCTCTGTGATTCCATGGAATTATTCAGGTCACTTACAGCTTTATATTGTGAAAAGGTTCAATGAGAAATGTATGAAAGAAATATTAGTTGCATTCAGAAGTGTTTGTTTCATGGTGAATGTGAGGCATATGCCTTCCAATCACCTTCAGAATACTGACAAAATCTGACTGCCCTTTTCTGTATCAGAAAGGAATTGATTGCAATCGCCTCAACAGAAGTGGAGAAAGAGATGGTTGAGTAACTGTCCACAACATGTTTGGGGGACAACTCAGGATTAAGAATTGCTTACAATAAGATGAAAGCCAGTTTGGTATAATGGCTAGAAACCAGGAGACCATGAGTTCTAGTCCAGAGATGGCTAACCTTTTTGTCATCGCGTGCCAAAAACAACACACATAATGCAATGCGTGCGTGACACACACACCCCACGCACCCCCCTTTTTGGGCTTCCCTGCAGCCCCCTGGAACCAAAAATGGGGTGTGTGGGAGCACTGCACCCCCCATTGTCCCTCACACCTTTGTGTATGCACATGCGACCCCCCCACCCCCACTGTGTATGCACGTGCATCTCTCTCATGGGGCCCACCATGTCGAGACATGTCGAGACCCAAAAATCACCTGGCCAGCAGGAGGCGCACGCGCATGCACGGTGGATCTGGCTGGGACGATGACTCACGTGCCCGCATAGAGTGACCTGACAAATGTGTGCACGACAAAAGCGCGCCGACAAAACCGCGGCGCTAAAACTGTGACATCAATGCGCCGACAACAGCGTGCCGACAACAGCATACCAACAGCAGCGCGATTTAAGTTAAGGTAAGAGTTAGGGTCAGGGTTAGGGTTAGGGTTAGGGTTAGGGTTAGGTTTAGAGCGCGCTTCTGCCGCCGTGCTGTTGTCGGCGCGCTTCAGCGCTCATTCGTCGGCGCGGTTTAGAACTCGCGGTTTTGTCACTGCGGTTTCATCGGGCGTGCTTTTGTCGGTCGCCCTTTTGTCAGTGAACCCCCGCAGAGAGGCCATAGGTTTGCCATTCCAGTTCTAGTCCCTTCTTAGGCACAAAAAACAGCTGGATGACCTTTGGCAGTCACCTTCTCTCATCCCTAGGAAGGAGGCAATGGCAAGCTTCTTCCGAAAACGTCCCAGGAAAACTGCAGGAACTGGTCTAGCAGTAACTGAAAATCAGACACAATGGGATAGGAAAAAAAGGTCAGGTGAGATTGTATTATTGGCTGTAAGGGAATATATGCATCTTTCCAGTGCATGTATAGACCACATAAACATTTTTAAGCCATGGTCTTTTTAAAAAATATTAGTTACTTTTGTATCCTTCTTTCCGACCCTGTCCTTGAATATTGCCGGTCTGGCTTTTGACAGCAATGTGCAGCAGTTTATACGGCCAATTCCCTGTGACCATTTGAAGTGGTAATTCCTGGGTGATAAGCTTATCAAGTCCCAATTCACTTCCCATTGACAACTCCTGCATTCATGGACGAAAAAGGCTATGCTCCTGGCAGTTTATCGGATACAGCTGCTTCACACTTATCACTTGTTACTTGCAAAACAGCTCACTATCTGCCAGGCTGAAATAGCTTGCAAGAGAATAGCAAGACAGGATACCTAGCGGGCAACGTTTTGCTTCAGGATGTTAAGTAGTTAGGAAGAAGTCAGAAGAGTAGAATCATATGGCCAAGTAGACATTTTTATTTTTGTTTAGTTGCTACTTTTGGCTAAGTTCAGTCTCAAATTATCCTACTGTGGACATGTTATATGAAGAGCTAGCATCTGGGAAAGCTCTAATGCTGGGACAGGTAGGAGGAAAGAGAAGATGGTGATAACCAGCAGCAAGTTGGTTAGACTTGCACTGGTGATGGGTGCACCTTTGGAAGACTTGGAAGATGAGGTTAGGAACAGACTGTCATGAGAGTAAATTAGCCATGTGGTTACTGGTAGTTGAAAAAGATTGGATGGGACATACCATATTTTTCAGAGCATAAGACGCACTGGAGTATAAGATTCACTGGAGTATAAGACGCACCAAGATTTTGAAGAGGCAAATTAAAAAAAAAGTTTTTGCACTCTGCAGACCTCCCAAAAACTGCATGCATAGCCTTTAGGAGGCTTATAGAGTGCTCCTGGGGGGGGGCTAAAAATGAGCAAAAAACAGCCTGTTTTTTTGCTCATTTTTACCCTCCCCCCCCATGTGCACTCTGGAAGCCTCCTAAAGGCTATGCATGGTCATTTTTGTGAAAGGGGTGGGGTTTGGGGAGGCCAAAAATACTGTATTCAATGTGTTAGATTTTCACCCTCTTTTTTGAGGGAAAAAGGTTCGCCTTATACTTCGAAAAATACGGTAATCAATCAATGGCTTGGTTGCTGAGTTCTCATCCTTGCTTTTTATTTGTATTTCTTCTCTTTTTTTAAAAAAAAAAGATTTTTAATCCCTCTTTTTTCATATGCAACATAAGGCAAACAATCATTGGAGACTAAAACATATGAAGAATGGTTGGAGGAACTGGGTATGTCTAGTTTAATAGAAAGAAGGACTAGGGAAGACGTGATAGCAGTGTTCCAATATCTCAGGGGTTGCCACAAAGAAGAGGGAGTCAAACTATTCTCCAAGGCACCTGAGGGTAGAACAATAAGCAATGGGTGAAGACTAATGAAGGAGAGAAGCAACTTAGAACTGAGGAGAAATTTCCTGACAGAACAATTAATTCGTGGAAGAGCTTGCCTCCAGAAGTTGTGAATGCCCCAACACTGCAAGTCTTTAAGAAGATGTTGGATAGCCATTTGTCTGGAACGGTATAGGGTTTCCTATACCGTTGGACTAGAAGACCTTCCAACTCTGCTATTGTATTGTATTGTAATCATATCCAATACTCTTTCCTCCTATTTTCCCAGAACAGCAATCCAAGTGGCTGACCCAAAGTCATCCAAGTGGTTTTCAAGACTAAGGTGGGACTAGAACTCACTGTCTCCTGTATTCTTAGGCCAGTGCTTTAACCACTGCACCAAACTATCTCTCTTTGGTGGCACACCTGACTCAGATCCTGTAGATCAGAATACAGATATAATTGCCCACCTTCTGGGCCTTGTGTTTCCAGTAAGAAGAATGTAACCCAGATGTATTTTTGGCATTTCACAATAGTGCTTTGAACTATATTTCCAGAATCATAGATGGGATACTAGCATTTAGTGGACTGAACCAGAATAAATGTGCTGTATTTTACAGTCTGTTTTAAGGACAAATTTCAGAAACCTATTTTAAAAATTGGACTGAAAGTTCTCAAGACTGGTACTGGGATCAGGTTACAGTTCTACTTTTTTTAAAAAATAGCTTTCAGAGATAATGGAAAAGGCCTTCCTTAGATAATGGCCTTCTTCCTTCAAAAAAAATAAAATAAAATCATCTAATACATAACCAGGATCAGATTCTTTGAACACAATCTACTTTTCTTTCGCTTCCTGGAATGGCTGTGTCAAGAAACAATATTGCATCTGGCTTTTCAAGCATTAGAAATAGTGAAACTGTTTTTAAAAGAAGAAATCACATCACCATTACGGTTTCTAAAGTGCATTCAACATCTTTCTATCTCCACTGTAGACCGTTTTCCTTGTAAGGACAGATGCTAGCTGGGATTCTTTCAAGCTAGTAGAAAACTGGAAATCGAACAGAAGTAAAATCTAGAAGTACAATTTTAAATTTTACTCCCATGAGTATTCCAAGACGGCTTCATTTTAACCTCTCCATGGTTCACACTATAATGTGATTTTTTTTTTAAAGCTTTGGCTTAGCCTGTTATATAACCTCAGCTTTTTGGTTTATAGATTTGCTATGTGTGGAAACTCAACAATACTATGTGCTGAGAATGAAATGATGGGAGATAAGAGATTCATATGATAGGAGACTCCAATTTGATTTTTAATGTAAATGCCATTCCTGTTCACTACCATTCTAGGTGGGAAAAGGTCTAGCATAATTTAAGAGAAGCAGTATGGCTAACAAAAGGAATTGGTACTCACTCCCAAAGAACAATTCTTGTCATCCATTCAGTTTCTAAATCCAGAACAACAAACCTGATGAGAAAGGATTCAAGTGAGTGTTCTGACCCTAGGCTTCCTGATACAGTAAAAAGCACAGGCTTAGTCCCCAAAACTCTCTTTTTATTTCAAAGGCTGTGAATTACGTTCATTCAAAGCCCATAATGAGTCACAAATAGTTTGTAAAGAGTCCGACAGAAGTCTGCCAAAGTCTTTCGGGATAAGGCTGATAAGCACCCACCTTTATCTTCCTTGAAATGCTGCCAAAGACTTAATTGGCAATTAGCTTGACAAGGCCTTACGAAGCAAAGAGTCAAAACGGAGCTTCAGAATGTAAACCGACCAGCATGAACAAAGTTGCTTCCTGCAAAGACTCACGTACCTTTGCTCTTCCTTTATGTTCTATGGGCCAATCACCTCCAAGCCTTATTTCCGAGTCATTCCCTAACAGTCTTAACCATTCTTGCCTTCTGGCAGCTCTGCGCATGCATGCACTGAGAACAGGCTCCCCCTGTTCCTCTTCCTCACTGATGTCCAACTCTGGAGGCTCCGGAAGCAGCACGTAACTCCCAGATGGCCCTGGCCCCATCTCTGCCTCCGACGCAGAGCCCACGTCTGAGCCTTTCCCAGACTCCAGGACTGGTCCATGTTCCTCCCCAACCTCCTCGCTGTCTGACTCTGCTGCCAGCTCCGCAGGCTGCCAGCAGACCACAACAGTGAGACAGGGCAGGGAATATTGCAATTTTGTGTAGAAAGTCTTTGATTTACCATAAAAACTCATGTTTTTTCTTTCCAAGAATCTTTATTTTTTTCCTTCTCTGTCTGCTCTTAAAGCAATTGTCTGGCAGCATCAGGGGTTTTTTTTGAAGGCAGATCCCCCATTTTGTGCATTTGATCATTTATTCCTCTTATATACCAGGCTGCAATCTTCCAAGAGTCAGGTTCATCACTGGATTGGCCAATAACCATTGGTATCTGCCATTCATCATTGGGTTTGTGTATCAACGATTTCACATAATGCTTCCAATACAGAGAAAATGTGATCTAAATTACAGCCTTCGTTGTGTCTGTTCCACATGCAACATTCATAGTAACTATAAGGATAACACTGGTCACTTGTGGAACATTTTGGTCAAAGTGCCATAAGGACTAGTTCTGCTTTATCCCTCGCATGCTTATGCTATTGTGTGAAAGCTAAGATCCCTAATTCAGAGAGTCCCTTGTACTCACATAGAATTTCAAGTACATTATTTCTGACATTTAACTTTAAACATTACATTATCACAGTTTTTGCTTATGTCAAAGAAAGAGCCTGTAACATGCTAAAAATTGACATTTCAGTTGATAAAAGTTATATTTTGCTAAGAAATACAGGGTTGGATCTAGGATTATAGTATATCTATAGAATTCAGTGATGCTTAGTTCATCCAGACTTCCTGAAAAGCCATATCTTTCAATGGTCTGCTCTAAGCCACACATGTCTGGATGCAGCCTACAATTTCCAAGCCTTTCTCAAACATTTGAAGGATGTCTTCTTACTTTAAAAAAAAACATATTTTTAATAGAGTGGTTACATAACAACTTTCAAGAATGGTTTGTAGAGCAAATCTCGGAATTTTGAAAGGCTTTCAATCATCCCACTATAGAAAGTGGGAAGGACAGGGACAGGAAAATGAGCTCTTCTCAAAAGACCCAGAATATGCAGTCACTGCTGTACCCACTTCACCAATGTCTCGCTGTTGAGCAACTGAGCTAACCTATTTGTTAAGTGAACACCCAGAAACCTAATACCACTAACCTCCTATACCAGGAGTTGGCAACCTAAAACACTCAAAGAGCCATAAAGGTCTTAAACAGAAGCCCCCTGTTCAATTCTGGAGCCGACCAGAAGTCCAGTTTCCCCACCATAGAGTCTCCTCCTGGCATCCTTTTTCCTCTACCTGTCCTAACCGAAAGCCCTATCAATTGTGGAGCTGACCGGAAAACCCACCCCTTGCCATAGAGTCTCCTCTTGGCGCACCCTGCTTCCCCCTCTCCCCCCCCCCAACCAGAAGCTCCTCTCAAAATTGTGGTGCTGACTGGTGACAGGGAGCCACAGCAGAGGGATGAAAGAGCCACATGCAGCTCCAGAGCCGCAGGTTGCCCTGACCTATACAGATATCAATTGTGGTATTTGCTATTTTTCCACTAGACTGTAGCAGCTTTTCATTTAAATTTGTAGGGAGGGCTCTTCAGGAACTCTTATAAGATTGGAGCTATTAATCAGTTTCCTAGACCTGGAGCCTTCAGCCTTTGGAAATCTCTCTTCAAAGCTGAGCTGTAGAAAGCCATTAGATTGAAGTTAAAGCTAATTATGCTGTAGTTGGAGGATTCCTGAAGGATTAATCTTGAATTAAAGGCAACCCAAAAGCATTAAGGAAGAAAGTCAAGTGTCATTATAAAAAAAAAGCCCGAACACACTGGAGATTGGAAAATATTGTTGCTAAGCAAATTCTGCATTCAAATAACAATTTCTGGTTGTCACCAGCACAGAAAAAGATGGGGGAAATTGAGAAGGAATCTAATGAATTCCAATCCCTTCTTGCCAAGGAAGAGATTCAAATTGCCTATCTCATGGCTCATCATATAAGGTCACCACATAGAGTTTGACATCCTCTTCCATTTCATTTAAGAGCTCAGCTGTATGAGATTTCAGACCCACATCAGTATCTGTTGCAAGAATTCAAATTCTAGAAGAGTAAATTGAGTGAAGCAAATTCAAAGTTCGTTATGCAAAACAAGTCCAGATTCTTGTAAAAACAAGGCCAAATTTCACCTAGATCCTACTTAGTTCTGTGTAGCATTACGGTTGAAGAATTCTAAGCGAGCATGGTGGCTGTCACAGGAACTCCAGACCAAAGACTTCAGTTTGAGGGAACAGCAGTTCCGCCATTTCAGCTTGAGGATGTAACAGGAGAAGTCATGGTACTGTACATGGCTTTGGGAGAAGTCACTTCATTTCAACATACCGTATTTTTCAAAGTATAAGAAGCACCTTTTTCCCTCAAAAAAGAGGGTGAAAATCTGGGTGCGTCTTATACACTGAATACAGCATTTTTGGCCTCCCAAAACCCCTCCCCCTTCACCAAAATGGCCGTGCATAGCCTTTAGGAGGCTTCCAGAGTGCTCCTGGGGGCTGGGGAGGGCAAAAATAAGTGAAAAATGGGCTGTTTTTTGCTCGTTTTGGCCACACACACCCCCCAGGAGCACTCTATAAGCCTCCTAAAGGCTATGTATGCCCTTTGTTTGACAAAAAATCGACCCGTTTTTGCAAAAAATGGGCTGTTTTGGGAGGTCTGCAGAGTGCAAAAACTTTTTTTTTAATTTGCCTCTTCAAAATCTTGGTGCGTCTTATACTCTAGTGTGTCTTATACTCCAAAAATACGGTAGTTTTCCTTTTCATACAATACATTTTCCAGTCCATTGTCTCTTTTCCCAGAAAAAAAGGGAGTTTGGATCCAGAGTCATTAATGTTTGGTCTATGACTGTATGTTTTAATAAACAGAAATTCCACAGTCAAGATAATCCCAGTGGCATCCACATTTTTGTTTCTATTGCTCAACCTCATCTTCATCTGTCCCTATCCTACATGGTGATTCTGTATCTTTCCTTTTCCCAAAGTTATCACTCTCTTCCTTGCACCATTTCCCCATCCTCCAGGATATTAAGTCTAAGAATTTTCTCTCTCACTTTAAAAGCTGTCTCAAAATCTCGGTGTGCAAGATTAGGTTGTATCTGTTGAGATTTTGAGACCACGGGAGTCTTAAAAGGAAAGGGACAACATCTTCTGCAGTGTCCTGACAGTACCTATATTTAAACAGAAATTAATTTAACATGATTCTGAGTTAATTGTTTTAAAATACACATGCAAAACACAAGAGCCCTCCAATGTAGAGTGTACAGGAGGCTTTTCATCGCACGTACTAGAGTCAGTTACCATGGCATTGTAAAGAGAGAGAAAAAGATTTTCGTATCTATGGCAACATTAAGCGAACTTGTCATACCTTAAATCTTATTCAGACAGAAAGTAGCAGCTTCTTTTAATATTGTGCTACTAGGAATGCTGAAAGATACTTTTCTTTCTGACCATCTTGAGGGAGGAAACTCTAGACTAATTATTAGTAATCATATTTCTAGAATGAGGGCCAGGAGTAGGTCCCAGCTGGTACTGACAATAATAATTGCAAGTCTTGTTTCATTTATTTGGTCTGTATGTATTCATTTTCCTTTTATTACCTTCTCTCATACGGGATAAATATTGCACATATGAATTGTTTGGATACCCCATTGTTACACAATATACTTTATCATGCTCAAGGGTCTCTAAATCTGATGGACATATTATTTGACTGGTGTTGATCCTTTATTTGATTGTTGGCTGCTAGAGGGGATGTGTTCTAGTCCCCACCCCCTTTGTTTTATTATTTCTTTGAATTCTGTGTAGGTGTAGTTTATCTTTGTGTGAATTGATGGCTGATTTGTCTGAGTGCCAAGGCTCCAGAAATTCCATAGCGTTTTGGGGTTTGGCTTGGGTCTAAAATCCCAGCTAAGTCCATCAGGATATGCTCCAGTGGAGAATTTTTTTACTACCAGTTCTGTGAGCATGGCTTCATGGGCGTGAATACTGCAAAATCTCCATTCCCTCCCCACTCTGGGCCCAGCCAGAGGTGGTATTTGCCGGTTCTCCGAACTACTCAAAAGTTCCACTACCGGTTCTCCAGAACTTGTCAGAACCTGTTGAATTTCACCCCTGGTATGTTATCTTCAAAGAAAATGTCCACAGAAAATGTGATATAAGTTCAGTTGTAATCTATACTGTATTATTCAGCACGCCTTGCTTCCAGAGTACTTAACAGCATTTTACATAATATGATACTACTTTAGGGAGAAATACTGCTTGCACAGATGGATAGAGAAAACAATGATGGCCACAGAAGCAGAATAACTAGAAGGTAGGTGATGGTACAGGCTTAAACCATCATGGACAACATAAGTAGACTTCAAACCTGATACTGATACCTGTCTTCAGCACCACCACAATGGATTAATGAAGTATTATAGACTGTCTCATACTAAGTATGTAAAATGTTGGATTTAGCAGGAAAAGCCATTTTTTTTGTTTGGTGTACATACTTATGATTAAAAACTTCTGAAATCATGGCTTGGGGAAGAGATGCAGTGGTGGGATACGACCGGTACTCCTCGGTACGGGTGTACGGGTGTACCGGTGCCTGCTGGGAGCACCAGGTACTGTTCTGGTAAGATGCTCCGGAGGATGTGCCCGCCCCCCGGACCTCCTTACCTGTATTTGATCCAATTGGGGCTTTCGTGAACAGAGTGTACGGTGCCTGCGCGATGCTCCACTGAGCAGCTGGAGCATCACGGGTGGTAAGGATGCACTCGCGTGCTGAGTGCATGCATGGTGGACGCCCGGCCCCATTGCAGTGTACCGGTTGCAACAGGATCTGGAACCCACCACCGAAGAGATGAGACCATCTTTCATGGTCAAAGGGAAAGTTTAGGATTGTCAGTGCATGTTAGTGCCTCTGTCAACTTAAGTAAAGCGAGAACCAATGAGTGCAAATATAATATATATGACATGATTGGAAAAGAGAAATCTGAGCAATGGTCCCTTGAATGGTTAGCCCATACAGCTAGGAAGTGACTTTGCTCTTTTTCTGAAAAAAATGTGGAGAATTTGGTCATCTCTTCGTTATAACTGGATTTAATCATTATCCTGTATACCAGTGACGGCGAACATTTTCAGCAGCAAGTGCCCAAACGGGAATGTGCGTGTGCATGCATGCGCACCGGAGCCCTGGAAATGCTAAGGCCAGCTGGTCTTCTGGTTTCTGGGACACACATGTATGCCGGCCACCTGGTCTTCAAGTTTCTGGGGCTCCGGTGCGTGTGCCATCACTAGTCTAGTATCTTCTTAATTATCTCTTCATCTTGCAGTGTTTTTTCATCTTTGCAATATTGTGCAAAGATAATCCATAAGAGCAGCTGGTGACAACGCGCATGCCCACAGAGAAGGCTCTGCATGCTACCTCTGGCACACGTGCATAGGTTCACCATCGCACAGAGCTAACTGAATAGCAATAGCAATAGCAGTTAGACTTATATACCGCTTCATAGGGCTTTCAGCCCTCTCTAAGCGGTTTACAGAGTCAGCATATTGCCCCCACAATCCGGGGCCTCATTTTACCCACCTCGGAAGGATGGAAGGCTGAGTCAACCCTGAGCCGGTGAGATTTGAACCACCGAGCTGCAGAACTAGCAGTCAGCTGAAGTGACTGCAGTACTGCACCCTAACCACTGCGCCACCTTGGCTCTTGAAGGAAGGATGGGACCAGGATCCATTAGTGACATCGAAGTGAAGCCATTTTGTGTGGTTCATCTCCATTTTCACATGTTACTGAGATTTCCTGGAGACAATAGAAGGCTGCTCTTGGCTAACGGTGACCTCTGCAACTTATCTTATTACATAAACTAATGGTGCTGTCTGAAGTTGATTGTTTGCTTGCGGGCATTTCATTATCCAGCTAGGTGACATCATCAGAATACCATCAGCTCCGTGGTTCAAGCCTGAGCCATCTATATTCTCCTCTGCTTAAACGAGCTATTTCCCAATCTGCCATGCCGTTTCCTCTCCCTCTCTATCCCATAAGCCGATATTTTGGAATGGCCTTAATAAAGATTTAAGCAGATTCCTTCTGTTAAAGAAAAGCCCTGGCTGAAAGTTTTCTTTTCTAAGAGTATTAGCGCGCGCGTGTTTGACAACCGCAGTTTAAAAGGTCAAGCGTGGCCTTGGAAAAGAGGCGACAGCCTTGAAGGGGCTAAAGGGGGCTTTCTTCTGGCATGCATCGCAAAACAATGTCTGTTTAGAGAAGTGCAGCCAGCAGCAGCAGCAGCTTCAAGAACAAAGAAGAAGGGGTGGGGGGGAAGCAAAGAAGAAGAAGAAAAAAAGGAGCAAGGAAAGATGGAGCACGCTCTTTTTTTTTTCTGCCTGAATTGAGATGGATGACAGTAATCACAGAGACAGTATGCTGGCCTTTTCCACTGTGCCCACCTACTGATGATGCTGTCATGTTCTGCACTAAACTGCCATCCCCCTTGACAGAGGAGCCTCCATTTTGGCACTGCTCAGAATAATTAGGGGTGGCATAACTTCACAGCTGCTTTGGTGTTAAAGGGGTATGCGTGTGGGGGTGCAACCAAAGGGGGAGGGGGAACTGAAAACAAAGCCAAACAAGGGGAAGAATTAAATGGGCTGCCTTGAAAGCCAGCAGTTGCTATTTCCAATATAGTAATAGCAAAGGCTACGGAAACAAAAGCTCGCTCCAAAGAAGGGTAAGAAGTGGTGCCATTAGATAGATCCCAAGAGTCACTGGGAAAATGATCGTAACCAGGTTAGTGTAAAGAGCTGGGATTTCAAAGGCTGTGTGTGTGTGTGTGTGTGTGTGTGTGTGTGAGAGAGAGAGAGAGAGAGAGAGAGAGAGAGAGAGAGAGAGAGAGAGAGAGAGAGAGAGAGAGAGAGAGAGAAAGGGTGGGAGAGAGGGAGAGATACAGAAACAGAGAGAGAAAGTGACAGACACAGAGAGAGACACAGAGAGACACAGAGAGAGAGAGAGAGAATTATGATAAATAGACCGCTGGATTCCCTAGCTTTTTGCAAGGTTTACATTCCCCACCACCACCACCACCAATAGCCTAAAGTAAATTAGTATAAGCATAGATCCCCAAACCAGTGGAGGACAAAAAGGATTGTGAGGTACGGTGGCAAAGTTTGCAATCCTAGTACATTGACAACAATTCTCTTTTTTTTTTTTTAGAACCACCTTCTTAAGCACTTCGTTACTTAAGCAATCCTTTTGATGGCTGGGATTTCTAATACGTGTGTGAGGGGGGCAGATAGAGAGGTGGAATACATCAACATCATGGGGCTACAGGTTTTGATGCAGGTGGTCCTCGATTAAAGACTACTTGTTCAGCAACTGTTTGAAGTTTTGATGGGGCTGAACCAGTGGTCACTTAGGACTGGTCTTCAAAGCTCCAGCTGACACAGCACAGTGAGCACACCCATGATCACTTGATCATGATTTGGATGCTTGACAACCTGTTTGTGTATTTGTTGCAGCATCCTGTGGTCATGACATCATCATTTATTATCTTCCCTGCCAGTTTCTGGTGTAATCAAGCCAGCAGGTAAAGTTGCAAGTGACTCCTGTTCCCATCACTTTTCCTCTTGAGGAGCCTTTCTATGGGGTATGAGATGTCAGGGACGCTGGTGCATGCGCACAACATTCCCCTGCCCATACCCCATAGCACCAACTATCAATTCACCCACATTCCTGCTGCAGCACTTCTCCCTCTACCTACTACACTCTGTAGCACTCAATCTACCCATCAGCCTGCTTGCAAGTCACCTAAGCCAGAGGTCTTCAGACTTGGGAACTTTAAGACTTGTGGACTTCAACTCCCAGAATTCTCCAGCCAGAGGTCTTCAAACTTCATAGCTGGCTTGAGAATTCTGAGAGTTGAAGTCCACAAGTCTTAAAGTTGCCAGGTTTGGGGACCCCTGACGTAAAGTAAGGCTTGTTGTGCCTGGGACTAGCCACTTCCTGTCATCTTCTCTATAGACTTTGCTTCTTGGAAGTTGACAGGAAGTTGAAAGTTGTGTTCACATGGGGGCCCTCACTTAACAATCCACCATCCTTACTTAAATGACAGCAATACAGTCTGTGGGGATGGCCGTCACTAAGGGATGCAATCATGTGACATTGCGCTTTACAATCCCATTGCTTAGCAATGATAATTCTGGTCCCAGTTATCATAGTTAAGCGAGGACTACTAATAGTGTTCTTCATTACATTGTATATCATAGGTTAAAGTGTTTGTTGTAGGATCTTTCACAACTAGTGAAAGTGGACAACCAGCTAAATATAAGCCAGGAGTGTGCAGAGGCAGCCAAAAAAAGGCCAATGCAATCCTAAATTGCATTAACAGAGGGATACAATCAAGATCAAGTGAGGTACTAATACCACTCTATAAAGCCTTAGTAAGACCACACCTAGAATACTGCATCCAGTTTTGGTCATCACACTATAAAAAAGAAGTTGAGACTCTAGAAAAAGTGCAGAGAAGAGCAACCAGGATGATTAGGGGGCTGGAGGCTAAAATATATAAAGAATGGTTACATGAACTGGGTATGGCTAATCTAGTGAAGAGAAGGATCAGGGGGGACATGATAGCAGTGTTCCAATATTTGAGGGGCTGCCACAGAGAGGAAGGGGTCAAGCTATTTTCCAAAGCACCTGTAGGCCAGACAAGGAATAATGGATGGAAACTAAACAAGAACCTGGAAATAAGGAGAAATTTTCTGACAGTGAGAACACTCAACAGCTTGCCTTCAGTGGTTGTGGGAGCTTCATCACTTGAACTTTCAAGAAGATATTGGACTGCCATTTGTAAGAAATGGCGTAGGGTCTCCTGCTTGGACAGGGGGTTGTACTAAATGACCTACAAGGTCCCTTCCAACTCTGTTAATCTGTAAAACTATAATATGTCCAACATTGTTTCTAGAGTTAGGGATATCTTTTTCCTTTCCATTTTGGAAACGGGAATGGGTGAGATGTTAGTGGTCATTTTGACCCAAGAAACAGCAGTAGCTATTGCAAGTGCAGAAGTAACTAGGATACAGGACCAACATCTAAAACACTCACATTACACCAAGGATTCCCACAATTTCCAGATGTATAAACTTCAATTTGTCAAAAATCTCAGGAATGATTCTGCTGCCTGGGGAATTTGGGAATTTATTTACACATATATGGAATTTGCCAGGGTTGGAAAAGATTATACTACATGATGTTAAGTGCACAATTGAGGGCAGAAAGAGGGTTTGTGGGAAATGTTCAAGCAATTTTGGCAGGAAGAAGTCTTGGCATATTTCCAAGCATTTGGTGCAAATTGATTATGCTGGCACATAATAGTGGTTTTTTTTTCTAACATGAATTCTTGGATGTAAATTTCAGTCATATAATACAGTAGCAGATTCACATAAAGCAAGGAAAGCTTGCCTTTATCTTTTGCACAGTCCTTAATTGAGCCTGGTGTTTAAAAAACAAAGCAACATCCACTCTCTACATAATTAATACAGCCCACCCTTACAAGGCATGTTTTTTTTTCCTTAGTACAGCTTCATTCCTCTAGACCAGGGCTGTCAAACTCGATTGTCTTTGTGAGGGTTGTGTTTGACTTTGGGTGGGTTGGTGGGGGGGGCAGAGGGGGTGTGGTCAGGTCGACGCCATTGTGTCGGGGGTGCCTGTGGTGGCCTGAGCGCTCTGCCCGTGAAAGAGAGAGAGAGAGAGAGAGAGAGAGAGTGTTGGGGCCTCCTCATGGTCACATGAGTGCACTTCAGGCTCTCAGCAGTCAGTCCTCATTTGCAGCGTCCAACAATCACCTGACCATGACTTATTATAGTTTTGCTGAAAAGCAACATTTACTTCCAGTTTTCAGTAAAACCAGCCCATAGTGAACCATAGTTTTACTTAACCATTGCATCGTTCACTTAATGTCAACTGCAAAAAAGATTATAAAATCGGGTCAGTCATGTGACTGACCTACTTAGATATGACTGACTTTGTGGGTCAGTTGTATCATGAGTTACGACTGATGGGCAAGCTTCATTATGGTTGCAAGTCGAGGACTATCTGCACATAAAACATTGTAATGTAGGCCACACTAAGATTCTTTCTCTGTCTCTGTCTCTCATTCTCTCAGGGTGTCATGCATTGTAACTGCTGTAGTACCTCCTCCTCCTGCTAGAAATGCATAAAACCATCCCAGAATAAAGCCAAAATATAGTTTCCTATATTTTGATAAATAACTGCATTACAGAGTATTCTGATCAGTGGTGGGTTGCAGGAGGTACACCCCTGTACGGGCATACTGATGCCTGCTGGGAGTACCAGGTTCCCTTTCCGGTACGGTGCTCCGGAGGACCTACCCACCCACCCGAGCTCCTTATCTGTATTTGAGCTCTTTGGCACTTCCGTGCGTGTGCACAGAGCATACGGCGCCTGCTGGAGCGTCACGGAGGCATCGTGGAGGTAGGGACGCATGTGCATGCTGCACGCGTGCATGTGGGGGACGCCGGGCCTGGTTGCACCATACCGGTTGCAACGGGATCCGGAACCCACCACTGATTCTGATACACAAATTTCTAAGTTTGCATAAGAATGATGTTAGCCTTTCTGGAGCTGATATTCCGACCCTTCATATAGATTTTTCACCTTGTTAGGGAAATGTTCAGTGAGAATATTTATTTTTTCCAGCTTTTGTGCCGTGTTGTCCAATAACTGGAACAAGGTTTTGACCTTGAGATTTTAATTGTTAACATTAAAAGGTGGCATTAAAAAAAAGAGTGGAATGATCAGTTCCCTTTTATCATAGCAGGATATAGTTAATTGAATTTTGCACAATCTGTCCCTCTTTTTCCCTAAAAGCTTTTAGAATTGTATTAATGTTGAAAAATCATCTTCTGCCACATCTCTAAAGTGAGTGGGGCTTTCAAAACAATAACGTGGCATAGTTGGGAAAATTCCGTGTACATTTACGGAGCATTCGACATGGTTCTTTGTCTATAATGCTACATTACTTGGCTTTTTTAAAAGCTGCTTTTGCTTGAGCTGACCTTTTAGTGTTTCTGGGGCTCAGTGCTTAAAAGAAGGCAATACAGAAAGGCCCTATATATGTGGGGAAAGGAAAAGAGTTATGACATTTATTCACTCCTCAAAATCCGCTAAATTTAAGGTAGGGGGTACTCATTATATAAGAGGGCAGGATTTTGCTTTTCCTACAAAGCTGCTTTACTTACTGCAGTGATGTTGAGAAAATGTAAATTTTCTGACTAAGAAATACAATTCTCATTGCATACAAAAAGTTACCAAAACATGAACAAAGTACCGCAGTCCCATTTTTCCCCCTGCCGTTTCTGCTGACCCATGAAATCTGGAATACAGATAGTCCTTGACTTACAACTTTTTGCTTAGTGACCGTTCAGAGTTACAGTTGCAATGAAAAACAGTGTCTTACAACCCATCCTTTCACTTAGAACTGATACAGCTTTCCATGATCTCATGATCCACATTTGGGTCAGTGGTGAGTTGCTCTTACCTTTGCTACCGGGACGCTGCTCGTGGTCCGTTCATGCATGCGCCGGATGTGCGCTACGCACGCATGCTTACTCCACTGCCCTTGCGACACCCAGCTGCTTATCGGAGGTTGCGCAGGCACCGCAACCTGTTCGCGCATGCGCAATTGGCCCGGTTGCCTTAAAAGCAGGTAAGGAACATGGGCGGGCGGTGGACCAAATGAGCCACCGTACCGGTATGGTGGCCACGCCTCCCGACTAGTATGGTACGGCTGTACCAGGCTGTACCAGCCGGAACCCACCACTGATTTGGGTGCTTGGCAACTGCCATGTATTTCTGATTGGGATCATGTGGTTGCCATTGGTGACTTTTCCAGGCTCACAGCTCAATGTGTGAAGCCAGATAAGTTAATGACCCTGTGATTAAACTACAGCAGTGATTCGCTTAACAACTATGAGAAAAATCGGGCAGGGCTTTTTTTTTTAATACCTTGCTTAGCAATGGAAATTCAGCTTCCAATTATGGTCATAAGTCAAGGACTAACTTTAGTTAGCCCTCCGGTCATCTCATAGAATCCAGGAGATATGCCTCTCCTGTGGATCAGCTTCCTTATAATGTCTGTATAGCTTGTTGACAGGGGTGGGATTCTACCGTTCGGCAGGGTTCAGGCGAACCGCTAGCGCTGAAGATCAGCTGAGAGTGAACCGGTTTGCTCCGACCTTCAGGTGGGACCGCCTGCCTGCCCCCTACCTATATTTCCTTGTTTTTAGCCCAGCTGATAGGTGTGGCAGAGTGGATTGCTGTGCCTCAGGTGTTTTCCTGTGAAGTGTGCGTGCAGCGCACGTCTGGCGTGTGTGCTTTGCTTTGCTTTGCTTGTGCACATGTACGAAGCAGGCACTCAGCAAACCGCTTGTTAAACTGGTAGGATCCCACCCCTGCCTGTTGGGCTTTAATCAAGTTGTAAGGATTTGTCTTTTCCACCAAGCCCTGGGAGAAGGTACTGCAAGCTATTTTCTGTAGGTTTATTCTGATGGTTTAATCCTTTGAGCTGATTATTCTCCTGCATAGATGGCGATGTGTTATTAGCTGCCTGCTACTTTTACTTTTTGTGATTGTTTTAACCTGATTATGAAAGCTACCTAGAGGTGTTTTGGTTATTGAGCTGGCATGCAAATAAACAAGTCTTCCAACAGCTGTGATTTGACCTTTCTCTTTACTTTCCTCTTCTCTCCTTGTCAACTACCCATCATCACCACTAATACATCTTCCCATAAACCATGCAATGGTAGCTTTGGGAAATCTGATTTTCTCAAAGCAGGTAACATCACTCAACAAATCTGGGGAAACAGTAGTTTCTGCTACTGTTCTTAAGTGATTTGCAGATGTAACATCGTGTCTGACCCATCGCGACCCCATGGACAACATTCCTCCAGGCCTTCCTGCCCTCTACCATCCTCTGGTGTCCATTTCAGTTCATGCCTACTGCTTCGGTGATTCCATCCAGCCACCTCATTCTTTATCGTCTCCTTCTTCTTTTGCCGTCAATCTTTCCCAGCATTGGGCTCTTCTCTAGTGAGTCCTTCCTTCTCATTAGGTGGCCAAAGTATTTGAGTTTCATCTTCAGGATCTAGCCTTCTAAAGAGCAGTCAGGGTTGATCTCCTCTAGGACTGACTGGTTGGATCGCCTTGCAGTCCAAGGGACTCCCAGGAGTCTTCTCCAGCACCATAGTTCAAAGGACTCAATTTTTTTGGCGCTCAGCCTTTCTTATGGTCCAACTTTCACAGCCATACATTGCAACTGGAAAAACCATAGCTTTGACTATGAGCCTTTCTCATTATTTCTGCACTTTTGAATCAGCCATGTCCAGATCACCCATGCACCCCACTTTAACTCAACCCAGATTCCCCAGAGAAAGGAACATGTCATATTAATGCACTGTGTACTTTCCCCAAGATTTACAGGTATAAAAACACCTGTAATTTATCCATAATTGTCATCAGTTTTTGAAGGTTTTTGCTTCTAAGAGCCAAGGTGGCGCAGTGGTTAAATGCAGCACTGCAGGCTACTGCTAGATCAGCAGGTCAGCGGTTCAAATCTCACCGGCTCAGGGTTGACTCAGCCTTCCATCCTTCCGAGGTGGGTAAAATGAGGACCCAGATTGTTGGGGGCAATATGCTGACTCTCTGTAAACCGCTTAGAGAGGCCTGAAAGGCCTATGAAGCGGTATATAAGTCTACTGCTATTGCTATTCTCTTAATAATATTCACAATATCTTAACCAAGGTGTTCCCAACCCTTTTCAGGACTCATTTCCCCTTCTGTTCAATGGAAGGTTATAATGTGTATGCATGACAGTTAATTAACAGAAAAGAAACAATAATGATAGTATAGCTTGTTCAGGAAACTGTTGGACATAAATGATTCCTGACATTAATCATCGTAGTTTAAAGTTGCTCTGTCTATAGTTTGGATTAATGGATGCTGCCAAAGCATCATATTTGAATTGAGAGGTTTGTAATGTGTCTGATGAAGACATTATTGCTTTTTTCTTTAAACAACAGGCTTGCCTGCCAGAATAAGGCAAGTAGGATTAATCATTAATGCATGCAATTGTGGCATCATTTACTTGCTTTTTTTTTCTTTCTTTTTTTCCCTCAAAATTAATGTGCTTTACAATCTGAGCTCTGAAAACATTGGCTTCAGAGGCACAGGGGGTCTTCAAAAGGTTGTCACCTCACACTGTACTATACTTTTGTAACATTAATCATTCCTTCCCTCTCCTAGAAAATCTTGGCTGATCTTTGGTATCCAGAACAACTCCCCGGTAATAGAAATATGACAATATTTTATATATTGTTGAGGCCTCGGAAAGTCCTCGACTTACGACCTGGCGGCTAGCAACCAACCAAGTCGTGCCCTGATTGGCTAAGGCGCGGCTTGGCTGAGCGCGGGCTGCTAGGGGCGCGCTCATTGGCTTTCCCTGCTTGACAGCTCCGTATAAATAGCTGTCAAGCAGGGAAGGTGCTGAATCGCATGTAAATAGTTACCTGAATAAACCGTTCTCGTTTACCTTTACCTTAGTCCTTGACCTTCAACAAGTTGCTTAGAGACAGTTTGAAGTTATGACCTAACTGAAAAGAGGGATTTACAACTTGGATTCAAAGTTCTGACAATGGACCCCTCAGCCCCATTTACAGCCATTTTCAGTGTCCCATGGTGACATGACCACATTTTATTAGTGTCACTTCCGGTTTTCAGTAAAGCTGGGCCCATCATGAACAATGGATTCACACGACTGCCGCATTCACTTATTGACTTCAAAAAACATTATAAAATTGACAATTGTCCCAATATCACGACAGTAATCGTCAGGCTTCCATTATGATTTTATGTTGAGGATTACCTGTAATGAAAAGAATGGGGCAAGTTCATATTCAGAGGATAATACAATACAATAGCAGAGTTGGAAGGGATCTTGGAGGTCTTCTAGTCCAACCCCCTGCCTAGGCAGGAAACCCTATACCATTTCAGACAAATAGCTATCCAACATCTTCTTAAAGACTTCCAGTGTTGGGGCATTCACAACTTCTGGAGGCAAGCTGTTCCACTGATTAATTGTTCTAACTGTCAGGAAATTTCTCCTCAGTTCTAAGTTGCTTCTCTCCTTGATTAGTTTCCACCCATTGCTTCTTATTCTGCCCTCAGGGGCCTTGGAGAATAGTTTGACTCACTCTTTGTGGCAACCCCTGAGATATTGGAAGATTGCTATCATGTCTCCCCTAGTCCTTCTTTTCATTAAACTAGACATACCCAGTTCCTGCAACTGTTCTTCATATATTTTAGTCTCCAGTCCCCTAATCCTCTTTGTTTCTCTTCTCTGCACTCTTTCTAGAGTCTCCACATCTTTTCTACATCGTGGCGACCAAAACTGGATGCAGTATTCCAAGTGTGGCCTTACCAAGGCATTATAAAGTGGTCTTGAGATCTTGAGATTTCTAAAAATATTTTTTCCCGTGGTGCTTGGCATCTCCGATAAATTTAAGGGTATCTTCAGCATGTTTTCATGGAAGTTTCCAAAGCCCAAAGAAAATATTATTTGTTTCTCCCTTAGTACATTTGAGAAAAGAGGAAAAGAAGGAGGGCAATGGAGCTAGGATGTAAATGGATCCATTAGGATACCAGCCAGATTTTGAAGCTATCTGGGTTCATTCGTAATTGGATCAGATTGAATAGCAGATAAGTATTCAACCCTTCAGGGTTGGGCTTCAAAAATTTTAGCAAGGGGTTCTCTGCCTGGTTGCTGGGTGGGTGTGGCCGTGGTGAGTGTGGCCTACTCAGCCTCCTGCACCACAGCGAGGGGGGGGCATTGTCATCCTCCCCAGGCTCTGAAAGCTTTCCCTAAGCCTCCAGGAGGGCAAAAATGGCCTCCCCGGGCTCCGGAGGCTGTAGGCCTGTTCTTCACCATCTGGAGGGTCCAGAGACTTCCCTGCGCCTCCAGGAAGGGAAAAATGGCCTTCCCTGGGCTCCTTACGTCCTCTGGAAGCCAGAAACAGGCCTGTTTTAGGACTTCTGGAAGGCCTGATTTTTGCCCCCCCCCCCCCCGGACCCTCCACGTGGAGGGTGATGCCTTCCTCGGACTCCAGAGGCTTTTCTCAAGCATCCGGAAGGCTGAGAATGGCCTCCCCAGGCTCCGGAGGCCACCTGGAGGCCGAACTTGCAGTAGGCCCATTTTTTTTGCCCTCCCTGAGCCTCTGTGTGTGCCCTGTCCTTACCTGCAGCTAAAACGGGCCGCGTGGGGACTCCAGGGAGGGCCAGCCAGGAGTAGGATTTGTGGGTTCTCCAAACTGCACAGAATCTTAGCTAGAGGTACTCCCGAACCCCTACGATCCCCCTGCCCCTTCCTTTTTAGGATTCTGCTCCATCCCTGCTTCTGAGCAAATCAGTTTTAAAAGCATTGTATTATAATTTTATTAAAAGAACATCACAAGGGCTTTGGGACAGAAACAATCGTTCTTTTTAAAGGGTTGGTTCTTTACGTAGCACAATCCTGGGAAGGCATCCTATAATGATCCACAGTCAACCCTGTTTTGTTGATACTGTGCTTATATTTGCACACTCTTTTGTCACATTGGCATATAAAAATATTAGTTCTATACCTAAAAATACAGAGTGTAAAAAAACTTATATATTTGTCTCTCTCTTCTCCAACCACTGCCAACATCCTGCTACCCTCACTACTTTTTAATTTACATAATTTCTCAGAAGCTGAAGTCAGCAATCAGTAGTAAGTCAAATCTGCGATGAAACTCATACCACGCTGTCTGTCTCAATCATGTCATGTGCAACTGAAAACTATTGTCAACTGGAATGGAGAGCAAAGCGTACAGTATCTGCCAAGTCCAAAGGGATGAATTTATAAAATTCTCTTTTAACAGCATGCTTTCTCGGAGAATAATTCCAGTGCTAAGCAAGGATATGATACATTACGTATCCTGCCGTGATAGATAACTAAAATGTTGCTTTAGATATTCATTTTTTAAAAAATACCTATTTTTACAGGGTGTGTGTAAAAATGTTTTAAAAGATTAGCAAATGATAAAGTACCAATAAATTTGAATAACCATGTCAGTAACATGAACAAAAGCCTATAGATTTAATTTCAACTGTGTGTAAATCATTTGTTATATCCCAGTGTGATCCATAAGATTGAAGCTGTGTAGCCAGAATTAACATCTGCATTTACTCTTTTACCCCAAATCTGAATGCAGTATGTATGTATGTATGTATTTTTTGGATTTATGTGGCTGCCAACCTCATATGCATGACTCTAGAAGACTAATATGAAAAATAATAATTGCATACCCACAAATACACATAGTCCTCGATTTACAACATTTCACATAGTGACCATTCAAAGTTACAACGGCACTGAAAAAAGTGACTTATGACTATTTTTCACACTTATGACCATTGCAGCATCCCTGTGATAACATGACTTACATTCAGATGCTTGACAACTGATTCACATTTATGATGGTGGCAGGTCATGTGATCACCTTTTGTGACCATCTGACAAGCAAAGCCAATGTGGAAACCAGATTCACTTAACAACCGTGTTACTCATTTAACAACTGCAGCAATTCATTTCATAGATGCGGCAAGAAACAGGGACAAAAATGGGGCAAGCTCACTTAACAAATGTTTCACTTAGCAGTATGATTTTTGGGCTCAATTGTGATCATAACTCAAGGACTATTGGCATATGCAAATCACTGGGCCAACAGTTTAAATCAGTATTAAAGGCAGAAATGTTATTCAGCAGGGCTTAAATCATGAAGACTGGATACATACAGTTTTCTTAATAGTCTTGTGGTTAATGATTGCCAGTGTGAAAAAGTACTCTTTTGTCTATTCCAATTCTCCTCCTAACTTAAATTAACTTAGTTGTTTCACTTAGTTTTGATTTGTTTGGATACCTTAGCTTTTTATTTTTAATCAGATGTCGCCTTATCTGAGTTAGCATGCTAACCAGAGGTGGTATTCAGCAGGTTCTGATTAGTTCTGTAGAACCGGTAGCAGAAATTTTGAGCAGTTCAGAGAACCGGTAAATGCCACCTCTGGCTGGCCCCACCCCAATCTATTCTCTGCCTCCTGAGTCCCAGCTGATCGGGAGGAAATGGGGATTTTACAGTAACCTACTGGAGTGGAAAGAGAATGGGGATTTTATAGTGTCCTTCCCCTGCCACGCCCACCAAGTCACACCCACAGAACTGGTAGTAAAAAAAAATTGAATTCCACCACTGATGCTAATTGAGAATGATGTGAATGTTTGTCTGCTCCATTTTGGTTCAGGAAACTGGCTTGCCAAACTAAGTAACAGTAATTTGCTAATCTTTAAGCGTTTTATAACCCTCTTTTATAATTGTCTTGCTTTTGCTGCAGTAAACCAACACAGATACAGTAGCTCTCTGGTAATTTCCCCCCAGTATTTTTTTAAGTAATATTCAAAGTAACACAGAATATGCAATCGTTTTAAGTCAATCATGCAAACCTTTCAGACAGACGCTGAGTCATTCCCTGGCACTTTTCAATAATCACTTAATGGAGCACCGTATTTTTATTTTTTTTTGCTCTGAGAAAATCCTTGCTTTGTGTCTGTGCTTGAATTTAACATGCCTTGAAATCCAGGATGACATTCTTAATGCTCTGAAACCTCTTCAGCTCTAGTCTTTTCCACAAGACTAGTGAAACTAATGAGCAAAAGTTCTTTCTCTCTGCAGTTGTACAGCATATTATATTGCCAAAACAGAAGGAGCACAGAGCCTCAATCAAAAATTTTTTTTAAAAAAAGTCCTCCACTCATTATAAAAGGTAAATATAAAGGTTCCCCAACATATGGGCTAGTCGTTCCCGACTTTAGGGGATGGTGCTCATCTCCACTTCAAAGCTGAAGAGCCCGTGCTGTCTGAAGACATCTCCGTGGTCATGTGGTTGGCATGACTAAACACTGAAGGCGCACGGAACGCAGTTATCTTCCCACCAAAGTGGTCCCTATTTTTCTACTTGTATTTTACGTGCTTGTGAACTGCTAGGCTGGCAGAAGCTGGGACAAGTAATGGGAGCTCACTCTGTTACGCGGCACTAGGGATTCGAACAGCCGAACAGCCAACCTTTCTTATTGACAAGCTCAGCGTCTTAGCCACTGACCCACTGTGACCCTCCCACTCATTATAGTTTGATAAAAAAATTTAAATAAGCAAGCTCTAAACTTAATTACCTTTATCTCAGATCCTCTGAATTCAGTGAAACCTTTACTACCCTCCCAGGGTAAGCAAAGGTTACATCTTTTTTTAAAAAATATATGTTTTATTGATTTTTTTTTAATAAACAAAAAGTTCCATTTCTGTCTGAACAGCATGTTGTCTGGGCACAGTTAGTTTTAAGTAGAAATAAAACGATAATCATAATAATCATGTCAATATTAATCACAAAGTAATAGTGCAATTAGTTTATCCATCTTGCAAAATTTTCAATACAAATTTTTTTATTATCTTTTTATTCTTCTTCATTTCTAACCTCTGTTTCTGTCAGTTAGCCAATGGTAAAACAAATCTCATGTTAAAGAGTATTCTGTTTCTTCCTTTTCTTTTCTTTTAAATGTTCATCTATCCATCTTGATACATTCTAATTTTATATGTGTGTGTGTGTCTGTGTGTGTGTGTTTTGTGTCACAACCCCTGGTATGCCAAATATGGGAGGGAGCATACTGCTCCCCTTTTCTGTCTTTCGGCTCACCCTAGGAGCCATCCAGGCAGAAAGCCATTTTTTTATGTTGCCTTTGTTACATTTGTGTTGCATTTGTGCTGATACATACCTATTTCCCTGGCTTAGCTGATAAAGGAGGAGAGTCTGTGGCTTAATGGCTAATAGCAATAGCAATAGCAGTAGACTTATATACCGCTTCATAGGCCTTTCAGGCCTCTCTAAGCGGTTTACAGAGAGTCAGCATATTGCCCCCAACAATCTGGGTCCTCATTTTACCCACCTCGGAAGGATGGAAGGCTGAGTCAACCCTGAGCCGGTGAGATTTGAACCGCTGACCTGCTGATCTAGCAGTAGCCTGCAGTGCTGCATTTAACCACTGCGCCACCTTGGCTCTTATACAACTGCCTAATATGTAATACAGCCCAGGTTCTAATCCCAGTAAGGGTATGGCTAGCTGATGAGAGCTAAATAGCTTGAAATATACTAGTCTCCCTTTATTTATTTATCAGCACAAATGCAACATATATATGTAGGGATCTCTTCATTTTTACATTGTTGTGCAAATACAATTCTTGCTACCATTAATACATGTCAAATTCATTATGTATTCCCTTTATTATACTGTTCTGGTAGTATACCCAACAGAAATATTTCTGGTTTCAAATCTATGGGTTGCTTTATCGTTTTTTCTAACCAAGTATGTATTTTAGTCCAGTGTTTTGTTTTGCCTTTGGGCATGTCTACCACATATGATAATATGAACCCCATATCTGATTGCACTTCCAACATTTAGCTAATAAATAAATAAGCTTACATCTTGAAAGTGCTGCATTATATGAGTCATCTGAATACAAGATAAATGCATTCATAGCAGTTTGATTACCTTTTGGCAGCATCTCTTTGATTATCACCTTGTTTGTTTCTGGATATAGTCAGGTCGTAATGGTTTGTGCTCCATTAACTTCTCGACTTACTGTATCATCACATATGTGAGATCAGTGAACTAAAAGCTTCCAACAGAAGTAGATTTTACTACTATCATATTAGTAGGAATGCCAGTTTTTCCATGTTTTAAAATCTTTAGGAGTGGCTCTTCTCAAAGATAATTCTACGGTAAAACTAAAGAACAGCCTTTTTTCTGTTATTTTGAAGAATTCTCCTCTATTATTGTGTGACTGATGCTGATCTTTAAAATCACTTTGAGGTCAAACATTTTAAGTTGTTGATAGGCTCTATTTTATTTTCATATCTTCCTAAGGGAACTTTTTACAGTATAGTATTTTATTATTGTTCTTTCAGTTTTGGTTATTGTTGTTAAAATGTAACTGTCCACATTCTAATGTCTTTTCATGAAGGGTCCTTTATAAATTTCTAAATGTGTTTTCTCCAGTGCAATATATAGCCACACTTAAAATTGCCATCGTTGCAACTATAGGTGTGACGCTAGCACAGGGGTGTCAAACTCGATTTCATTGAGGGCGCATCAGGATTGTGTTTGACCTCACGGAGCTGGGTGGACATGGCCAGCTTGATGTCACTTGTGTCGGGAGCCCCGGTGGCACTCGGGTGGGACTGGGGGAATCTATTGTCTCCAGCAGAGGAAGGCGAGACTAGGGAAGGGTCAAACCCTTGTCTTCCAGAAAAGCTTTGCTGTTCTCTCAGGCCACATGGCGGGGCAGGCTGTCCAGAGCCTTAGGCAGTGGAGGGCACCCTGGCCATCAACCTCCCAGAGCATCAAGACCCCTCAGCCCAGCCCAGTCCCGCTTCCTCAAGGAGGTGCCCAGTTGTGTTTCCCTCCTCCTTGCTGCTGTTGTGCTCATTCTCCTTGGAGACCCAGCTTTGGAACCAAAGCATCTTCAGAAAAAGGATGGGAGACCATCAGGAGACAGCAGGAGGAGGAGACAAGGGGATGGAGAAACAGCAGCAGGGCTGCTGGTGGCCAAGTGCTAAGGCAGGACCTTCCTTCCTTCCTTCTTTCCTTCCTTTTTCTCTTTTCTTCTTTTTCCTTCCTTCCTTCCTTCTTTCCTTCCTTCCCCTATTACCTTTTTTCCCTCCCATCTTTTTCTTTGTCTTTCTTGTCCCTTTCTTGTCTTTCCTTGTCCCTTCTTGTATGCTCAAAGGGGAAACATTTCTCAATGCCTCCTTGCCTTGTAATCAAATGGCACTTTTGCTAGTAGTTCCTTTTGCTAGCACCTGCCAGCCTCCTCCAGCATGCTGCCAGCCACCACCAGATTGTAGATCAGAGCCCAGTGGGCTGGGTCAAGACACCACGGACTGGTCCTTCACTGTTTCCAAGTTGAGGCCCAGATCTAAACACCACATGGCCCATGGGCCTTGAGTTTGACACCCCTGCTCAGATACCATAACTGAAGTTTTCAGTGATTTTTCCTGAACATAATAGAAACCCTTTCAGGCACCCCGGCTTCATTTTATCAATTCTCATGCTACCTGCATATTATAGTACTGTACTAATAATACACCATTTTAAATTGCCTGAAGCCATACATGTCAGCCGCAAAGAATCGAGACCCTTTGTAAGGTTACAGCATTGAAGGTTTATTCAGGCATATACATAACTCCCTGGCCAACTGAAGTTCAGCACTAAATCGGTGTCAGATAAGGGTCAACAGAATTCAGGGATCAGGGATCAGACTTGCAGGGCTTGTGGGAACGCGAAGACTCTAAGTTGATGATGCCCTTCACTCCGCCTCCAGCGCTGCCCGCTCTTCTCCTAAATGCATAATTTTATATTCTCCTGTTCCATGCGTCTATAGATTCTAAAATCCATTACTGTAAGAGTAAAGTACTGGTTGCATTCTCTGTTCCATTTCATCTCACCCTCTGTTTCAGGAGAATTGCTTTTTCATAGCTTTGCGAAAATCCCAGGAGTATATTTCTTCCTTTTCATTTTTTGCAACCGGTAATAGAGTGGCACCCTGTGTTTCTAATTGCTATGAAGAACGCCTTTGCTTTTAAGTTTAAATCTGATACATAGCAATAACAGCAAGAGAACCTTTATGCATTTATACGTGCCTATTGTTACTAGAAATCAATGAACAATGTTGACTTTTGACAGTGTTTCCTGCGATCAATGTTTTCATCCAATTAAATATAAATATTTTGGTTAACTCTGATTTCAGTCAACCTTTATTAAACAATAAAGGTTTTTTATTAAATGAATATTAATTACCCATATGTGAGGCTGTTTTCCTTGGAGCACATTATAAATGACAAATATATCAAGGACCGCTTGTTAAAGAAGATATCTCTCTTTGGCTGCTGACATTTAAATAATTATTTTGATTGAGCCAAGATGCACATTTTTGTTAACAGAGGCTCTATGAATGTTCACCCATAATGGGAATAATATAGAAGACTTGGCATTTTATAGTCTGGACCAGAAAATAAGATATATTATGGTAAAGGCATAACCTAGGATTTATCTAAAAATCTTGCATTGTGCCATTTTTTAAAACAAAAATAAAGGGAATTTGGAGCAACACAATTCAGCAGGAGTAAGATAGAATGGAAAGGCATGCTGTGGCTAAGATGCTGAGCTTGTCAATCAAAAAGATCGGCAGTTCACCAGTTCGAATTCCTAGTGCCGCGTAATGGAGTGAGCTCCCATTACTTGTCCCAGCTTCAAAAGTATGTAAAAATGCAAGAAAAATAGGAACCACCTTTGGTGGGAAGGTAACAGTGTTACATGCGCCTTCGATGTTTTGTCATGCCAGCCACATGCCCATGGAGACGTCTTCGGATGGCGCTGGCTCTTTGGCTTTGAAACGGAGATGAGCACCACCCCTCAGAGTTGGGAATGACTAGCACATGTGCGAGGGGAACCTTTATCTTTACCGTAAGATAGAATGGATGCCAAGCTAATTTGTTACTCTGATTTAATTCTGCTATGGGACCTATGTATTTTTACATCCTGAATTTCCCCGTCAAGGCAGTAGAAAAATACCATAACATGTTGCTTTCCCTTCATTGGAGGGAATACTGGTACAAGTCAAGTATTTTAGCCATTAAACCACCACAGGCATTACTTAGGAGATGACAAAGGAAAACCCATGATGAGTCTAATTGTGAGGAATCTCAAGGCAGCCATAATACATGAGGATTGTAGCAAAGAAATCTTATTTCGCCACCAACACTGCATCAGGCATTAAGCTGGCCATGTCCACCTTTTCAATTATATACGGGTTTATTATGTAGGAGATCCACTGTAAGGTCTGTTTGAAAAATATTTTCCTAAAAACATAGCTTGCTACAAACCAGGTCTCCATCCACAAAGCAAGGCCATGCTATCCTAGTGCAAACAAAAAGAACGAATTTGCACAGCCGATAACAAGATTTCATTGGGCATAAATCTACTTCCTCCATTCCTGTGATGTAAATAACAAGGAAGCTAGCAATGATCAGGATTGGTGAGGAAAGCTAATTAGTCTGGCAGAGCTGGTTGTCTTGGAATTACCATATTACTTCATAGTTTGCCTATCTATCCTTCATTGCCGATGAGTAGCAGATGTCATGTTGTTTGTTATTGGTGACACCTCAGGAAGCAGAGCGCAGATAACAGATTTTCCATGGGCTGTTTGGCTCTAGTAAACAGTCCCTTTGCAGAGCATTTGCTAATGGTGTGGCTATGACACATACTGAGAAAGGAGGGAACATTGCTTAGGGGAGAAACCATGGCGAGAAAGGCTTATAGAGTATAAAATAATTCCTATTCCTAGATATCTAAATCAGGGAGTAGTCAGTATTATATCATCTTTAGTACAAATGTAAAAAGCATGGAAAGAGTAAGCTAGTAGTAAGGAATACTCCCGACTCTGCTCATTTTGAAGTTTCTTGTGTAGACAGAAAATAGTTAAGTCAAAGAACCTTAGAGTAATCTGAGTGAGTCAAGTTGGATGAGATGGCATATGCCAATCAATAAGTTTCCAGTTGATACACTTCTTGGAACATAAAAGAGAAACTAAAGTGTTGTTTAATTGTATTTGATTCTTCCAAAGGCAGGTTGTGGAAATGCATTTAGGAATTCTCTGTAGAAAGCTTTTATCCTTTTCTTAATCATTCAGAAAACTTGGAAGTACC